>NC_133769.1:79143902-79274628 GCF_003597395.2 Chelonoidis abingdonii | reverse complement strand
TATATCAATATAAAGGGCCTCGCAGTGTGGATGGGTACAGCGTTAAATCGGTTTAATGCTGCTAAAATCGGTTTAAACGAGTAGTGTAGACCAGGCCTAACAGTCGTTTTGGAGCATGAGCTTTCATACCCACAAAAGCTCATGCTCCAAAACATCTGTTAGTCTATAAGATGCCACAGGATTCTTTGCTGCTTTTACTAAAATTCCATTTACACTTTGCATGCTCCAGCCTCTAACAGCTCTTAGTGATGATCAGACTGTGCATGTGCCATCCCCACAGAGCAACAGCATGCTCCAGTCTAGGGTTATGGGGGTTCAGAAGGTCTTCCTCTGTAAAGGCCTCTCTCAGCTGCTCTGGGGTGAGGCAAGGCACTGGAACTGACAGTAGGGAACCTCTCTCTCATGCTCTCAATGACTTCCCTGCTGGCACACAGGCAGTGTGGAGTAGGAATTCATTTGATTCGACTGTAGAGAGGACAAAATCTGGACCAAGGGGGAGAAAAACAAGTAGACTGGGATAGGGAGTCTGGAAAGACTGGGACTGGTGGGGAAGGGAAGGGGGTAACTGTGACAGGGAGTAGGAAGTAGGGAGACTGGAACTAGCTGAGCAAGGTGACTCTGTGGCTGTGGGCAGGGTGAGCGTGGGGAGAACTGGAACTAGGGCAAAGACCCTTAGAATGGAGACACAAAACAGATAAGGGGAACTGGAACTGACTGGGCAAAGGGAATTAGTCTAGGTAGTTACAGACAACAGCCCTGTTACAAGGACGCAGGAGTGGGGAAGAGACAGGATTGGGAGCATGACACATTGGTGGGGATGGGGCACAAGGGGTCAAGCTTGGTGGGAAATGGGCAGGAGTGTCTGTGCCCTCTAAGGAACACCCCCCTCCAGTGCATGGAGTGGAACACAAGATTCCTGAGCCTCAGCATTTCTCTGCTGTTAACAAATATCTGTGAAAACCAATAGCAAAGTGTATATCTCACCCCCCTCTAGTGCTGGTCCACACAGAGGACCATAACTTACTGCTACCAGTTATTCAATTAGCTCAAGTGGCAGAGGTCTATGCTGTAGATCTAAAGGTTTCAACTTTGCTGACAAATCATGTGGGTGTCAATATAGTGCCACATGATGGAATTTCTGTTTCTTCAGTTTGCTTTATTAAAAGCAAGGAAATTACACACAAAGAACTGTTAAAAGGTTGCAAAGTTAAGCATTCAAAAGGTAGGAAGTGCCAGAATTAAGGATGCCTGTGCACGTATCCCACTGTGTGTATGCATTATGATACAGTCCTTAATTATGTGTACACATATTAATTTTCCCCAGGACTCAGCCTCATTCAGTGTACATGCTGCTTTGGGGGTGAATCAAGGTTGTGTAATAAAGGAGAATGCTGTCCGTAGAACCCCTGTCCCATTTGTGTCAGAATTTGGAAGAAGAACAGCAGTACTTGTGGCACCTTAGAGACTAACAAATTTATTTCAGCATAAGCTTTCGTGGGCTACAGTTCACTTCTTCGGAACTGCGGCCCACAAAAGCTTATGCTGAAATAAATTTGTTAGTCTCTAAGGTGCCACAAGTACTCCTCTTCTTTTTGCAGATACAGACTAACACGGCTGCTACTCTGAAACTTGTCAGAATTTGGAAGGCGTGTAGTGAACATGACTGAGAACTACAGGAAAAGAAAGGAGAGCCTCATTGTTAAGATACTGAATACTGTACTGGAGTTCCTGTGTGATGCTAGGTAAGTCACCTAATCTAAAATTTCACAGGTCATAAGTATATGTTCCTTATTTTCTGGGTCTCAGCTTGATACCCTGGGATCTGATTTGCAGAACTGCTGAGCATTCATAATTGTTAATGGGAGCTGTGCTTTGAACATATAGAGTGAAAAAATCAGGTACTACGTGTCTCAAACTAGGCACCCAAACTGAGTCAAAATGTTGGAGTTTAATCTATGTCTCAAGTCCTCATCTGTAAAATGGAGACTAGCCAACCCCCTCCTCACAGAGTCACTGCAAAGATAAACTATCTAATATGTGAGTTCTTCACAAACAGTGACGAGCATCAAAGAAAAGCCCACAAGGAAACTAATAAATTTGTCAAAGTAAAGTTTGAATAGTATAGAAAACAAGGCATAGTTCCACTTCTTAACAAGAAGAAGAAACAAAAAATTGACAGCTGCTCATTCAATGAGCACCATGCAGCCTGTGCGTTGAATGAGGTAGGAGTCCTGAGGAAAAAAATATGTGATCATGAAATTAAGGACTGTATTATAAATTAAGGATATGATTTAGTCAAGGTCACGGATTCCGTGACTTTACTAGACCTCCATGACTTCTTTGGTTTCAGCTGTCAGTAGCTATAGCTGGGGCTGTTCCTTCCCCTCCCCCGTCGCAGCTGTACCCAGGGCCGGATGCCCCCCGCCATGGTTGTGCATGCCCCCTTGTTGATGCCACTGGGCCTATGCCCACCCCCTGTGGTGATGGGGCTCAGGCTGTCAGTTCACCCATCTCTTGCAGCGGGGCGCAGGCTCTCAGTCTCCTCAGTGGAGCTCCAGGTGTCACTTCTCCCCTAACTCCTCTCCTCTTCGTTATTTTCAGTGAAAGTCACAGACAGTCATGGCTCTCAGGAATTTTTGTTTAGTGCCCACGACCTTTTACTAAAAATAACCGTGACAAAAATCTTAACCTTAACTATAAATTATACACACAAGAAGGTCAAACTAAGGTTTTGCAGGCTACCTTAATTTTGGCATTTTCTAACTTCTGAGTGCTTATCTTTGCAAATTTAAGAAACTTCCTTTAATGTAATGGGTTGTATATGTAATTATATATAGATTCCAACAGTATTCCTCATGAGAAGTTTGTTACAAAGGGACATAAACAAAAAGTGCTAAGCAGAAAAATGTATCTAACTTTCTTGATAGTTTCATGATGAATTGCTTATTTTCAAGATTTTATGCAAATATTTTCCCCATATCCATTATCAGTCATTAATGTTTGTACAGCACTTTGACATTGTAACATGCCAAATAAATGTTAATTATCATTATAACTAAAAGTTATATTATAAAAAATAAATCTGTATCATTTTAATAGAAGTTGCCTAGTAAACAGCACAAGCACTACAATAAGGGTGAGCATATGTGCACAGTTTTGTGAACATGTGCCTAGAAGTCTTTAGTCCGCTTTACAACATTAGCCGCAAAAAATAGAATTTTGAACAAATCTAATATAGTCTACCAAATTCAAGAGACAAAAGCTTTAAAGAAAAACTTCAATTATTTGTTATAATCCTTTTATTTTAGATTAGACAAATATCTTTTAATAAAAGGCCAGATTTTGCTACTCTTCTCTCACCCTGAACAGTACCTTAATCTGGACTCAAATGCCATAACCTTTGAGAAACGGAAAACACATAGTTGTGCTGCCCCTGGAGTTTACTGGAAGGCAGACTGTGAATCTGAAATTCATAAACTGCCTTAGAGCTTCCCACGCGGTCTCATGGGTAATGCTGGCACCAGGTTTATACCTGGGCACAGCATTCTTCCCCTAGTACCCCGGGATAGCCACCCTGACCTGCTCCACTCACCTGTACAAGGAGAGGATGCAGCATTCCTTCAGAGGCCATTCTCCTCACTGAACTGCAACTCACAATCTGTAAGCCCCCTTACTTCCTTGCATGACTGCACAAGTCATGTCACAATTTGATCCACTAAAAGCAGTCCCATTGATTTCAATAGTTTTACTTGTGGAGCAAGGTACTTCCAAGACATGACTACAGGTAGCAATATGCGGCCCTAGTAAGAATAAATAATTTGGCAGGCTATATACCAGGACTATTCACTTTTAAACTGCTTCAGTAGCTGTCCTTATAATTTTTATTCTTTATTTTTCTACTTCAAAATTGAAAAGTGTTTTTAGCATTACATAAATGACTTTGCTCATTTTGTATTATTGAGGTAAATCAGTGATCCAATCATTTGCCAATAAAAAAACTTTATGCAAGATGCTGTTATAGTCTGAAACAAGAAAACAGGAACACGAACATATAGAAATACTGACACAATGTAAGGAAGAATGACAAAAAGGTTCATTTAAAAAATAAAAGTAAATGCAAGTTGTTTTTTTTAATTACAGGAAGAAGGGGAAATTAGATTTGTACATTCTGAAATCACAGAGGGGAAATAAAGACTCTTTCTGATACCTTCAAATCAAACAAAACAGGACAATCTAATATCAGAAAGGTGAAGTAATCAAACACTTGTTTGCAATTTAATGGATGACTCCTTTACTTCAAAGCTTAGGGAATTATAAAAGGAGCAGGATACCTAAGCACAGACATTCTTCTGCTGAGATGATGTGCTGGGAGTTCTGACAAGGAGAAACAGTAACAGCTTGAGCTGTTAGAGAACTAATACATTTATGCTATGTAAAATCTGCAACTATTGTGTAATTAACTTTAGGCCCAGCATGAAAATACTTTTGCACAGCAACAAGAGCAGCCATGTATTACCTAACAATCCTTTTGTTTGGTTCCTCTCTGTTTTGCAAAATGTCAGTAAATTCTTACTTTAATCTTAACTAAATTGGTTTTATTGTTAAAACTGGAGTAGTTACGGTAACTACTGGAACAAAATAGCAATCTGTACTCAAGGGATGCACAGAAAGATGAAAGGAAGATGGACAAGGGCATGAAGGAGGCTTGGATCTTCCTTTCTGAGCCAGGCCACAGAAGGATTAGTGGCACCAGAAGTTGGTTCAGGCGGTTTATATGACCAGGAAGTATCAAACGCTACACACACAGATACTCTTAAAAGATTATTTTGATCATTCCTCTGTGATAAGAATGAAAACATTCATAAACATAGTGTTCAGTATACTAGAGATTCAGCTATAAATGAAAATGTATATCAGTGTGTTAGACTGAGTGCTACTACACAGTACGTCATAAATCTACTAGTATAGTATTTACTTTCACTGTGAAATTCCCCAACAACAGTTATTTCATATTTTACAAAATAAAACTTTTATATTAAAAAAAAAATCGAATGTAATTTCTAGAGCCATCAAGCAATTACAAAAATTAACTGTGATTAATTGCATGATTAAAAAAATTAATCACGCTGTTAGACAATAACAGAATACCATATATTTAAATATTTCTGGATGTTTTCTACATTTTCAAATATATTCATTTCAGTTACAACACAGAATACAAAATGTACTTTAGATTCATTTTTTATTACAAATATTTGCACTGTAAAAAACAAAAGAAATAGAGGTTTCAGAGTAGCAGCCATGTTAATCTGTAATTCCCCCATTACAAATATGTAGTGCAATCTCTTTATCATTAAATTTGAACTTACAAATGTAGAATCATGTACAAAAAAAAACTTGCATTCAAAAATAAAACAATGTAAAACTTAGAGCTTACAAGTCCACTCAGTCCTACTTCATGTTCAGCCAATTGCTCAAACAAGTTTGTTTACATTTGAAGGAAATAATGCTACCTGCTTCTTGTTTCCAATGTCACCTGAAAGTGAGAACAGGCATTTGCATGGCTCCAGAATCGCAAGATATGTATGTGCTAGGTGTGCTAAATATTCATATTGCCCTCCATGCTTCAACCACCATTCAAGAGGACATGCGTTCATGATGATGATATGTTCTTCTCGATAACAATC
Organism: Chelonoidis abingdonii; assembly: GCF_003597395.2. NCBI lineage: Eukaryota > Metazoa > Chordata > Testudines > Testudinidae > Chelonoidis > Chelonoidis abingdonii. Next base: position 79,268,941 of record NC_133769.1, on the reverse strand, counting down.
CAAAACAGTGCAGATCAGTGCATGTTCATTTTCATCATCTGACTCAGACGCCACCAGCGGAAGATTGATTTTCTTTTTTGGTGGTTCAGGTTCTATAGTTTCTGCATCGGAGTGTTGTTCTTTTAAGATATCTGAAAGCATTCTCCACACCTCATCCCTCTCAGATTTTGGAAGACACTTCAGATTCTTAAACCTTCGGTCAAGTGTTTAATCTATTTTTAGATATCTCACATTAGTACCTTCTTTGCATTTTGTCAAATCTGCAGTGAAAGCGTTTTTAAAATGAGCAACATGTGCTGGATCATCATCCGAGACTGCTATAACATGAAACATACGGCAAAATGTGCGTAAAACAGAGCAGGAGGCATACAATTCTCCCCACAAGGAGCTCAGTCACAAGTTTAATTAACACATTATTTTTTTAATGAGCATCATCAGGATGGAAGCATGTCCTCTGGAATGGTGGCCGAAGCATGAAGGGGTATACGAATGTTTAACATATCTGGCACATAAATACCTTGCAATGCCAGCTACAAAAGTCCTATATGAACATTTGTTCTCACTTGCAGGTGACATTGTAAGTAAGAAGTGGGCAGCATTACCGCCTGTAAATGTATACAAACTTGTTTGTCTTAGCAGTTGGCTGAACAAGAAGTAGGACTGAGTAGACTTGTAGGTGCTAAAGTTTTACATTATTATGTTTTTGAAAAAAAATCTACATTTGTAAGTTGCACTTTCACAACAAAGAGACAGCACTACAGTACTTGTATGAGGTGAATTGAAAAATACTGTTTCTTTTGTTTATCTTTTACAGGGCAAATATTTGTAATTGAAGTCAATATATTTTAAAATGTAGAAAAGCATCCAAAATATTTAATAAATTTCAACTGAAATTCCATTGTTTAACAGTGTAATTAATCACAATCCATTTTTTAATTGAGATTAATTTTTTTTAGTTAATCGCAGTAAACTACAATTAATTGACAGCCCTAGCAATTTCTCTATACTCTCTCTCTACACTGCTGGCCAGAAAAAAATCAGCTCTGGGCTTGTTTCAAGGAGTGAAACTATACATGATTTTTTTTGTTTCCTTATCAATATTACTAAATAAAAAAAATGTATTTTTAAAATAAAGGTTTATTCATTTAACTTACTTTCAGTTCCCTGGGACAGAATTCCATGAAATTCACACAAATCCACAAAATAAGTATAGCCAAAAGCAATAAAAATTGCATAGAAATCCTTACGTTTGATACAATACAGACAACTCACTAATCTATCAAGCAAGAGACCCAGATTAAAGGTCGGGGGAGTCAACAACCAAGGCTACAGGCCAGTAATTGTTGGGAGTATGACAGATATTGAGTATTAAATCTCAAACTGCAGAGGGATTTCTCTACTAGCCAGCTGTTCATCAGTGTTGCCAAGAGGAAAAAAACAACCACCTGATTTTCCTGTCGGGGAAGAGGTGTTCCAATTTCATTTCACAGGCAGTATGATGTTTTAAGTGATATAGGATAGTTGTTACTACTTTTTATTGTAAAACCTGTGAAAATTCCAATCCAATCTAATATTATGTATATAAATTTATAAACATAAATATAAATTTATTTAGCATAGAATTAAATTGCTTGCAGACTAACCAACATCCAGCAAATTTTCTTTCAGCATTTTTATAAACCTGGCATATACAATCATGAGTTATAAAGACAAGGATTACAAGAATATAGTCTTTTTTAAAAATTACTATGTTAAAAAAAATTTTGGGTTCAGGGCAATCATAAGAAACTCTTTTCCAACACAATTTATTTCTCCCATTCATTTGCATATAATCATCCAAAATTAACTAAGCACTTTTTTTAAAATATAGATTTTAAAGTCTTTAGGCTACATTTTAAAATACTTCTTTAGCATATGTAAAATGAATAAAAAACAGATATGAATGAACTTTCATTTCAGTAACTTTTATATATATATATATATATGCTGAAAACATATTTTGGTTTCTGAGTGATTCCTTCCTCAACATCTGGCTAGATAGAGGTATTCCTGAGAGGTTCTTATCTTTTAAATATACTGGTTTCTAACATCAATAAATAAAATTAAAACTTGGGGAAAATATGTCCTTTGTCATTTCAATGGTATTGTTACCCTTTCCTCCCCTCAAACAGGAATAATAGCATAGTTTTGGAAAATATTTCACTATAATGAATCTATGAAAACAAGAAACTTGTGAACTATGGATGTATGCATTTCTTTAACAATGCGATGGGAAAGATTACACAGACTAAAACACATCTGTATTACTATCTTAAACCAAGCATTAGTGACTGAAACATTTTTGTTCTTTCTATTAAGGGCAATTCAGCTGTTGATGAAGATTAGATGAAATATTTGCATTTAATCTGGGAAAGTGAAAACAACTGCAGGTTATCTATAAACAAATAAAGTAAATATATATTGCCCACTTATGCTCAGTGACCTATTTTGCATAGGTTGGTCTGGCTTATTTCATAGTAATATGTGAAAGCTGTAAATAAATAACTCCAATGTATTGGAAATGCATGCAATGAGCTCATTAAAGGATTATCTGTAAAATGGTCATGTCCTTATTGTGCCAACGTTAACCTCAAACAGAACTTGTTAAATTGTTAAATGGATCCAACTATCCATTTCTGCATCATTCTTACTTAATTAGGTAAAACTATTTGCAAAAAAAAGGCTTTTCCACGAATATAGGAATACCAAAATACAGCACTCCTTCTGATATCTGCTTTTGTATTGTTAAAAAGTATGTTTACAAGTATTCACTGAAATAAAAGGAATTAAGAGACTGTAATATTACTTAACTTCATTGAATTCTATTATATCACTAAATAATATGTTGCAGGACAGCACACATAAATATTTATATCATCATGTAATATTAGCATGCTATCATCTGTATACATAATCCTAACAATTTAAATGGTTTTTTAGCTAGCAGCTAAAAAAACCAAAACCCAATTATATCAAAAACAGCTCAATTGTTTCCTCAAAGTACAGAATTGCAGTGCATGTTTTTTGGAAACGTCACAAAGGCAGGAATTTCTCAAGGCATTTTAACTTTAAGATTGCCCACCACATGAAATCTAGTATGTCCATTAACCAGTCAGCTCATGCACCTGTAACTAGGTCTTCAGGCAAACAATAAGCATGCCAAAAAGTTAAAACTATACCATGAATATTTGAGCAATTTACAGCATAAAAATTCAAAATAAATGGTTACAGACTTTTTAGAAAATCTGTCTCTAACTTTACAGTCACCTAAATCAGTAGTTCCCAACCAAGGGTCCAGGTAAGTTTCAGGGCAGCCTCCAAGCAGGGCCAGCATTAGACTTGCTGAGGCCCAAGACAGAAAGCCGAAGTCTCACTGCATGAGGCTGAAGCCCAGGTCCCTGAGCCCCATCACTCCAGCTTGAAGCTGAAGTCTGAGCAATGTAGCTTCATGGAGGTCCCTGTGGAATGGGGCCCCAAGCAATTGTCCTGCTTGCTACCCCCTAATGCCATCCTGGCTTTTATATGCAGAAAACCAGTTACTGCAGCACAGGTGGGCTGTGGAGTTTTTATAGAATGTTGGGAGAGGGAGGGGCTCAGAAGGAAAAAGGTTGAAAACCCCTGATCTAAATCATGGCTAGATAAATGAGATGTAACTTAGTAAATGCCAGATCTTAGGTGCATGAAAAATTGAGTAGGAATTCTCTCTGTCTAAAACTAGATCTGAATTTATGTAAGCCACATGAAATGAGGGCTATAACCTTTATACACTCCTTATATGAAAATCTGATCTATATGGAAATTACATGGGAATGTTCTTGGAATCAGTTAATAGAACAAATCACCCTCCTGTATTAAGCAATATTAAGTACTTGGCATCCATATGACAATTCAAAATATTGCACAAAATAATTGTTTTGTGCCAGTTTTCAAAAAAGCAATCTTTTACTTTGTAGAAATATTTCAATTGTTATTAGCAATCTTTACTTGGTGTAGAGAATCCATTTTGCTTAATCCACTCTCAATGTTGCCTTTACAATTCATTTAGTGTCCCCTTATTATAAGACAACTTAAATAAAAACAGTGATTGCCTGAATGGTTTTCTACATGTCATTAATCTTACATAATTTCGGGATTCTGTATGTACAATCAGACCTGAACTTCTCATTAACTCTTAGGAGGTGAAGGTCTTGCCATATGTAATGGGAAACCTAATTTTATCCAGATTTGCAGTAATGCATTTTGGATATATAACCTCAGAGTCACATTCCTTTGCACACTGAAAGTATATCCATTCCCTGAACCAGTACCTCTATAAGTTACAGTATTTTATACATCATAACTTCACAGTCTTTTTTTCCAAACTAAATAAGCTAAGTCTTTTAAATCTCTCATAATACTGAACAGCTACTATACATACCTTCAATCATTTTCATTTCTCTTCTCCATTTGCTTTTTCTATTTATCTTGGGTTTTGAAATAATATGACCAATACTTAACACATTATTCAAATTGAAATGAACCATCTATTTAAATAAATGCATTACTATATTTTCTGTTTTCTTCTCCATACAACCTTTTATTCACTTTTTAAAAAAAAACCCAGATACACATTTCACAGATATCTTCACTGAGAAATCCACAATGATGCCTGTATCTTGTACAGTAACTCCATGCTTAATGTTGTAGTTATATTCCTGAAAAATGCAACTTTAAGCAAAATGATATTAAGCTAATCCAATTTCCCCAGAAGAATTCATGTAAATAGGGATAGTAGGTTCCAGGGATATTTTTTTCACCGGACAAAATACTTTATTATATACATATACACACAGTATAAGTTTTAAACAAACAATGTAATACTGTACACAGCAATGATGACTGTGAAGCTTGGCTGAGATGATAAAGTCAGAGGGTGGGATATTTCTCAGGGAATGCCTTACTGCTAAATGATGAACAAGCACTCAGCTGAGCCCTCAAGGGTTAACACATTGTTGATAATGTAGCCTCACACTCTACAAGGCAGCACAAATGGAGGGAGGAGAGAAAGCATGGCAGATAGAGACAGAGACACACACCCTGTGTGTGTGTGTGAGAGGAAGAGATGCGCATTGCCCCTTTAAGTACGCTGACCCTACTCTTAAGTACATTTCCTTTTTAAGCAGATCAGCAAGTTGAGACAGCAGCTGCTGCTAGCAAGCTCCTTTTGTCCTGAGCCCTGTCGTGTCCCCTCTTGCTCTATGGAGGTTGGGTAAGGGGCGGGGAGGAGCATGGGGAAGGGGGACACCCTGACATTAGCCCCTCTACTAAACAGCAAGCAGGAGGCTCCCAGGAGCAGCTCCAAGGCAGAGGCCAGGAGCAGCACATAGCAGTGGGAGGAGGACAACTGAATGGCTGGCAATTGATAGCCTGCTGTGCAGCTGCTGCACAGGGAACTTAGAAGAGCAGGGAGCTAATAGCGGGGCTGCTGGTCCACCATGGCTCCAAGCCCCGACCAGTTAGCTCCAACGGGCTGTTCTTTCTGCAAGCAGTGGAAAAAGCAGGCAGCTGCCAAACAACGTTACAAGGGAGCACTGCGCAACTTTAAACAAGCATGTTCTCTAACTGATTAGCAATATAACAACGAAACAACATTAAGCGAGGCTTTATTGTACTTGAGAACTTGGCACCGGGCATGCCTATTTTAAATTGTTCCTTTCAATGCATAATTGTCTACAACTTAATCAACTACTTTTTTAGACTCAAATGGAGTTCTTCATAGTCCTCCCTAACCTTAAATAATTTTGAATCATCGGCATATATGACCACATAGCTATTACCTCATTTTCCAGATTGTTGATATGTTGAAAAGCAGCACTGGTCTCAGTATTGATGACCAAGCTGCTCTTCTCCCTGCTACAATTACATCTCCTCCATTTGGCTTTTCCATCTCTCTCTGAGATGCCATTATTTATTGTTTTCTGGTTCCTTCTCAGTTTCTCATCTTGAATGTCTGGCTCTCATTCTAATGTCTTCTCACCCTTATATTTTTATTATAATGACTAATTAGACCTCACTGCTTCTTGCATCTTTTCATTAACCTGCTTGTTTGATTCCTCTCTTTGGACTGATTCCCCCACGCACTCTCTTGACCAGATCATTACCAAACATTTTCTGCTCATTTCTTAGCATTCAAGAGTTTTAAAAGAATTCCATCAGGAGCACTCAGAACTATTAAAGTTGACATTTAACAATCCTGGAATACTTGGGAAGTCTCAGGGGGCTGGAAATAAAAGGTAATGCACCAATATTTAGAAAAGGTAAATGGGATGATCCAGGTAACTACATGCCAGGTAGATTGACACTGATCCCAGAGAAAATCATGGAAAGGATGATACAGGATGTAATCAGTAAAGAATTAAATGATAAAATAATTCCAATCAATAATGGTTTTACAGAAAATAGGTGTTGTCAACTAAACTTTTTTTTTTATGAGAGCGCCAGTAGTTTAAAAAGGTAACTGTGTTGACATTATTTATTTTGATTTGTATACGGCTTGTTACTTAGTACTGCACACCATTATGATAAAAAGTTATAATCATTGTAGCATATTAAATGGATTAAAAACTGACTTACTGATAAATCTCAAACAGTAATTGCAAATGGGGAATCATCATACAACTGGGGCATTTTTTGTGGGATCTCGCTAGGATCTGCTCCTGACTCAATCTGTTCCGAGCCTACTACCTTTATCAGTGAGCTGGAAGAAACCATAAAATCACTGGTGAAGTTTTTCAGAGGACACAAAAATTGGTAGATGGTACATAATGGTAAGGATGGGTAATAGTTATACAGAGCAACCAAGATCACATTGTAAACTGGACTAATTTGAACAATGTGTTTTAACATAGCTAATGCAACATTATACATGTAGGAGTTAAAAATACAGGGCACACTATAATATGGGAAACTATATTGGAAAGCAGTGACGATAGGGATTAGTGTGAGCTAACAGAGTGAATACTATCCTTGAATGTATAAGCAGAAGAATATTGAGTAGACGTAAGAATATGTTATTACCATTGTATAGGGCATTACTGAGACCACTATAGGAATACTATGTCCCGTTCTGGTTCACACTTTGAAGTGTCCACACTTCGAAAAGGATGTTGACGAATTAGAAAGGGTTCAGAAAAAGCTACAAAAATGGTTCTAGGTCTCAAAAACCTGTCTTGCAGTGAGAGAGTAAAGAAGCACAATCGATTTAGTTTAACAAACAGAAGGAAAATTAAGAGGTGACGATCACAGTTTAGGATCACAGTTTATATGGGGGAAGATTGCTGGCAGTAAAAGGCTCTTTAGTCAAGCAAAGGAAAGTGTAACAAAATTTGGTGGGCTGGAAGAAGAAGTAGAAAAAATAGACTAGAAATAAAGGACAATTTTTTTTATTTATTTATTTTTTACACACTAAGGGTAATTAATAATTGGAACAATTTAGCAAGAATTGTGGTAGATTCTCCATCACTTTAAGTCTTTGAAACAAGATGATATGTCTTTCAAAAAGACATGCTCTAACTCAACTAGAATTTCTGGTCTTCATGAAGAAATTACCAAGTGAAATTCTGTGGCTTATGTTATGCTGTGATGGGGCATTTGACCCACACTGGACAATAAAGGATTAATAGAGTCCTAGACAGGTTGCAGCCAATAGGAGAGGGGCTGTGAGGAGGGGCAAATCAGGGCCCAGCAGACCCATATATAAAGAGCTTCAGGGCAGAGCATCAGTAGCTGCCTGGAACTCAAAGAGGGACAATGGTGTCTGGAGTAGGCTGCAACACTGTAGGACCACGGACAGCTTAGTACAAGCAGGAACTCATAGAAAAGAGAAGGCGCTCTGGACAGGCTGCTAAGACTGAGGGGGATGCTGTGGCCATGGGGAAATGGCCAAGGGAAAGGCAGCGATAGTAAAGGTGTAGCAGGAGGCTGCGATCCACAGGGATTGTAGGTTGGGATCTGGAGTAGTGAGTGGGCCTGCGTCCCCCCACCCAATATGAATGGCACGACAACTGATGGCAGTCACCACTGGGGAAGTGACAATACCACTGGCTGCAGTTGCCACTAGGAAGGTGGCTGGACAGTCACTGATGAAATGCAAATGCACTGGGGGTGTTCATATGCCAAGTTTACGATTTGAAGACCAACATTACTCTACATTGGTGGATTTTTTTCAAGAAGCAGACAAATGGTGAAAAATTGCCACTGACAACAAGGAGAGCAAATTATTAAGCAAAGGAATGGCTCAGGGATAATCGAGCACATCCAAAACTACTCTTCTATCGGACATGTATGGGTCCTGAAGGATGGACTAATCACACCAGTTATCTGTGAAATACCACATACTCCCGAATGAATCCTTCAGTTAATTAAACAATCGTGTGCAAAGACCAGATGCTCATCACCCTGCAAACATATGGCCAGCAGCCTGTCTCACACAGAATTGTGCAAGTGTGGTATGGACAAGGATTAACGTGACAGTGTGTCTAGGAGTGGTGCCAGAGATGGAGACAACAATAATGATTACTTTGTTGAATAAATGTTTCCAGTCCTACATGTCACGGCTAACTTCCCAAGGATTATGAAAGATCAGTGCCTTTTTTTTATGTAAGCAATGCATCATTGTTTCAAAGTATAATTTACAAAAAGACATGATTTTTAAATATTTTCTCCAATATAGAACTACACAACTGTTTTAGGTTTGTTGTGTTTAGTACCATTGTGTTTGTGGGGAAAAAGGACTTTTGAATGATACCCAACTCAGCCCATTTCCAATGACACTGCATTATCATTTCCACCAACTAAAGGACCCGGAGCTGGAGGGGGAGGTAGGCCTGGGCAGTGAGTCCCCATGCCATGCTCCAGAGGATGATGCCATTGAAATTATGAGTCTGTAGGTTTTTATGAATCAGATGACACCTCCTTGACCCTTCTGCCACTAACGTGCCCACAGAATGAATTTTACAACATTATGCTCCCAGACGATGTACTGCTGCTGCTCTTAACTTTGCCAAGTATAAACAGAAAGAAGTTACCAAGACTGCTGAGTTTCACTGATGCTATTCAAAAGATTGTGGGATGCATTATGTGAACTTTACAGAGCTGCTGTTTGAGAAAGCTACAAGCAGCAGTAGAAACAGGCTTACTGGGTAGGACAACCTGAAAATGAAGAGTGATGGAGAGTATTTGCAAAGATCCTGGGGGGATGAGTAGAATAATGGACAAGACCCTCCCCCAATGACTATAAGGCTTTGTAAAGAGAAGAGAGAAAAACAAAGGTAATTCAACTTTCCAGAAGCCAGAGAAAAGGGGCAAGACTTCAAATTTATCAGATGATTACTGTACAGAGGCTGATACAATGATGTCACTACAAGCAGGATCTAGGGTCAGCCCCCTGGAATCCCAGCTCCTGGGTACAGCTGAGAGACTGGGCTTCCCACCAATATCTCATTTGTAGCCCTTCCCAATCTCTCATAGTTTGGGCTGGAGTTGTAGTATCTTGAAAGCAATGAAAAGAAGTTTAAACTTGATACAGAAACAGACCAAGAGCCATTAACTGAATTTGAGGAGGATGACTAGATCTGAGGCACAAAAAAAGGTTACAGTAGTCCAAGTACAAGACAACAGATGTGAATCATCATTGTACCAACTTCAACATATATAATATCTCATTAATCCAAAACTTCTGTTTGAGCATCAGTCTCATCGATGAAGTCAGCATAACTCTGAGAATAGTGTCTCCAAGTTAACTGCTGCTGCACAACCAGCATGAAAACTTGTTAAACTTAATAATACTTTTAAGGGACTTATTTATCAACTGCTGCACCCGCGATATGGGGACAAAGAGGTACTGCTATATTCCTGTTCAGCAGCAGCCTTGGTGCATTATCACTAGAAGTCTCCTGTATGAATACAAATGTTATCTCTAGAGCAGGGGTTGGCAACCTCTGGAACACGGCTCGCCTGGAGTGGCGAACCTCGGCCAGTGGAAGCCGTGATCGGCCGAACCTGTGGATCCGGCAGGTAAACAAACTGGCCCGTCCTGCCAGGGCGCTTACCCTGGCAAGCCACATGCAAGAGCTTGCTGACCCGTGCTCTAGAGTCTGTGCCTGCATGTCCCACGGTATTTACAGGAGTTTCCTGATTTACTTTCTTTTGAAACAGCAGCAATCCTGAAAGTACCTGCTGCTTTTGGGACTGCAGGGAAGGTAGATATTTATGGATCTCAGGATTTCTTGGAATGGGCCACCAAATGCCATCAACTTGTGATGCTACATAGAAAGGCAATGAAGTTTTGAACACACTAGTATAACATGGCACCAAAAAACTGCCCAATCATCTCAGAATACACTGAGATGGTCCCTCGTGCTGTGGCAGGTGGAGCAGTGATGTCCCTGCAGCATGACAACATAGCACAGGATGTCCATTCCGCAGTCTCATGCTTTGCAGAGTCTCTCCTCTGATGCCATGGAGGGAGCACTGCCAACCACAACCAATCAAAACTTATGAGCTTTGCTTAAAAATCACGATCCTTTAAACAGTAAAAGTGGGAATCCTCTAAACTTTGTCATCTGGTGTCTGATCTTTTAGTATATGCAAGTCCTGTGGTCGAACTTTTCTGGCAATCGGGAGGGCTACCAGCATTTCTTTTCAAGAGAAGCTGCGTGTCTATGGAATCACCTGACTCCAGGTGCTGGGACTTGAAGAAAAACACCCAGCAGGATGCCAGGGCAGCAACACTATGCCGGCTTCCAGGAGTGACGCCCACCTGTCACGCCCTCGTCACACAGCCACGAGGGGCAGAGTCAGCCAGGGAGTGACCCCAGCGCCCAGCATGGGACCAGCAGCGTCGGGGCACTAAGGCTCCCCGAACGGGGGTTCTGGCACTTACCCCATAGCCCGGGCCCGGCGGTGCCGGCGGCCTCCTCCAGGGGGCGCTGCTGCTGTCGCAGGAGTCCGGCCCCGCTCAACGCCTCCAGCACCGTCTCGGGGGAGAGAGCCACCAGCTGCTCCCACAGCCCCCGCGTGTAAAACTCCACCGTGTGGGCCTGGCACAGAGGCAGCGCCCGCCGGAGAAACTGCGCCACGGCCCGCAGCTGGGAGACCACCGTCTCCGCTGCCGGTTCGGGCGGGAGGGAGCCGAGGGAACGCGACATGGCGGCAGCGGCGAAGGACAGAACTTTTGTTCGGCGCTCGATTTGTGATGCCTGGCGGCCGGGTGGCTCGGGCTCCACCCAGCCTCGGGTGGTCAGGCTGGCGAATCGAACACCGAGCAGAGGTCGCCATCCGTCCGCTAGGAGGCGGGCGCTGTTTGGTGACGTGTCCAGAGCGCGACGACGAGTCTGAGGGACCGGAGGAAGGCTGATGGCACCGGCGGGGACGAACAGGAGCCGGGCTGCCCCGAAGAAAAACACCGCGGCGGCCCAGGGTCCCCGCCGAAAGCGTCAGTGGAGGCCGGACCCGCGGCGGAGCTTTCTGGGGAACGTTCGGGAGGGTGAGTGGGGCGAGAGCCGGGCCCCGCGGCTCCTGCGGCTGGGGGAGGAGGGAGCGCCGCCACTGGGGTCTCGCGCGGGCTCCGGCGTTCAGGGGCAGCGCGCGGGGGATAGGAGGATCTCGCGCTTTCCCTCCCAACGGCCTCCCCCGCCCCAGTCCCTGGTGCCCAGAGCTCGCGCAGCCGCAGCCGCTCGGGGCCTGTTGCCGTCGTTGCTCGTAGTGTCATAAGCCCGGGATTGCATTGTGCTCACGGGCTGCGGCCAAGCCTGGCGCGTCTCTGACCATTGCAGTGGCGAGGAGTGATGCTGCCTCTGCCCCATGCCTCACCCCCGCCTGGTTTGTGGAAGCAGGAGTCCCCAGTGGGATGGTATAAGGGGACTCAGGCTTAGTTGGGTCTTCTCCCCTCCCTAACATTTGTGAGGGAGCAAGGTCGAAGCTAACTCGAGAACTGTAAATAAACAAGGCTGGTCATAATCTAACAGGGCCCACCTTGCAATGGGGAATTGCTAGAGTTGTGACTAGTTGACTCTTGAGGTCCCAGAATGCAGAAGGTCCCAAGCTTTCTTTGCTTTGGGTTCAGGCCAGCTCTGTGCTTAATTGGATGTAAAGAAATAGATGTGTAGCAAATACATTCTCATTTCTTCATTCGTAGTATGCTTCATCAGGTATGTCTAACTGTCTGTGATAAAGTGTTTTAGAGAAAACACTGAAGGGTAAGCCAAGCAACTCTCAAATTTTGGCCACTGAGCAGGAATGGTTCAACTAAAAGCTTGTATGGAAACCATGTGTGCTGTTATCCAAGTTCCAGAATGGGTTTAATCCTTTTGGATAGAAAAGAAGGCTCCAATTTATGCTTCTTAGTGCTTAAATGACTATACAAAGTGGAACAACTACTTACTTTTTCTTTGAGTGACTTGAGTGGATGCTCATAATAGTCATGTATGTGTTGAGTGTGGCATATATTTCTAGGCTTGAGAGAAAGCTCTTCCCTGGACAGTTATAAAAAGCAAGTAAATGAAGAAAGAGAAATAAGATAATATTTTCTTTAAAAATGCTTTAAAGCATTGTACCTCTATAAGTGAGCCAACTTTGTTCCAGTTGTAGTTGCATATTTCTTGGGCATCCAAGATTATTTTTAGCAATGCTTCTTTGAGACCATCTTTATGAATTCCTTTTGATCTCATACATGGGGCTGAAAGCAAGAGACTGTGATAAGTGAAAACTGTTCAAAAATGGATTTGTAAACACATTAAGGAGATCTTAATCATCTGGTGTATTCATCCAAATATTTTTAATTGATTATCATTAGCAAGGCTGCACCGACACTACCATGTTTTGCAACTGTTTTCCTAGAATGGTGCAGCTGCACCAGTGCTAGCAGCCTAAGTGCTAATGTAGGGATCAGCTGTTTTCACCTTCATGTTATGAAGTCTTTCTCAGTTTTCTTGATGCAACTTAAAACAATGGACCTCTGTCTATAGTAATGATTCTCAGCCAGGGGATCAGGGCCGCCAAGCAGGGCCAGCATTGGATTTGCTGGGGCCCAGGATAGAAAGCTGAAGCCCTGCCACATGGGGCTGAAGCCCAGCGTCCTGAGCCCTGCCACCCAGGGCTGAAGCTGAAGCTTGAGCAATGTAGCTTCGCAGGAGCCCCTATGGCAGGAGGCCCCAGGCAACTGCCCTATAACACCAGCCCTGGCTTTTATATGCAGAAAATCAGTAATTGTGGCACAGGTGGGCCATGGAGTTGTTATAGCATGTTGTGGGGAGGATGGGGGCTGAGAGGGGGCAAAAAAAAAAAGGTTGAGAACTCTGGTCTATAGTAGCAGTTAAGATGCTAGTTCTGTTTCATGTTTGAAAAAATGCATTAGCAGAGTAAAAGCTTATTATTAGTAGTAAGTTACCTTCTTAGATAGTTTGTCTAACTCACTCTTTCTAATGGCTTCAGGACAAGGATTTGCATTTTGGAGAAAGCAAAAGATCCAACAGGAATACAAGAAATTACTAAAAAAGGAAGGAAAGGCACATCCTCAATGTAAAGTTCAATATACAAATTCTTACCCAGAGCACTTAAAGCATCTCTATTTAGCTGAAGAGGAAATGCTTCAAAAACAATCAAAATCTAAAAGAACTGAAGTTTTGTTAGAACAAAAATGCAGCACAACAGAAACGTAAGTATCATTTAAAAAACCCATTTTTCCCCTGTATTATTAAGGCACCTGATGCCACAGCTTAGGTCCTATGGTTGCTTTGTTATCTTCAAGTAAAGGAATAGATATAAAATCCTAATGAATAGACATGTTTTCTTGACATTAAATATTATTCTGAATTGTTAGAAACCTGAAGACAACAGCTTTGTGCTGATTTTATCAGAACCAGAAAGCAAAACTGACAATTATTAGGGCTTGAGTCCTGTGTTCCCTGTAAACTATGCACTTGGCAGCTGCACAGGAGATTTAAGTGCCGGCAGCATGTGTTCAGGTGCGCCTCCCCCCACTTTGCTCTGTCCTGCAGCTGCTCCCGGGACCCTCCTGCTGGCTGTGTAAAGTGCGGCGGGAGAGGGAGGAGGGAGCTGATGTCAGGGTGTCCCCAGGCCCCCGCCCCTGTTACACATCTCTGCAGAGCAGGGGACAGCCTGGCTCAGGCGGACTCGGAGCTGCTCTGATCTGAATGATGAGTGTCTACATTAAAGGGAAAAGTCGATCTAAGCTACGCAGTTTGTTACGTGATTAGTAACTCAAACTGACATAGCTCAGATCTACTTACTGCAGGGTCTGCACTATGTGATGTCGACGTGAGACGCTCTCCTGTCGACGCCCCTTACTCTTCTCAATCCAGTGGAGTACAAGAGTTGATGGGAGAGTGATATGTGGTCAATTTAGCGCTAAATCAACTGCTGATGCATCGATGACCGTGCATGAATCCCCCAGTAAGTGTAGATAATCCCTCGGATTCTGAGTGCCTTTCTTAAAGAGACAATGCATTGTCTCTGAGATTTCTCCAGCAGCCAGGTCACACTGTTTGTCTCCTTCCCTCCCGCTGCCCATGTACCCCATCTCCGCAGAGAAGGGGAGGGAAGACAACAGGGCTCAACACAGAGCAGGAGAGCTTTCAGTAAGTATCTTAAAGAGACAGCATACAGCTTTCCCCAGCAGCCAACACACGCACAGTCTCTTTCATGCTCACCTTCCAACACATACTTGTATTATTGTTGTTATTTCTTGGTACTTCCTTCAATGCACATATATTCGCTGTAAATTTTATTCTTTCAAAGTGTTATTTTAATGTTTTGACTGGTCTATGCATTTTGTAATTTTTATTTCTCTTACACTTACATTTAATTCTTTGATTAGTGAGTTCTAAAATGCCTAACCTGTCCTGGCTGGACTAATTATCCCTATGGTAACTTTCTAAAAATATATATTATATCTACATTTTTTTTTCTACCGGTGGCGTACATAGGCACATAGCTCAGTGCACATAACAAAATTTATTCTGCACATGGATGGAAAAAATTAGTGGAAACATTGCTTGAGTCCTCTGAAATAATGAGAATTTTTCCATGGGACTTCAGTGGAAGAATGAAATAATGATGCTGGGCCAAATAATTTACTAATTTCATCCTCAAATCCTACTAACTGAGATGCCTGCACAGATCCTCTAGCAATAAAGTAATTTAAATTAAATTAAAACTACACTGGTTGGAAGAGAATGGTAATTAAATTTCAGTTTATATTTTATGTTGAGTGTGAATGCAAAAGGCATTTTTCTGTCCTAATTTCACTACTTTCATGTTAACAGGAAAATGATAGTCTCTATGGAATAAATAGTTTTGAACTTTTTATTTGGAAAAATGAACAACTGGTTTTTAGTACTGTGTTTAATGTTAAAATTGTTATTTAAAAATCCGTATTTTCTTCCCTTTCAAGGTAAGATGATTGGTTGCTAAGTCTAATCTTTGTTGTGCTACAGGTAATTTACTCGGTGGTGATGTTCTCAGCCAGTGCCATAGTATGATGGGGAGGATGGGGGGCGATAATGTGCTTCTGGAGATTGTCAGGGTCTTTGGTTTTTGCACTGCAAAGCAAATCTGTTATAGATTTTGTGCTGCTTGTGAAAGTGGCCCTGATCTCATTCTAGTTGAAGTCAATGAATAGATTCCACTGACTTCTGTCTGAGCTGGATTGTGCTTCAGAGTATTCTTGGTCAAATTAGTGGTGTCCTGGCTAAACTCCTTTTAAACAGCTTTTTGCTTGCATCTTAAATTAAATAAGGTATTCCTTTTTTCTTTTCTAAAGTCTTGGAAGGTGTTTAAATACACACATTATGTATTATCCTCCAAATGTGTCTGCACTTCCATGATGAGTATAATATCTTTTATATAAAAAAAAAACAAAACAAAACAGGGGACTATTAGTAGAGCAGTATGAGGCAAAATGTGTTATAAATGAGGCCCTTTTCCATATTATCTCATTGTGCTTCCTCGCTCTATATACATTTCCATAATCAACTTACTGAACATGCCTGAATCTACTATACCCGAGTCCTGTCACCTTACTTTAAAATAAACATAATTTTGACCCAGCACCTTTTAACTACAGCTCAATATTCAGATTAACTGTTCATCTCACAATGGAGAAGTTCATCATCTTTCATCTTGTCAAACAATTCATCGCTCACAGTGTTCATGATCCAGTTCTAGAA
Source organism: Chelonoidis abingdonii (assembly GCF_003597395.2). Lineage (NCBI taxonomy): Eukaryota > Metazoa > Chordata > Testudines > Testudinidae > Chelonoidis > Chelonoidis abingdonii. The sequence goes on along the minus strand of NC_133769.1, from coordinate 79,252,676 downwards.
CTGTGAAAATAGAAAATAGTTTACACACATTTACACAGCTTAATTCAAATGTTGACATTTTCTTAAGCTTTTTTGTGTCTGCAGCCATTCGGGTGATCCAATTTATTTGTGTAAATGTTCACAAAAAGTGAATTTCAGTATTTTGTGCTGAAAGTGTTTCCAATCCCAGCTAAGCAGCAGACCTTAAATTTAGAATATTTGTAGGCAACTCATAATAACAATTGGGGAAAAAAAATGTATTATCTTTCAATTATTTACTTAGGCTAAAGCTGTATAGTAGGTTTCTACCCACTACATATAATCAAATGCACCGATTGGATAAGTTAGTTTTTAGACCCTGATTCTTACACACTATATAATTTTGGCCATTGTAACGTTTGACTCTTCACTTGCCTTTTTCATTGTTAATAGATGCAACTTGGACATCATATTCCTGTATGCGGTCTCCAGAGGCTGTTTTTTTATCCCACTTGTCTACATCTCTTCACTTAAGCATATCATTTAAGGCAGTGGTTCTCAAATTTTTGTATTGGTTACTCTTTTCACAGAGTGCTGTACGCCTTATCAATTAAAACATATTTTTTATATTTAACACTATTATAAGTGCTGGAGGCGAAGCAGGGATTGGGGATGGAGGCTGACAACTCACAAACCCCACATAGTAACCTTGCAGCCCCCCTAAGGAGTCACAGCCCTAAGTTTGAGAACCCCGTCTTAAGATGTTCACATATTCAAGGTGCCTCAATTAGTGGGTAAGGAAAGGAAACTTTCAAATCAGAACAAACTTTCCCATTTTTAACATCCAATTAAACCTTAATCTGATAACATCCATTCTTTCTTTAAATCCTTTAGTGACCCCACTCACATCTCTTCTGCATTTGTCTCAAATATACTAATACAGTGTGAATGTAAATCCATGGTACACCCATATCTTGAATACTGCGTGCAGATGTGGTCGCCCCATCTCAAAAAGAATATACATTGGAATTGGAAAAGCTTCAGAAAAGGGCAATAAAAATTATTAGGCTGCCATATCAGGAAAGATTAATAAGACTGGGACTTTTCAACTTGGAAAAGAGATGACTAAGGGGGGGATATGATAGAAGTCTATACAATCATGACGTGTGGAGAAAGTCAATAAGGAAGTGTTATTTATTCCTTCTCGTAACACAGGAACTAGAGGTCACCAAATTTAAATTAATAGGCAGCAGGTTTAAAACAAACAAAACAAAATGTTTGTTCACACAGCGCACAGTCAACCTGTGGAACTCCTTGCCAGAGGATGTTGTGAAGGCCAAGACTATAACAGAGTTAAAAGAACTAGATAAGTTCATGGAGGATAGGTCATCAATGACTATTAGCCAGGATGGGCAGGGATGGTGTCCCCAGCCTCTGTTTGCAAGAAGCTGGGAATTGGTAATGGGGTGGATTACTTGATGTTCTATTCATTCCCTCTGGGGCACCTGGCATTGGCCACTGACTGAAGTCTCCTGGGCTAGATGGACTTTTCATCTGACCCAGTATAGCTGTTCTTATATGACAATCTCAGCTTTAATAAATTGGGCTTCTCACAATAATATACACCTTCTCACTTGGCGAGAGATGTGTATTCAGCTGTATCTCAAGCTTATCCATCTCTTTTTCCTCAACCTTTTCGGGGTTGGATTGAGATATGATATGTCATTATAGTATGGTGGTATTATACTAGATGATGATACTCTGTGATGGATTATATCACTGATGTCTCTCCAGCTATCCCCTTGTTATGTATCATCATTCACAGGTGGGATGCTGAGACTTAAAAATTTCTTCTTAGTAGTTCATATATGGAAGAGAGAATTTCACTGAGGTGTTCTAGTGATAATGTTCACTTCTGAGGATTTTGCTGTCATTGGAACTTTGGCCAGAGCACATTACAAATCTTGTTGTATCTTATTTGTTTTAAGTATATAAATCCATCACTTTATCTTTAAAAATACTTAATGCATTATAGTGCAACACTTAAATTATTATACTAATGAATATGGTTGTACAAATAGATAGTTTTCAGTCACTTTGTATTAATGTGTTACAGTTGCTTGAAATTCAGTCTGAAGAAATGCTTGCTCTTATTGATTGCATGAATGCTGCTGTATTACATGTGCTATGTGCATTTGATGTATGACAGTTAGTATTAGGGCTGTCAATCGCAGCTAATGCAAGCAATTAATGCAAAACAAATTAACTAGATTAAAAGAAATAGTTGTGATTTAATCACACTGTTAAACAATAATAAAATACCAATTTCAATTTATTATAAATATTTTTGGATATTTTTCTACATTTTCAAATATTACCTGAAAGTGAGAACAAGGATTCACATGACATTATAAATAAGAAGCAGGCAGCATCATTTCCCATAAATGTAAACAAACTTGTTTTGTGTTAGCAATTGACTGAACAAGAAGTAGGACTGAATGGACTTGTAGGCTCTAAAGTTTTGTTATTCTGCTTTTGAGTGCAGTTATGTTTAAAAAAAAAAAGATAATTCTACATTTGTAAGTTGCACTTTCAAAATCACTACAGTACTTGTATGAGGTGATTTGAAAAATACTATTTCTTTTTATGGTTGCAGTGCAAATATTTGTAATAAACTAATATAAAATGAACACTAAACACTGTATTCTGTGTTGTAATTGAAATCAATATACTTGAAAATGTAGAGAAAATTCAAAAATATTTATAATTTAAATTGGTATTCTATTGTTTAACAGTGTGATTAAAACTGATTAATTTGTGATTAATTGTGTTGTGTTTTTTTTTAACCATTTGAATCTTAGTTAATATCGTTTGGGATTATTTGCCACTTTACCATGTTCTGTATGAAGGTGTTGGGGATATCAAATAGAAACTTGTGTATGGTGTTTCTATTCTATTTATTTTTGGCATTTGTCTTTGTATACTGCATTATTATTTAAAATAGTTGCCCACTTTCAAAATGGTGTGCTCTCAATTTTAGGTGTTAGTATACAGTCTTGCCAAATGATGGAGCTGAAAATAAACTGACGACTACTGCAGAAAATAAATGTGATACTTCTGAATGGCTGCATGAGTTCTATGACATAGTATCTGAACTTTCCTTTTTTTGACTGAGTCTAAATCATGTTTGCTAGATAGCACTGGTTAGCTGTCATCTCTGAAATCTAAACTATGGAGCATGAAGGAATTTGTCCATTTTTTAGTTTCTCGCAGAAGTATTCTCAGAGGTAACAGGTTTAAATTTTGATAATGGCTTGAGCCCTTATTTACCTACGATGCTATTTAAATCATGTAAAAATTGGGAATCTGAACAAAATCATGAAGGTCGATAAATCTATTACACAGAAAAATCCCACAAGGGAGGAGTGTAGTGGTAGGAAATTTCTACCCATGCGAAACTGCATTGCCTCCTGCCAGATTACTACATGGAATTATCTGCATTCTGAAGACGGTGATGATGGGGGGACCAGAAATATCCCTAATGCAACCCTCAGTTCTGTGAGACATATACGCAGGGCACAAGAGGCACTGTAGTAATTAGAACAACTCCCTGCCTTTCCTCTTTGTGCACACAGCTCCATGTAGTTCAACCCCTGGTATATTTAAGAATGTACTGAGAAACTTGATATATTGGTTTGCCATCCTTGATTCCCATCATGATTGTGATAAATAGGTAAGCCACATAAGGTTTGGATCAGGTAAGCATCATAGAATCCTACGACTGGAAAGGACCTTAAGAGGTCAGCTAGTCCAGTCCCCTGCACTCGTGGCATGACTAAGCGTGCTTTTGATATAAAAATTTAGTGAGATTTCTAGTATTTGTGTAATCAAGAACACATTGCAGTCCAAGCAGACATGAAAATGAAGAGACAAATTATCTTTTTTTGTTGTGAAAAAAGAGGGTTTTTTGTTTTTTGTTTAAAGATTCATGGTTTCTTCTTAGAGCCACTTATTTCTAAATAGTCTATACTAGATCAATGCTGCTTTATGCTACAGTTATGATTGTGGTAATCTAAATACTCATGAGCTAATTACATGTACATTTGTCCATTACAGGTCAGATACGACTCAAAGGAAGTTTAAAAAGAAAACTTCAAATCAAAAAGCAAAAGAAGAATATGAGAAAATAAAGGCTGAACGTGCCAAGAAGAAAGAGGTGAACAAATTTTAAATTGAGATCTTTGGGACCGGATTGTGTCCAGAGGTTAAAGTCGGGGGAGGGGGGGAGTAAATGATATTCTTTGTCTCCAAAATCCGATTAAACACCACTTACAGCATTAAAATATGATTGTTCATGCCCTCCTGTTGTGCACTGCACTGGGTTTCCTTAGTTTTGTTCCCTCTGTTTGTGGGTTTTAATATACTTTGTGCTTATCTGGCTAAACTCAAGCTTCACAGGATTTGATGCGCCCTGTGGTCTTTGATCTGGCTTCCCTTCAGTGAGGTTTGGCTGCCCTGCTTGGACTTCTTGGACTTGATTTTTTTGATTGGGAAAAAATAAGTTGTGACATCTCCCCATGCCATCTGTCATGGTATGCACCCCCACTCTGAACCTTAGCATCCAAAAGATGGGGTACCAGCATGAATTCCTCTAAGCTTAATTACCAGCTTAAATCTTGTAGCGCTGCCACCAACCAGGACTTGCAGTGCCTGGTACACTCTGGTCCCTCCAAAACCTTCCCAGGGGACCCCAAGACCCAGACTCTCTGGATCTTAAAACAAGGAGGAACTGATAATCCCCCCCACACCCCTTTCCCCCTCTTAGACTTTCCCTCCCTGGGTCGTCTGGAGAGGCTTCACCAACTCACTGGTGAAACAAGATCCAAATTCCTTGAATCTTAACACAAGGGAAAATAAACCCTTCCCCCACCGTGTTCTCTCCCAGGCTTTCCCTCCCTGGGCTACCGAGAGAACTGACACATTCAAGCTCCTGTGAATCTTACAACAAAGGGAAATTGGCTCTCCCCCCCCCCTTTCCCCCCCACCACTCCCTGGTGAGTTTAGACTCATTCCCTGAGCCTTAACAAGGGGAAAAAAATCAATCCGATTTTTTAAAGAAAAGCTTTTAATAAAGAAAAAATAAAATTGTCTCTCTTAAACTCAAGATGGAAATGTTACAGGCGTCTTTCGCTTATTAGATACCAGGGAGAATCGTCCCCCTAGCACAAAACAAGTCTGCAACAGAGAGATACAATCCGCCAGTAAAATGACACCATGCAACATAAGAAATAAAAACAAACAAAAAAGACTAAACCGCCCTTCTAACTTGGTACTTACTAAATGTGAACAGAAGATTGGAGAGTCTGTATACCTTCTGGTCCTCTTAGATCCTGAGAGAACAGAGAAGAAAAAAAAAAGCAGCCACACACAAAGACTTCCCTCCACTGAGATTTGAAAGTATCTTGTCTCCTGATTGGTCCTCTGGTCAGGTGTTAGCCAGGTTTACTGGACTTGTTAACCCTTTACTATCTGTTTATGACACCATCCATTTGTAATGCTAACTGAGATGTCACTTACTCTGGAAATTGCAAATCTTCATAATGAAACAGTATAATGCAGTTGCGCCAAAAAAAAAAAAAAAAGCTAATATAATTCTGCAGTGTATTAACAGGAGTATCATATGGAAAACTTGAGAGTTAATTGTCACGCTATATTCTGCACTGATGAGACTTCAGCTGGAGTACTGTGTCCAATTCTGGTTGCCACAGTTCAGGAAAGATGTGGATAAACTGGAGAAAGTCCCAGAGGAGAGCAACAGAAATGATGATAAAAGGATTAGAAAACCTGACCTATGAGGAAAGGTCAAAAAAAAACCCAAACTGGGTATGTTTAGTCTTGAGAAAAGAGGACTGAAGGGGGATCTGATAAGGCTTCAAATAGTTAAGGACTGTCATAAAGAGGACTGGGATCAATTGTTCTCCATGTTCAGGTAGAACCAGAAGTAAAGAGCTTTGGCTGTAGCAAGGGGAAATTAGGTTAGGTATTATGAAGAACTTTCTACTCTCAGGGTAGTTAATCTCTGCAGTAGGCTTCCAAGGGAAGTTGTGGAATCCCCATCAGTGAAAGTTTTTAAGAACAGGTTGGACAACACCTGTCGGAGATGATGTAGGTTTAAGTGCTTTGTTACTTCTGGAAATCCTGGCCCTCAGATATCACAATTGTGGGTTTCTGTTAACAAATGATGAGATGCATAGAGTTGTTGAAACTTGTTGGAGCTCTTGCTCCAAGCTATCTGCAATTCAGACAGTCACTGTCAATCTACGCTCAGTTCATGTACTGAAAGTTTTCTTTGCACCATCAAGGTTAAGACTCTTTGATGAAAGCCAAATTTTCACACACAATGGCACATGAAGTCAGGATGCAGGTCTTGTGTGGTTGGCTGGTTAAAGCAAATTGGAGTTTAGTAACTAATTTATAAATCTTGCTGTCATTTACAGTTTCGCTAATTCATCTGTGTGCCAAGTAAATTTGCCCCTCGAATGTTTAGATCAAGATTTTTAAAACGTGACTATTGATGTTTGGGTGGCTAACTTGAGCCACGTTAAAGGCTTGGTTTTTAAAAAGCGTTGGTACTCAGCAGTTTCTGAAAAAAATCAGGCCAAAATTACTAGTCACTTTTTAAAATCTTGGCTTGATTAAAGATGTGTAGGCAGCCCAGTAGGAAACTGTAAAATACTGGAATATGCAAACAGACCTTCACATGGGATTCTGATACAGTGGAGAAAAAAATATCATTTGTGTAAAAAAAATTTTCCTTTAAGGAAAAATGACAAAACAATTTACTCACTCATGCTGGGTTCAAAATTGACTCGGGAAAAGATCTGTTCATGTACAGCTCATTTAAGATGACTTGTTCACATGCCGTGGTCAAAAAGATAGGATTAAGTAGGAGTCAGAAGTATGTAAACTGTAATACAATTATACACATCAGTAGAACTTCCTCACCTTGGATACTGCATTTGTTTTTGGTCATCTCTTCTTAAAATGGGTAAAACAACCACTAATACCGGTGGAAATTATTGTAAAGGCATTGGAGATATGGGACTTTCATAAGGGGAGAGAATATTATGTCATGGGGGTGCACATATAATGTGAATTTGTTATTTATTCCCCTTATATAAAAAAGAGAGACTTTCTAAAGAATGCTTTCAACAGTCACACTAAATAGAATAAAACTAGTTACTAAACTAGATACTAAAATAGTTACATCTCTTCCTACTCTCCACTTTACTGCTCACTTCTCCAGATCTATTGAGTCATGACATTTCCCCAAGATGGAAATATTTGGGCTGCATTTTCTTGCTGTAAACACTAGAGGTAATTCAAGCTTCTTTACTGAGCTATATTATGTCTTTTCTTCGTTCACCATAGAAGTGAACATGCTAAGCCAGGGGTCGGCAACCATTGAGAAGTGGTGTGCCGAGTCTTCATTTATTCATTCTAATTTAAGGTTTTGTGTGCCAGTAATACATTTTAACCTTTTTTAGAAGATGTCTTTCTATAAGTCTATAATGTACAACTAAACTATTGTATGTAGAGAAAATAAGGTTTTTAAAATGTTTAAGAAGCTTCATTTAAAATTAAATTAAAATGCAGAGCCCACTGGACCGGTGGCCAGAACCCAGGCAGTGTGAGTGCCACTGAAAATCAGCTCGTGTGCTGCCTTCAGCACTGTGCCATAGGTTGCCTACCCCTGTGCTAAGTTGTCAGCTGATGGACAAGTTGGAATGGACCCTGAACACAGCAGACCAATTTATATGCAGTGATCCAGTACCCTCCCTCCTCACTCCCTGAGGAATATATTTGCATGCAGTTAAATCATAAAGGTGTGAGACTCTTCACCAAGGAAACTTACCAGAAATCTCTGAGAATGGAGGCTCTGGCTCACAGATAGCTAAATCATCTTTTCTTTGCTTCTCCCTTTTGTCACTAGTAAAAGTGATTCAGAAGATGAAGGGAGAGGCAAGTCATCCTCACCCCCACTGATCAAAAATGCTTTGGTACTCAGACCTAGTAGCGGTCTTCACTCCCATCTATTGCGCAGGCAGGATTTCCATGCCTGTGTCCTAGCTATGCCTGACAGCAGGGTTGTTGAACTAAAGGCTCTAAAGAGCAGGGATGCTCCTCCAAAGAGAGGACTCTTAACTTTTCTGAGGTGTTCCACTTATTCAGAACATGCAAAATCCTCCTAATGATGCCAAAGTAAAATGACCCCAGAAAACCAGGCTTTTTACAAGATGACGTAACACCTTCCACTGTTGCTGCTTGCATCTACAGTAACTCGTCACTTAACGTCATAGTTATGTTCCTGAAAAATGCAACTTTAAGTGAGACGATGTTAAACGAATCCAGTTTTCCCATAAGATTTGATGTAAATACGGGGGGTTAGGTTCCAAGGAAATTTTTGGGGGGCAGACACAAGGCATTATATACTGTACAGTACTTTACCCCACACAGGCATAGCCCGCTGCAGACAATGAGGCAGGCAAGGACGCTAGGAAGCACCTTGCGCAGAGCAGCTTCCCCCCCAGAAGAACAGGTGCTGACTTTGCCGGGGGATGCTCCAGACCCGCCTCTTCCTATCCCCACTTCATCTCCTCCCCAGAGCATGCCGCGTCCCTGTTCCTCCCCCTTACTCCCAGCTCTTCCCTGGCGCCAAACAGCTGTTTGGCAGCACTTAGGGCTTTCTGAGAGAGGGGAGGAGGAGCAGAGATGTGACGCTTCCCCGCTCCTCCCTCTCCCACCAGTGTTGGATTTAGAGTTAGTGGGACTCTGTGCTCAATTTCATTTTGGAGGGGCCCCCATGGTGGAAGCATTCTGTCTCCCCCCACCCCCATTTTTCATTCCTTTTTTCCTCCATTTTCTTCCTGGGGCTCAGCAGTGGGGGTGCGGGATCTGGGAGGGAGTTAGGGTGCGGGAGGGTGCTCAGGATAGGGGTGCAGGAGGAGCCTCAGGGCTAGGTGTGGGAGGAGGTGGAGAGCACTTATCTGGGACAGCTCCTGTTTGGTGCAAGGGGTGTGCAAGTGGCTTTGTGCTGGTCGCAATTCTGGGTGCTAACAGGCAGGGCCACCCGGAATGCAGGGGCTTTAGGGGCTGCAGGGCTCTGGGCTAAGGGAACCCTGGGGCCTTGGCCTGCAGCTCTAAAGCCCCTTTCGGAATGCGGCCTTGCGAGCATGGGCCAGAGGACTCAGGAGGAGCAGGGGAAAGCGCCACTTCTCTCTGGCTGCGTGGCTGCCCCTGCTCCTCTTGAGTCTTCTGGCCTGTGCTCGCAGGGCCGCATTCCAAAAGGGGCTTTAAAGCTGCAGGCAAGGGCCCTTGGGCCCCCTTAGCCCAGGGCTCTGCATCCCCTAAAGCTCCTGCATTCCGGGTGGCCCTGCCTGTTAGCGCCCAGAATTGCTCCTGCGTTACGGGTGGCCTTGACTGCCAGAGGTGTAGCAGCTTCCCTGCTTGTTCCCTCCCAGAAAGTCGTAAGCACTGTTTGGCAGTGGGGGAAGCACTGGGTGGAAGGGAGGGAAGGGGAGGAGGCAGAAGAGAGAAACTTGTGCAATGCTCCCTTGTAAAGTCAGCCAAACAGTGTTATAAGGAAGCATTGCACAACTTTAAACGAGTATTTTCCCTAATGGAGCAGCGACATAACTTCGAAATAACGTTAAGCGGGAGGACGTTAAGTGAGGAGTTACTGTATGTGCTAAACAGTGTTATGAATCTTGACACATCAAGTTTCTAATAGATCGCACAATGATATTAATGATTCTTAAGACAGCATATCTGTCCAAACCACAAGTCAGGTTTATTTCCTTTCCTTAGAAACATGTTTTCTTGTAGTTGTGTCAGCAAGAAGAGCCTCCAAAATCTATACCTATAGACGTAAGCCATCCTGCATATTCCACATGGACAGGGTCATTCTTCTTGCTCCATAATAATTTGTTTCAAGCCCAATGTCAGCAATGATCTAAAGTAACTTTTCTTTGATGGATCTTTGGCTGGCCTGCATGAAAGGTTTGCTTTTTTTTTGTTCAATGCCACACATTTTAGTATTTTTTTCAGTAATATTCATTAATAAAATACTCATTTATGGACACTTTGTGAATATGAAGGTACGTAGTATTTGCCATTATTTAGATTTTTCAGCTGCTTTGGGATGCCTATTTAGAAATGTTTGCTTGAGTTATTTAGATTTAAATCACTTCATATTTCATAGAACATAAAGTACTATTCCTGCTGAATTATGAAATATTTCTGTTGCATAAAATTGTTTTTTGTGTTTTTCATTTCTGCAAAACACTCTGAAGCCTGTTTATGCAATGAAAAGAATATAATATGCATTTGATAAACTAGCATCTCTTGACATGCACACTGCTGCTAAGACATCTGTCTTTGTGGCCTTTACAGTGTTGCATTTCAAAGAATAAAATCCTATCAGAGCAGCCATCCAACTAAACTGAAGCAAGCGTTTAGTCTGATTAGCGACAGCTTCACGTCTTTTTGATCGGACATGATTTCAGTGTATCAAACTAGTTAGCATGCTCATTAAAAATATAATTTGCTTTAGTAATTTATTCAATGTAAAACAAAATATTGATAGTAGCACTTAAACTTCCCCTAAATGCTGAATAAAATTATATAAAGAGTTTTATACCACGCTCGTCACTGGTAGTATCTGAGTGCCTTCCAGTAGTGCATTACGTGATGCAACTAACATCTGTTACATGTTTGTTTTTGTTTTTTCTCATTCTCTCCCCAGTGGGAAAAGTGTGTGCAGTGGAGTGTCTTGTGTTAGTGGGGAGGCTTTTATTTCTTGTTTTCGTTTGTTTTTTCAATATGTATGTTGCAGTGTATTTGTTACAGAAAGCAAGTAAAAAAAAAAAAGAAAAGAAAAGTGTCTTGCTCTTGAGCAGAAAGTGGTGAGGTTTGTGATGGTCCTTAGTTCCTGTGGGATTTCATTCTACAGCCTCAGCCAGCCTTTTAGAAAGGTCTGTGTGCAAGACAAAAGAGCTTTAGCTTTATTGTAGAGAGTACCATTGTGCCACAGATGTGAAGTTGCCATCGCAGTCTTCATTCCAATGTAACATTTGTTTCAGTTACAATAATATCTGACTCTTCTTCAGTTCTCAAACTTCTTATAAAAGTGATGGTGGCCATAAAACCAGTATGGTACCCAACTTCCAGTATTTTCACAAGGATGCTTGTATTGTTTAAAAATCACGTCTAGGGTTTGTACTGATTCTGATTTACTCGTGTCAGTTATATTTTTGCTGCTTTTATTTCAGGAAGCCGAGAAAAGGAAACAAGAAAGAGAAGAAGCCCAGAGGCTCTACAAGCAAAAGAAAATGGAAGCTTATAAAATATTAAGTAAAAGAACCAAAAAGGGACAGCCAAATCTAAATTTACAAATAGAATTTCTCCTTCAGAAAATACAACAAAAACCATAGACCAGATTATCTTCTCTTTTCAGTGAATTAAATCAATCCACTAAATACATGCATTGACTGGTACTTTGTGTTATAGGTGATATTTTTATGAGAAAATATGGCAACTATTTTTGTTTGTTCTAATTATTGGTCCAGGATTGTGCTGGAAAAAGTCATTGGTCCTGAAATTATTTTCAAACCAGAACAAATCAAGCAGATTATGGGACACTGAACTTTTACAATGAATGTTCTAATTAGCACCTTGCTTTATTCCCCACTTCAGTTCTATACTTGATTTTTATTAGCCGTTATCCCAAATTGCTAGTATGAGACTTTTTACTGTTTTGAGAGCTGGGATTCCATGATGCTTTTCAGATAGCATAAAGCATTTGTTTTTAGCTCTAGCAGTTCTTGTGTTGTTGGCTGCTGAAATCATGTCTGTTGAATAGGGAGAAACAGGATGGTAAACTATGTGAACGTGATGTCTAATGAACTGCCAGGGCTAGGAATTGCATTCCTTATGCCATTTGAAAGCTCAGAATATGGAAACCCAGAATATAAATTATATTGTAAGGCTTTTATTATACCATTCCTCCCTCTTGCTCTCCCCCCCCGCACCCCTCCTAAAAAAATGAGGAGTGAATAAAACTTGCCCAAGTCTAAGACCTACTAATCAGTTCTGGGCTAGTGCTATAGAGTGATAATTTCAAGGTCTAATATGTTGTGAACCATCATGGATAGAAAAATGTACTTTTATAGATAGAGCACTAGATTGCGATTTAGGACAACTGGTTCTGTTCCTGACTGTGCTTGCTGGGGGACCATGGGTAAGTCACTTAGCTTCTGTGCTTCAGTTTCCTCTTCTGTAAGATGGGGATAATAATACTGATCTACTTTGCCAAGCAGTATGGGATCTGCTGATGGAAAAGTGCTGGGTAAGAGCTAGGTGTTGTATTCATTATGTTCAATTCCGTGGCCTATTCTAAGATACCAATGGATTTTTAGATAAATCTCTGACCTCTTCTATGGAAATAAGACATTTTGACTACTCCTTGAGAAGTGAAGACAGTCTCATTTGCATCACTGCTTTAGAACATTTCCATTGCACCTATTAGGATAAGATTTTCTAGAGATTAGTGTGCTCTATCTAGTTTTTTCAGTTGCACAGAGAATGTGTTTTGGTAATTCGCGTGTTAGCTAAATGTCTTCGCATATCTTGTTTATGCCTCTTCTTGAAACAGATCTTCCGATAAATAAATTTGAACTCCATATACATCTGTTTAACATTTTTCCATGCTGTTGCTTTAAATCTAATTGTAATGGTTCCGTCTACTGAGAATTTTTTCCTCTTTGAAAACATTCAGCCAAACCTTGTAAACATTTTAGGCTTATTTTTAAATTGGGCTATGGTGATATTTACTAATGCCAATGATATTTAGCTCTGGATGTAGCTATAAAAAGTGTTAATTTTTGTACACTTGCCTGCAGCTGTGGCAGCAGTTAATTTTTTTTCAGAACATTGTTTCCATCTTCCATAGTGTTCAGAAAATCATTTTTAAGGTTATAATTTTAAATAGCCACAAACATAGTAGTATGGTCAATATAATGTGGTACAGTACAGAAATGAAGAACCTCACTTCATAAAGGTTTATTCCAAAAGTGGTAAATATTTATAAAACTTATTCCTCCATATATTAAAATGCCATGTTTTGAAGTTTGAACAGAAAGGTGTAGTGGGTCCTCTTTGAGCACTGTGAGGCATTAATTCATATCAAGTTGAAAAAATTTCATCTCATAGTTTAATTTGCAATATCTCCTCCTGCTTTGACAGCCAATAAATAGTGTCAGATGAATCTCAACATCTGATAAAGATTATTCAGACACAAAGGGGAAAAGTCTTTTCCAGACACGTGGATGAGTTTTCAGATTTGATCAGTTATCAAGCGAAAGGCTGCAAAAATAACTAAGCTGTAGACTCTAAGGTGTCCTCATCTGCACATCCATATACATAATTAGCAGTGAGGAAACTTGGAATTTCTTATTGATAGCATTCCATATAAGGAGGACTTGAATGTGATGGAAAGACTTCTTCAGGCCATACGCTGTAAGAAGGACCGTCAGAGCTGCAGATCAGTATTCTAGAGAAATATTTATGCTGTTCACAATGTATTTTTATAAGATGTTTAGTATCTTCTGAAATAAAAAATCCTTGCTCTCTGTTTTTATTTGAAATACTCATGTAGTAAACAAACTCTAAAATCTGACTGACTTTAAGCTCCGTCAAGAGGGAAGTAGTTTAAAATCGGGGATAGACAGTTCTCATTTCTCAGAGTCCTAAGGATTTGCCTCCCGCTGCCTCTTCGCACAGCTTGCCTTCTTGGTTCTGCATCGTTGCTGTAATCTCATTCAAGCAGTATTCTGTAGAGCTTGGCAACAGAATAAGTGAGCTTTTCTCCTAAGAATCTTCTTTAGCAGATGAATGCACTACCTGCAGGAGAGAAAGTAAAGGCTCCTGTATTTCTGAATAGACATCTTATAGAGTCAGCACATCACACTCACCATCACTAATTTTAACAATATTTCCATTCTGCCCCCTTATTTTCAGTTACTTGTAACTTTAACCTTCCATGCTGAAATTTTCCAAGTTTAGTCTCTCAAAATCTTTGTTCACAGAAAGCTGCACTGTGGCAGGGAAATGGTCTTTATTGAGAAGTGCCTTTCACCATTTTTGCTTCAAGTTGGTTTCTCTGGGATGGTTTTGTTGGCTGGAAAACAGATTCATACCATTTCTGGGGTATGATTTTTAGCATTTCAACTTTCTCCTTCAGACACAGTCTGTATGGATCAACATAGTTGGGGATAAATGCACCAGACCAGTGTTCTCCAGAGCAGCATGCATTTGGAGACACTCTCCTGTTTCCACCCTTTCCTCTTGTGCAGAGTTGTGAGGATATAAATGAAGAGTACCTTCAACTACATTTCAGTTCCTTTTACTTCTGAAAGTGCAGTGGGCTTTGAATTTATACTTGGTGTTCTCTACACTTCCCACATCTACTTTTTCTGCCCTTCAGGTTTTTTTTTGCATATGGTTAATTAACCCATGAGTTTTTTTCATTTAAAAAAATGAATATGATATAACTTATTATTTGTAATTAATTCAAGTATCCTGGTTGTTTTTGCATCTGTACTCCATCAAACAAACTTTTAAACTTAATTTAAATTAGTGTAGATGAAATTGAAGAAAGTGGGCTTATGAGCATGCAGTAAACTACATAGTATTCCATACAGTTATGAATGTATATGAATGAAGTACTAACAAAACTGTAATATTGCTCTTGCACATCTGTCATTAAATAGGTGGCAAACATTTTCCTGACAGATTTGTATCTAGTTCATGTTTGGAGGGGTTATTTGGTTGGATTGTTTTCCCCAAATCCACAGATGTAGCTTTTGAACAGATAATTGTCATTGTGTTAGTCATCAAAGCATATAGGAGAAATTTCACAAGCCCCAAACCTTTGATTCATGGATTAGAATCCATAAACCCTGAGAATTTCCTATCACCACTTCAGGCAGTGGGATATAAGATGTTCGTGTAAAACAGTTGGATGGTACTTTTGAAACCCAAAAGTCTTTTTATAAAGACTTCAATGGAGTAAAATTTTACTCTACTAAACATTTCGGGCAGACTCCTGTTCTCATTTAAAGATTCAGAATTCTGCCTTCAGTCACTTACAAATTTTCTTTTCAAGATTTGTAATTCAAGTTTTTTCAGTATGATTCATTGTATAATGGGTCCATAAACTATAAATCATTAGTCCTTCATTCATCAATCAGTATTCCTGACTTCTGAATATTTTTGGAATGGGTTTATTAAGAATGTCATCTTATTCCTTCCTACCACTGATGAGTCTTGAATGCTGGCTAGGGGGCCACAACATTAATTGCTTTTCTTCCAGTTGAATGTTCCTGTGGGCTTTTTGCTGCTTGCCTGGTCTCTTCTGTGTTAATTTTAAAGAACTAGCATTGGGATGATTGCATCATAGTACTTTCAGGTTTCTTTTCTCCCCATTCAGAGTACAGATCAGCTGTGTGGCATTGTGTCCCTCACAATTTTGTTTCAGCAAGCCCCAGCCTCTGACTGCCCTTTCACTGTTTTTCCACTTTTGTTTCTCCAGTGATGAAAATGGACTGTTGAACTAACTCTTTAAGTGGTGCTTTCTGTAACGGCATGTGTTACGGTTTCAGGGTAACTGCACCTGTATTTCCCTCTGCTGTGGTCTGCTCCAGGAGTTCCCTTCCCAAGCAGATGTCTTACCGTCACCTGTCTTTGGGTAGGGACCTGTGTCTTACTCCCTTCTTATGGGGAGGTTTTAAGACTGCACAACTCCATGCGCTGTGACTGTGTAACTTCTTTACACTGATCTCCCCAGCCAACCAGTCTGCCTAAAGGCCGGTACCTGGGCTTTGCTTTCTCTCTTGGAGCTAGGAACAGTATATTGCCAGCAGTTACAAGTTACCACACAGGTTTTTGTTTCCCTAAGCAAACACCATTATTCTTAAAACCATTACAGAGAAAACATTTTAAAATAATAAAGGTTCTTACAGGCGTGCTAAAAGTTTAATTGAGGCCATCTATGAGTCTTATGGGGCCCTAGTAGGCCAAAGTCTTTCCAACCCTTTCTCAAGGATTGGGGTCCCCCTTTGGACAGAAGGTACTCTCCATTTGCTGGATCAGAAAGAAAGCCCTGCTTAAACCTCACTTTTTGCTTTTTGGAAAAGCTGGTTTGAGCCAATATATGCAAACCACCTAGGGAGGCTCTCTGAAGGAGTTTATAACCTAAGTGGTTCACCTTAATCACCATCTACTGTTCGTAGCCCCTGACAGTGCCTGACTCCTCCCCTGACTTGGAGTCACATACAATCATTCGTACACTTAACACAAAGTGGTCCCCACAGATACTGTGTGTCATTGCAGTGTCTGTCACAGGTTGGCATGTGATCTTTAACAGTACTATTGTGTTTAGGAGTAACAAACTCTGCTAGGTAACCACCACAGTGAAGGCTGGGCGCAGAGAATATTTCATCCCAGGCCACTACTCCATCACAACCTAGTTAACCACAACAGCAGCAGTGTTTCTAGTAGGCAGGAAGGAAGAAGAATTTTCGTCAATTCCCCCTTCTCTTAGTAGGATTTCTTGTTTATGCCACATTGCCTTTTCTCAGCTCTTTGACTTTATGGAGATGTGGGTATAAGGAGGAAATGAGCCATTATTAAGACCTGTCCTCTTTTCCTCAAGAGAATCATGAGATCTTGTTCCTCCCACACAGCTTAGTTCCCTGCTTCAGCAGCAACAGCACTTCAACTGTGTGTGAAGGAGAGAAGGGAACTTTTCTTACTCCTCCTGTATGACCACATAGGATACGTCTGCACAGCCAGTGGCAGCGAGACTCCGATCCCGACTTGACAGATTCAGGATCCCACTATGGTGCCAAAAAAGGTAACTGTGTAGACTGTGCTATGAAATTTCTGCTTGGGCTCTGAAGCGCTTGGCTCCAACCCAAGCTGCAATGGCTGCACAGCTATTTTTAGTGCCATTGTGCCAGCCCCTTGAACTCTGTGAACCTGGGCTAAGAAACTCCTTGTCAGACGCTGTGGAGACCGACCTTAAGAGACTTGTAGGATATCCTGAGCTGCTGCTTAATTGTAGTTCAGCACCTCATTGCAGCAGCAACGCTTTCTACTGCTCCTGGTGGTCCCAGCTCTCCAGTCCATAGCATCAGCAGTTCCTGAAGGGTGGGGAGCAGCCCCACCACCTCTTGGCTTGGCAGTTCATAGCCCTGACACCCTTGGGCTTGCTGGGTCAGTTATGAAAGTAAAAATACCACTTGAGCCATGGCACCTTTCTTCATTACAAATTAAGCACTGGTAGAGAGCAGGCTATTTGGAAGCGGTGGTGAGGGAAACACCTTTCCAGTGAATTCTCCACACGCTTCCTGCAGAACTCCATGCTATTTTGGGAGGAACAGAGGGTGACCAAACAGCAAGTGAGAAAAATCAGGACGGGACAGAGGGTAATAGGGGCCTATATAAGAAAAAGACTCAAATTGGGATTGTCCCTATAAAATCAGGATATCTGGTTACCCTAGAGAAACAGGAAAGGGTGGAGTTATATTTAGTTTTCTTTTTAAGATGCATCTTGTGAAAGGAACTGCTTGTTGAAAGATATGAATTTGTAGGTGAAGCATAGGTTAGGCTGAGGATGGCAGGGTGCTGTAGTATGGCAACATCTAGAGCCTGAGTTGGTACCACTGTGGTTTTACCTAACTTCAAGTCCTGAGTCAGCAACTGAGCTTCTGTGGTGGAGGTATTCAGTAATACACCCACTCATTCCAATATTTTCTGCCTGTCTATATGGACTCCATCACTATAATATCTTACACTTTTTAACCTATTCATATCCTTACACCTCTTAATGAATTTATTCTCACAACGTCCCTGTGAGGTAGGGAAGTGCTACAATTTCCATTTTACAAATGTGGAGCTGAGGCAGAGACAGCCTGTTACCTTATGTGAATAACAAGTTAGCGAAAATTTGGGACAATCAGATCTTCTCTCCCTCAGGTTTTTGGTAAATTATGCCAACGCTACAAGTTATAAAGTGAATGTATAGTTTTGAAAACTGATTTAATCACTGTAGCATGCTTTTAGGTTTAGGAGGTAATGTGTCAGTCTTTCTGCTTTCAGAAAGGCATTTTTAATCTTTTGATCAGAGCTATTAGAAACAGCTCCAAGTGGATCGATGGACAAAGGTATTTAGAAAAGATAGTGAGAGAAAGACTGAAAGCCTATTTCCTTACTGAATAATTTTTGTTAGTGTATGGTTTTTAGAACTTTTTATTGACCTGATGGTTCTTCTTCGAGCGGTTGCTCATATCCATTCCAGTTAGGTGTGCGTGCGCCGTGTGCATGTTTGTCGGAAAACTTTTTTACCCTAGCAACACTCAGCGGGTCGGCTGGGCGCCCCCTGGAGTGGTGCCGCTATGGCACCGGATATATACTCCAGCCGACCCGGTCACCCTTCAGTTCCTTCTTACCGCCCGTGTCGGTCATTGGAACAGTGGAGTGCGGCTTAGCTGACCTCCACCTTCCCTAGCTACTTGTAGTTTTTTCTCGTTGTCATATACATAGTTGTTGTTCTTGTAGATATTTATAGATAGATAGATTTAGTTGTAAGTTCTTAAATTAATAGTATAGTTAGTTGTTACTAGTTAGCGGGGTTCGGGGAGTAGCCCCTTCCCTGCAGCCGGTGCCGGAGCTCATGCCCGGCTCACCGGATTTCAAACCATGCTCAGCCTGTTACAGGCCGATGCCAACAGGAGACCCACATGACTCCTGTTTGAAGTGCCTCGGGGAATCGCACTTAACTGCTAAGTGCTTGATTTGCAAGGCTTTCAAGCCACAAACTAAAAAGGAGTGGGACATCAGACTAAAGCAGCTCTTCATGGAAGCGGCCTTGACACCACCTCCTTTGGCACCAAGCGCCGGTCAGTCGGTGAGCAGAGGGACTCCCATGGCACCTGATCGCACTGGTACACCTAAAGACTCCCGGCACCGCCCGCCACCGGCACTGAAGTCGACTCCACATCGCTCCCTCTCCCCGAGGCCAAAAAAGGCTAAGACTCCTGCTGCCTTGGCGACGCCCACGCCGCAGCCAGAGAGTGCTCCCAGATCGGACCGCCTGGCACTGATACCCGCCGCAGCACCGACAAAATTGGCACCGTCAATTCCGGTCCCGTGAGGGCCGTCGAGTCCGGCGCCTGATAGCTCCTTGGCGCGTACCGCGGTAGAGCTCACCATGCCATCCACGCCAGAGGCGTTTTTGGCGGTGAGAGACTTGATCGCTTTCATGGATGCGGCACTGCCCCTACCCCCGGCACCGCCGGTGCGGGTAATACAATCTCTGGGCAAGCCGACCCTGACCAGATCTCCGTTTGTCAGCTCAGCAGACTGGCACTGCTCAAGATCGCTGTCCCGCAGGAGCTCCCGGTTGAGACGACGCTCCCGCTTTTGACACCGCTCGCAGTCCTGGCACCGTTCCTCTACACGGCACCGGTCAGACTCACGGCACCAGTCGGACTCATGCTCCCCACCTCGCTATTCGCGGCACTGCTCTAATTCCCGGCACCGACCCAGGCACTGTACCTCCCAGAGCCGGTCACGTCGCAGGGACTCAAGATCCTGGTCGACCTCCTGGCACCGGTCTGGTAGCAGGTCCAGGTCCCGGTCTCATTCATAGTACCGTTCTGAATACCAGCACTGGTCCCTGCTAAAGAGGGGAGCGAGGTCCGTCGGAACCTCAGCTCAAGGTTTCTCTGCTCCTCCATGGCCTTCCAGGCAGACGTTGGTGTCCTCCCATGTGGACAGTTACTACGACCAGGACCGTGATACAGAGATGCCTACCAGGGTCTTCCAGGCCGTCCGCTTTCAGGACATGGGACCTCAATAGTGGTCCTTTTGGACACCCTGGGCGTACAACCAGGCCCAGGGTGCTCCTTTGGCCCAGACCCGCTCCGCTTCCTTAGATCATCGGGCACCTGAGGCCACCATCAGCCATCCTCCGCCAGCTGGGACAGAGGAGCAGACAATCCATCCGCCAGGCTCCCCGGTACCGCTAGAGCAAGAACCGACCCATGAGCAAGAGGCCATTCAGGACCCTCTCATCCCAGAGTGTCATCAGCGCCCCTGCCGATAGACCTCAGAGCTCATCAGGACCTCCTTAGAAGGGTGGCACTTAACATTAACCTCCCAGTAGAGGAAGTTCTGGAGGTCGAGGACCCCATCGTGAGCATCCTGTCAGCGGATACCCCTACTAGGGTGGCTCTGCCCTTTGTTAAGACCATCCAGGCCACTGCCGACACCTTATGGCAATCCCCAGCCTCCATTCCCCCTACGGCAAAGGGAGTCGAGAGGAAATACATGGTACCCTCTCGGGAGTATGAATACCTGTATGTCCACCCTCCTCCCTCCTCATTAGTGTCCAATCGGTCAATGAAAGGGAACGCCATGGCCAACAGACACCAGCCCCCAAATCTAAGGAGGCTAGGCGGATGGACCTACTGGGTCGCAAGGTGTATTCAGCAGGTGCCCTGCAGCTCCGGGTGGCCAATCAGCAGGCTCTCCTGAGCCCTTATAGCTACAACACCTGGGCGGAGGTGGGTAGGTTCACAGAACTCCTGCCCCCGGACTCGCGCCAAGAATTTGCCGCATTCCTGGAAGAAGGTGGCCAGAACCTCCCTCCAGGCTTCTCTCGATGCGGCTGACTCGGCAGCCAGAACTCTGGCCTCAGGTATCACCATGAGGCGTATCTCCTGGCTCCAGGTCTCCAACCTGCCACCCGAGCTCCAATACACCATCCAGGACTTACCCTTTGATGGCAAGGGTTTGTTCTCTGAGAAGACTGACCCCAGGTTGCAGAGTTTAAAAGACAACAGGGTCATCATGCGCTCACTGGGCATGCATACCCCCATGAGCCAACATAGACCCTTCCAGTCTCAACCCCACCACCTGTACTTTGTGCCCCGGCACAGGCAAGACTTCAGTAAAAGGTGCGGGCGGGGTGGCCATAGACACCAGTCTGGGCCCCAAGGGGGTCAAAACCACGGGCCCCCAAAGGTACCTCCAGGGCCTAAGTCTACCTTTTGAAGGTGCGCACGAGGACGGCATACCAGTTTCAGGACAGGATCCTTCTCCAACCATCTCTCCTACTTCCTCCTGGTATGGTCCCAGCTGACCTCAGATCTCTGGGTCCTACGCACAGTGAAACAAGGATACCACCTCCAATTTGTTTCATCCCCGCCTTCCCACCCCCCAACCCAGTCCCTCTTCAGGGACCCCTCTCATGAGCAAGTCCTCTTACAAGAGGTACAGTCTCTCCTCGCCGCAGGAGCAATAGAGGAGGTACCATCAGACGAGAAGGAGAAGGGGTTTTACTCCTGCTACTTTCTGATTCCTAAGTCTAAGGGAGGCCTGAGGCCTATCCTAGACCTGCGAGGCCTCAAAAGGTTTATGGTCAAGTTGAAGTTCCGCATGGTCTCCCTGGGGACTATCATCCCGTCCTTGGATCCTGGAGACTGGTATGCCGCCCTCGACATGAAGGACACATACTTCCACATCGCCATCTTCCCTCCGCACAGGAGATATCTCCGCTTTGTGACCAATCACCAGCACTTCCAATTTAATGTCCTCCCCTTTGGCCTCTCCACGGCCCCAAAGGTGTTTACGAAGTGCATGGCCGTCATCGCCGCCTACCTCCACTGGCTGCAGATACATGTATTTCCGTATCTGGACGACTGGCTCATCAAGAGAACCTCCCAGACTCAAGTCCGACAGCACATGGGCATAATCACAGACCTATTCTCTCAGTTGGTGCTGCTCCTCAATGTGGAAAAGTCCACCCTGGTCCCCACACGAAGGCTGGACTTCATAGGTGCAACCCTGGACTCCACTCGAGCCAGGGCCTACCTCCCTCAGCCACGTTTCCAGGCGATGGCAACAATCATTCGAGGCCTGCAAACCTCCCCAACCACCTCAGCTCGCACATGTCTCGGTCTACTAGGCCGCATGTATTTATGTGACCAAATATGCCAGGCTCCGCCTGCAGCCCCTTCAGATGTGGCTCAATTCGGTCTACCGTCCGGGCAGGGACCCAATAGATGTTCTGGTGACAGTTCCCCCGAGCACCTTACGCTCCCTCGACTGGTGGCTAACTCCCTCCCTGGTGTGTGCAGGGCTACCGTTCCATCCACCACAGCCCTCACTGTCCCTAACGTCAGATGCGTCATCTCTCGGTTGGGGGGCTCACCTAGGTCACCTTCATACACAGGCTTTTTGGTCATCGCAGGAGCTGACGCTCCACATAAACGTCTGAGAGCTGAGAGCAGTCCGCCTCATGTGTCAGGCGTTCCAGCAACATCTTCGCGGCCATTGTGTCTCAGTGTTTACAGACAACACAACGGCCATGTATTATATCAACAAACAGGGAGGGACTCGCTCTTCTCCCCTGTGTCAAGAGACCATTCGACTCTTGGACTTCTGCATAGCCCACTCGATAGACCTAGTGGCGTCCTTTCTTCCAGGGGTTCGGAACACTCTGGCGGATCAGCTGAGCAGATCCTTCCTCTGTCACGAGTGGTCGATAAGACCAGATGTTATTCATTAGATCTTCCAGAGGTGGGAATTTCCCCTCATAGACCTGTTCGCCTCTCGCACGAACAGGAAGTGCCAAGCGTTCTGCTCCTTCCAGGGTCTTTCACCGGGGTCGATCATGGACGCATTCCTCATGTCGTGGAGGCACCACTTGCTCTATGCCTTCCCACCATTCCCTCTGGTTCACAAGGTCCTAATAAAACTCCGCGGGGACAGAGCGCATCTAATTCTGATTGCGCCAGCATGGCCCAGACAGCACTGGTACACCACCCTGCTTGACCTGTCCATGGCCAGCCCAGTTACCCTGCCACTCTTTCCAGACTTCATAACGCAGGACCACGGCAGTCTTCACCACCCGGACCTGCAGGCCCTTCACCTCATGGCGTGGCTCCTACATCGCTGAACACATCGGAATTACGCTGTTCTGCTCCGGTACAGCATATTCTCCTTAGTAGCAGAAAGCCTTCCACTCAGTCCACGTACCTGGCCAAGTGGAAACGTTTCTCCTGCTGGTGTACAACGCAGAACGTTACTCCTTCTGAGGCCTCGAGTCCCGTTGTTCTGGACTATCTCTGGTCTCTTAAGCAACAGGGCCTGGCGATATCTTCTCTGAGGGTGCACTTGGCAGCTATCTCCACATTCCATCCTGGAGATAGTGGCCACTCCGTGTTTTCCCACTCCTTAGTCACCAGGTTCCTTAAGGGCCTGGAGCGCCTCTACCCCCCAGTACGCCACCCTGCCCCCACCTGGGACCTCAACTTAGTCCTAAGCAGACTTATGCATCTGCCATTTGAGCCATTGGCGACTTGCTCGCTTCTGTATCTGTCGTGGAAGACGGTCTTGTTAGTGGCCATTACATCGGCCAGAAGGGTTTCCAAACTTCGGGTGCTTACGGTGGACCCGCAGTATACTGTCTTCCACAAGGACAATGTACAGTTGCTAGCTCATCCGGCGTTCCTCCCTAAGGTAGTGTCGGCCTTCTATACCAACCAGGACATCTTCCTCCCGGTCTTCTTTCTGAAGCCTCACTCTTCTCAACAGGAGCAGCAGTTACAGTCCTTAGATGTCCGAAGGGCTCTAGCCTTTTATATCGAGCGGACAAAGCCCTTCCGGAAATCCCCCCAGCTGTTCGTGGCAGTCGCTGAACGAATGAAAGGTCTACCGGTCTCCTCCCAGGGATCTCCTCTTGGGTAACGGCGTGCATACACACGTGCTATGACCTGGCTCACGTCCCTCGGGCCATCTCCCTGCGCATTCAACCAGAGCTCAGGCTTCATCAGCTACTTTCCTGGCCCATGTGCCTCTCCAGGAGAGATGCCGCGTAGCGACCTGGTCATTGGTCCACACCTTTGCTTCGCACTGTGCTCTGGTCCAACAGTCTAGAGATGATGCAGCCTTTGGCGCAGCAGTTCTGCACGCTGCCACATCTCACTCCGACCTCTCCGCCTAGGTAAGGCTTGGGAATCACCTAACTGGAATGAATATGAGCAATCATTCGAAGAAGAAAAGATGGTTACTTACCTT
Source organism: Chelonoidis abingdonii (assembly GCF_003597395.2). Lineage (NCBI taxonomy): Eukaryota > Metazoa > Chordata > Testudines > Testudinidae > Chelonoidis > Chelonoidis abingdonii. Next base: position 79,228,514 of record NC_133769.1, on the reverse strand, counting down.
TGTAACTGTTGTTCTTCAAGATGTGTTGCTAATATCCACTCCAAACCCACCCTCCTTCCTCACTGTCGGAGTAGCCGGCAAGAAGGAACTGAAGGGTTGCCGGATCGGCTGGGGTATATATTCGGTGCTGTAGCGCCGCCACTCCAGGGGGTGCCCAGCCAACCCGCCGAGTGTTGCTAGGGTAAAAAAGTTTTCCGACAAACGTGTACGTGGCGCGCGCACACCTAACTGGAATGGATATGAGCAACACATCTCGAAGAACAACAGTTACAAAGGTAAGTAACTGTCTTTTTCATAACATAATGAGAACCATTGCTATATGAAGGCCTGCTGAAGTCTCTAAATAGAAATTTCAGATCTCCAAATAACATCTCTTTAAGGAAGTGTGAGAAAAACTATGAAAGATGTGGCTAATGTAAAGGAAGACTTTTTTATGTGGGCTTTGGGAGCAGACATGCCAAACCTGTGAAAAAAACGCAGCACTTGGGCTTGTTTGTGGCTTCATTGGCTTATGAGTTGGTTGTTGGCTAGTTTTTGGCTTGTTTGGCTTGTGGCTTCTTTTTCTTTGATTGGCTCCTGGCAAGCAGGGATATGGGGAAGCAAGAAGGGGCAAGCAGGGGTAAGGGGAGGAGAGAATCAGGTGCACAGTGGGCCCACCACAGTCTCAGACTGGATGCTGTGGGGATCTAGTCACATAGAGTGTTGGGAATCTTAGGGATTGGCTTGTTTTGACCTTGTTTTTAAATGGAATTAGCCTGATTTTTGGCTTACTGTGAAAGTTGGGGTGCTTATTTACCGCGTGAAAGTTGGCAACTGTTTGGGAGGAGGTGGGAATGTGGAATCATCCTAGCCTCTTCAACTGGAGCTTACACTCCCTCTTCCCAGATGCTAGCAATATACAGAGCTGGAGTTTGAGTTTCTCATTTTTGCAATAGAAAACAAAAGACTCACTCTCATTCTATTTGTGTAGCTACTTGTATGGCCCCATCACTAGTCTCTGAGTACCTCCAACAAATCCTGTAACCTCAAAGAAAATGTTTTGCTTTTTCTTTTCCTTTTCTCAAGTGATTGCTATAACAGCTTTCCCCTCTAGGGATTAGGGCTTACTAATCAAGAAGACGGTTCTTTCCAGTTCAGAGGGCCATTCTGAAGATTTCTTTCTTCCTTGCATGCTTCCCTGTCCCTTTTCCCCAAATGCCAAGAGAAAAATAGATAGCTCTTAATCATTGTTTACTTATCTATTTAAAAAAACCCTATGTGATATTTCTGGTCTCTTAACAAAAAAGAGACCTGAGGATTGTCTGCCTCTTTTTAAAACAATTTTCTGAACAGATCCAGCAAACTCTGCATTATAGAGTAGACAGCAACTGGTTGAAGCTTTTGTTGTACAATGAATGAAGTTCTAAATTTTAGCAGAAAACAAAATACTTATGCCCCCACTTCCTTATATTTACCTTATTTTTGTTTCCACTGTGAGTGTGGGAAGAGATAGGGCTTATATTTTGTCAGTACAAAAGAACTCAGTATTTTTATAATTTTATATAATCATTCCATAAATTAAATTAAATCTAATTAAATTAAAGTTTTTATATGAAAACCATTTCATAAAAAATGTTGTTAAACCCAGGGTAGTCCAAGCCGAGGGCTCTCCTGCTAGTGCTAGGATTAATTAATTTATTGAGGACTAATTCATTCATTCATTCAGGGATATTTCTAGCATCTTTGGACCTTCAAGATGTTCATTTACATCTCTCTTGCACAACCTCAACACCAACATCGCTATCACTTTTCTAACAATCAGTAGAAGTTCAGATAACAATCAATACCAGTTCAGGTTCCTATTTTCCTATTTGCACTCATCTTCCTGCATATTTTCCAAAAACAGGATTATCCCCAGAATCTGAATTAGTCAGTTAACAAGTCAGTTTCAACCAAGAAGAGAAATGCTATGAGTCTCTGTTAAGGATTGGAATTTCAAGAACCCATTTTGCAGGTAAATCCAATTTGTTTTTAAAAACAGTGGAAATAATTTCATATTTTAAACCTTGTGTTTCTACTATTTGTTTTTAGTTTCAGATCCTTCATCAAATAACAATATTGTAACATTAGAATTAGTGTATAAAATGTCTAAATTATTGGTATATAAAATGCTAATTTGGACATTCTGGTTTTATTGTGTAATTTTATTAAAGCCTTTTTATTAAAGCAGTTAGTCCCACAAGGACAGTTTGGATTCAAATCACAGAATATGGTTTTTAAAGATACATAAAGAAGAGATGTTCTATGATTTGTGTTCACAGCATGAGCTGCATGTATGCCAAAAGCTGAGACTGTGTGGCCAGAATAGTTACAGCTGTGTCTCACTTAACTCTGTTTATAGTGGTGCGACAGAAGGCGGAGCTCCCCATTGAAATATTTTCCTATTATGCATCAGGAGCCCTTTTCCCTTTGAACTGAGGGGTAAACAAATACCTGTATTTCCAACCACTGACAATGCTGATAGTCGGGTGGCTAGCAGAGCTTGCTGCTACATTTCATGCTTCCTGCAAAAGTTAAGAATCTGTCACTTTTTGTCTAAATTAACTTGCCTTGAGCATTGGCAGGGTAGTTTCTTATTTAAATATGCATGTTCCAAATCACAGTGCAGTACACTGGCATCTTACCACCAGCCCAATACTGAAAACAGAAAATGCTGTCTGTGTAATGATGCCTAGGGTGACCAGACAGCAAGTGTGAAAAATTGGGACGGAGGTGGGGGGTAATAGGAGCCTATATAAGAAAAAGACCCAAAAATTGGGTCTATGCCTATAAAGTTGGGACATCTGGTCACCCTAATGATGCCAGACACACATTTTAACTATTTGATCCATTTTTCTTCCTCACCTAAAAATCACTTAGCTCAGTTTTCACCGCTATTACTGGAAACGAGGGTTCTGAAACTGCAGAGCAAAATGTTGCTGGTTAGTCCTTTAACATACTGTATTGGTGACAATGTTCGGTTTTCATCAATTTTTATTTTGTTAAAAGATGACTTGTGGGATTAATAATGGGATCTAGCCTTTCACTTTAGGTCATTGGTTCAAATCCAATTATGCCAGCTGTGACTGAAGCCTTCAGCTGTTCAACAGCCATTGGAAGATGAGTTGTCTCAGAAAAGTTCTTAGTGGAAAGTGTCCATACCACAAAAATCCCCCCAGTTGGTGGAGAGCCCAAGGCCCAGAAGTGCATGGAGGCTGAGTCATCCTGTCACCCCTAGAAGTGGTGCTTTGAGGTCAGGATTCAGGCAGATTGGTAGAGCAGGACAGAGAAGATAAGAAATGAATGGTGGTTCCAGGATGTCTAGGGACCTCACTTTCTAGGATTGTCAGTCTAGTAATTCAGAGGAGCAATGAAGAAATAAAATTATTGTGGAAATAGATGCAAATGTTCTGAAGGTCAGAGCCTAATCCAGGGGTGAACAAACTACAGCCTGTGGGCTGGATCCAGCCAATCAGGGCTTTGGATCCAGCCTGTGGGATTGCCCCCCCAGTGGTGCCGTGGGCCCTGCACCGCTGAGGGAAGGTGCCGGCACCACGTCCTTGCGGCCCCTGGTTGGAGGAAGGCAGAGGTCTCCGCGTGCTGCCCTTGCCTGCAGGCACCGCCCCCCAAAGCTCACATTGGCCAGGAACGGGGAACCACGGCCAATGGGAGCTTGGGGGGAGGTACCCACAGGTGAAGACAGCACGCGGAGCCCTCTGCGCCACCCCCTCCCCCCCACAAGGGGCTGCACAGATGTGGTGCTGGAGTGGCGTGGCAGTGCACGCTGCTGCTACCCCAGAGCTGTTCCAGGTAAGTGGCTACGGGCCAAAGCCCACACTCCAAATCCCTCCTGCATGCCACACCCCAACCCCCACCCTGAGTCCCCTCCAGCACCCCGCACCTTTCCTGCACCCCAACCCTTTGCCCTGAGCTCCCTCCTGCACACTGCATCCCTCCCCCACCCTGCACTCCCTCCTGCACCCCAACCCCCTGCTCTGAGCCCCTACACTCCTACCCTGATCCCCCTCCTGCACTCCGCAGCCCCTCCTGCACCCCAATTCCTTGCCCTGAGCCCCCTTGTACACCCCACATCTCCACCCCAACCCCTTGCCCTGAGCCCCTTCCTGCACACTCCACCCCCTCCCACACCCTGCACTCCCTCCCACACTCTAACTTCCTGCCCCAGCTCTTTACTCATGGCCCTGCATACAATTTCCTCACCCATATGTGGCCCTCAGGCCAAAAAGTATGTCCATCCCTTCCCTAATCCCTCAGCACCTTACACGAACATGCAAGATCAAAATGCAGTCTCTGCTGTCTCATCTACAGGAAAGTGCTTGCACTCTTGCTCCCACAATAAATGTACTGTAGCCCAAGCTCCACAGCAGCTCTTAAAGCAAGAGCATAGGTGATTTGGAGCAGGTCAGGGTATGTCCAGACACAATGAAAATCTACTGCTTCAAAAACAACCTGCTCTTGCTACTCTGACACATAGTCTACAAAAGCTGTTATGCAGTATAGAGGTTGTCTGAGTAACATTTATTATTAATATCAGGGTTCTCAAACAATTAAAAAAATTGCAATTTAAAAAATGGTGATTAATCGCACTGTTTTCTACATTTTCAAATATATTGATTTCAATTACAACACAGAATACAAAGTGTATTGTGCTCACTTACAATTATTTGCACTAAAAAACAAAAGAAATAGTATTTTTCAGTTCACCTCATACAAGTACTATAGTGCAATCTCTTTATCGTGAAAGTTGAACTTTAAAATGTAGAATTATGTACAAAAATAACTGCATTGAAAAATAAAAGAATGTAAAAGTTTAAAGCATACAAGTCCTCTCCGTCCTATTTCAGCCAATTGCTCAGACAAAGAAACTTGGTTACAATTTGCAGGAGATAATGCTTCTGCTTCTTGTCTACAATATCATCTGAAAGTGAGAACAGTCATTTGCATGGCACTGTTGTAGCTGGCATCGCAAGATATTTAGGTGCCAGATGCACTAAAGATTCATTTGTCCCTTCATGGTTAAACCACCATTCCAGACGACATGCCTCCATGCTGATGATGAGTTCTTTCTGATAACGATCCAAAGCAGAGTGGACTGATGCATGTTTATTTTCATCATCTGAATCAGATGCCATCAGCAGAAGGTTGATTTTCTTTTTTGGTGGTTCAGGTTCTGTAGTTTCTGCATTGGAGCATTGCTCTTTAAGACTACTGAAAGCATGCTCCACACCTCATCCTGCTCAGATTTTGGAAGGCACTTCTGATTCTTAAACCTTGGGTCAAGTGCTGTAGCTATTTTTAGAAATCACACATTGGTACCTTCTTTGCGTTTTTTTCAAACCTGCCGTGAAAGTGTTCTTAAAACATACATGTGCTGGGTCATCATCCAAGACTGCTATAACATGGAATATATGGAAGACTGTGGGTAAAGCAGAGCTGAAGACATATAGTTCTCCCCCAATGAGTTCAGACACAAATTTTATTAATGCATTATTTTTATATCCTCTGGAATGGTGGCCGAAGCATGAAGGGGCATACGAATGTTTAGCATATCTTGCAATAAGTACCTTGCAATGCTGGCTACAAAAGTTCCATGCAAATTCCTGTTCTCACTTTCAGGTGACATTGTAAATAAGAAGCAGGCAGCATTATCTCTTGTAAATGTGAACAAACTTGTTTGTCTTAGTGATTGGCTGAACAAGTAATAGGACTGAGTGGACTTGTAGGCTCTAAAGTTTTACATTATTTTGTTTTTGAGAGCAGTTTTTTAACAAAAAAAATCTAAATTTGTAATTTTCACTTTCATGATAAAGAGATTGCACTACAGTACTTGTATGTGGTGAATTGAAAAATACCATTTATTTCAGGGGTTCTCAAACTACGGGTTGGAACCCCTCAGGTTAAGACATGGGGTGTCGCGAGCTGTCAATCTCCACCCCAAACACTGCTTTACCTCCAGCATTTATAACGGTGTTAAATATAAAGAAAAGTGTTTTTAATCTATAAGAGGGGTTGCACTCAGAGACTTCCTATGTGAAAACAGTCACCAGTAAAAAAGTTTGAGCCATTGATTTATTTGGTTTATCATTTTTACAGTGCAAATATTTATAATAAAAATAATATAAAGTGAGTGCTGTACATTTTGCATTCTGTGTTGTAATAGAAATGAATATATTTGAAAATGTAGAAAAACATCTGAAAATGTTTCATAAATTTCAATTGGTATTCTATTGTTTAACAGTGCTATTAATCGTGATTAATTTTTTTTGAGTTAATCATGTGATTTAACTGTAACTTTGGGGTGAGAAGAACGTTTTGTATATGTGAGCAGAGTTTAAGTAACTTCTCATTGTACTGGACCTATGTGCTGATTGGGAGCTAGAGAACTGGAATGCAATAAAGGGGCTGTGTGATTTCTTTTTTTAGGCTCTCAGTAACCAGTGTGGGGGCTCAGGAGCACAGTTTGTAAGTGGTTGGTTAGTCTAACTTCAGTATTAACCACCAGTTTTGGAAGAATCTCTTTTTTTGCAGCCTGCCCTGACCTTGGCATTTCAGTGAGGGCTGCCCTAGGCACACCAAGTCACAGATGGAAACTACATACTCTACGATTACTGACACACATATATTGTGTTCATCTAAAAGTAAAAGGAACTCTAATTGAAACTGAGGTTCAGTCTCCTCCTCTTTAGCAATGAGAGGATTACAAATTATGCTGTAATTTGCAGTGGGTTTTAGATCCAAGGACTATAAACACCCAGCCAGTATCATGTTTCAAATATGGTATGGGCCCTTTTAAGAAGACCCAGATGGTAATCTTTATATATATATATATATATAGAATAATGTTAGATTACAGTGAAAACCATCTTCAATCATTGCTAATATTTATGATTAGTTTCCTTCCTCTGCCAGTTAAAGATTAGTTCAAATATGCAATAAAAATAGGTAAATATATCTTTTGCAAGATAATACCCTATATTGAGTTAAGCTTTTTAGTTTATTTTTACAGTTTTAAACACTGATTCAGTTTCTTTTGTGCAAGGAGTGTAGAAATAAATAAGGCATAATTAGCTTGGCCCTATTTAATGATCCTTCATGAAATTCTATATACACCAGCACTGCATGTGTGATTAAAGCAGTCTGCCAGCTGCTGTCATATACATCAGTCACTTATACTGACTGTCTTCATGCTTCGAAATGATGAATTAGTGCCGGGTATATTTTTGCTAGCCATGACCCTTTTTGGCTCAGCCTCATCTTTTTTGGAGCTTGCACCCAGGCTCATCATGGCTACCAGGGGAACTACTGCTTTCCTACTTTTGCCCAAGAGTAAAAATACCTCAGAAACATATCATGGATATTTGCTAATTGTAAGGTTTTATATCCACTTTACACAAACTTACACATGCAGAGCTGCATACTTATGAAGCAATCCAGTAGAGCATTGAATGTTCTATTTTATTGTCCATGCTAAGCAATGTGCTTTTATTTTATTATACAGGATATAAATGCACGTTAATATATCTGTCTCTTAAGTCAGCACATGCCTTTCATTCTGTTTAAGAAACTATTAATTAAATGCATAAAATGAAAAAGGAAAGGCATTTTCATGCTAGTTGTGGCATAAGTACTTTTTTGGTTTACCGTCTGTAAAAATGTTAAGCTGTAATATAGAGACGAGATGGGTGAGATAATTTCTTTTATTGGACCAACTTCTGTTTGTGACAGAAACAAGATCTTCAGCTACACAGAGCTCGTCTTCAGGGCTGCTAAATGTACTACTCTGTGTCACACCTAAATACAAGGCAGACCAGATTGTTTAGCATAAGTAGTTAACATATTATTTCAAAAGGAACCATTCAATGTGAAGGGTTCAGTTAACACCTCTCCAATCACAGGGGGAAAGAGTAGGGTAGGGAGAAAAACTGAAGGGAGGCAGTTAGGTTAGGGTTATAGGTAGTTGTAATAAGCCATAAATCCAGTGTCTCTGTTCAGTCCATGATTTTTAAGGCTTGTCTATACTTAAAATACTACAACAGCATAGCTGTGCCTCTACAGTGCTTCAGATACAACCTAGGCTGACAGTAGGGGCTCTCCCATTGTTGCAGGCTATCCACCGCCCCAAAAGAGACAGTAGCTAGGTTGACAGAAGAATTTTTCTGTTGACCTAGCACTGTCTATATGGGGACTTAGATCAGCTTTAATACCACCACTCAGAGGTGTGGATTTTTCACCCCCCCAACATAGTTAAAGTGACCCAATTTTCTAGCATAGACCAGATCTTAGGCCACGTCTACACTACCGGATTAATTCTAATTTGTTTAAACCAATTTTATAAAACCGATTTTATAAAATCGGTTTAGCACATCCACACTAGGATCCTTAAATCGATTGTGTGCGTCCATGGTCCAAGACTAGTGTCGATTTCAGGAGCGGTGCACTGTGGGTAGCTGTTCCACAGCTATCCCATAGTTCCCACTTCCGGGTTTAGAGCCCAGTGCCTGATGGGGCAAAAAACATTGTCCCGGGTGGTGCTGGGTACAGCCTCACCCCTCCCTTTGTGAAAGCAGCAGTCAACCATTTCGCGCCTTTTTTCCTGGATGAAGAGAGCAAACGCCATAGCACAGCAAGCATGGACCCTGCTGAGACCATGGACCCTGCTGAGATCAGTAACGCAATCGTGCAAGTTGTAAACACCTCAAGCACTCTCGTGCTGTCTATGCTGAGCCATGAACTGCAAATTCAGGAAAGGGGGATGAGGAGGAGGCAGCTACGGCAGCGCACTGACGAGAGCGATGACGACATGGAGACTGAATTCTCCCTAACCACGGGACCCAGCATTTTGGAGCTACTGCTGGTAATGGGGCAGCTTCTACCCATTGAACGCCGATTTTGGGCATGGGAACACGCCGGAAGGGTGGACCGCCAGTTTGAGAGTGATGGACGCGTCCCAGTGGCTGCCAACCTTCGCATGGTACGAGCATTCTTTAACTTTGGATTGTTTTCCTGCCCTGAACGCGCTAATAGTAAGATTGAGAGCAGCCCTCACGTGGAAGCGGTGGCATAGCCCTCGGAGCTTGATCTCCAGACGCTACGGTCATTCGGGATATCCGTTTGGTTGACGAATTACTGTGTGGGGCTTGCTGTGATTGCAGTATGTCCAAAGCATCGTTTAGGCTGCTTACGAAGTTTCGTGACCTTGGGAAACCGTGACACGGTCATTGGATGGCTCTTTGCATGCAGATGGGATTCCCTACTGCGCAGGGGCCATTCAGATGGACACCTATCCCTATCTTGGCCCCGAGCCCGGGCACCCGTACGTTGACCGCAGGGGTACTTTCCCTGTGCTGCAAGCACTGTTGGTCACAAGGGAGTTTCCCGCTCACGTGGGTTGGCAGGATGGGCTTTGAGCACGTCGCGTGTTCAGAAGCACTCTCTTTCACGGCCTGCGCGAGCGGTTACTCCGACTAGACCTACGTTGGCGTGTTGAGGGCTGCCTGTCGTTTATTGGTGACCAGGCCTCCCTTGATGCCATGGCTCATGATGCGTGCTCATTGAGCCCTACACAGGCGCCTTGACGTGGTCGATGGCTGTTACCGGCTGCAGCAGGTGCTAGGATGGTCGGTAAGTGTTGCATTTGGCCGTTTTAAAGGGTCGCTGAGGTTATTTTTATTCGCTCAGCCTCAGCAAAGAATGTCCCCTTTGCTCTTGCTGCTTGCTGTGTGCTCCACAATCTCTGTGAGAGTTAGGGGGGAGACCTTTTGGCGGTGGCGCTGAGACTCACCGTGGCCCGCTATGCAGCAGCCGAACGCAGCGATTAGAAGCAGCACCCGGGAGGCAGGCTGCGCTATCGAGAAAGCTCTGCAGTGGGTTTCGCACGGGCAGGGTTGGTTTGTGATCTGCAGTGCTTATGTTGTGCCCCTTGATGAACCCTGTCCGCTTATTGACTGATCCCTGTAGCACCCACCCTCCCCCTTTACTTTCACTTTGAGAGATAAAGTCAGTATGAAAATATTTTCTCTGTATTTACGCATTTGTATTGCTTACCAATCATGCTTCTTTGCTTAATCTTCCCTGTAATCGATCTCTCCCCCTTTGCGGGCTGTATCGTTTATTAAAAGTATTATAAAAAGGCCAGATTTCTCGGCTTCTGGCATGGTGTGGTTTGGGGAGGATTGGAGGAGGAAAGCCTTAAGCATTTCAGCTTCATGTCGCCTTTTGTTGGGCTGTCCATGGGTGGGTGGGTTGGTGAGACTTCCGTCCCGCACGCGTCGTACCGTCGGTGAGTAGAGATGCGTGGGACTGTGTGGGTTACATGGCGCGTGGCCACTCTGTACCCTCCGGCGGCGCTGTCCTGAATACCACCGATGCGTCTGAGGTCTCAGTTGATCACGCACAGTCCACGGTTGCATCACACCACCAGTGTTACTCGCGCCCTCTCTCTCTGTCTGCCCATCTCTATCGGCGATGCCCATGGCCTCCGGTCGCTGCTACTGTCCGTTTGCTACCCTTCTTCCATCATTCTGATGAGCTCTGCCCTGCGGTTACTTTCAAATGATTTAAACTTTCATTCAGTTCTCTTTTCCGTCCGCTTATCTTAGCTAGCTTCCGGATGGGGGTAGCAAGGCAGCAACACGGGCGCTGCTGGGGGTACACAGGAGAGTTAAAAAATCTTGTACAGCAACTGTTAGTTTTCACAGTGAATAAACTATGCACCTTACATTAGCCATGTAGTTCGCCTACAGAGTCGCATGTTTCCACTTTTTATCTGCCGAGCACATGCGCAGGCGCTGACAGTCCTGGCATCATCATTCAGCCTCCATGCGGCCATGGTACAGCTTCGCTTTTGACTTCTTCCGGATTCTATCCAGCATACCTGATGCCGTCTTGTTAAAGGAACCAGCAGACCCACCCGCCCTTTCCCCTCTTCCTCCCCACCGATGCACTATCACGTACTAATGCTTATTGATTCTCCTCCCTCCTCCCTCCCCACCCCCGCGTGGCTGGTAGCTGTGGGATTCCTGCTTCACCACGCAGCAGCCAGCGCAGCTCCTCCCCTCCTCCCGCCCACTGCTACGAGGCAAGGTATGACGTAAGCCAGCAGTCCAGTCTTCCGTGATAATTGCGATGTCTCCCCTGATAAAGAACAGTCGCTGATTTCACAGTTCAGTATGCCGATCTACCTCTGGTGAGATAACCGAAGATTGGCGCATGTCTTGTTTTGACTGCGAGCAGTTGCAGGCACTTACCCGTGCTGTGTGAAGCGATGACTAATACTTGAGCATGCCTGGCGGTGGAAAGTCTCATCCATGGGACCGGGAGGCGCCTTTGCCGAAGATCTACGAAGTTTTGGATACTCGATGATCAATGGAGATGCTTGGGGATTTTCATCGATACCGCCATGCATTAACGGCTTTTCCTGTACTGACGGCGGCGAAGGATGCGACACGCCTGGCAAATAATTCATAAAAAACACTTGTTACCATGTTTTGATTAGCAAATGTACATGCCTGATCGCTCCATCGGCGCACGGCTTGATAGGCTGTGGTGGGCAGGGGATAATCTGGGGCCACAAAAGCGTTCCTGTGCTGGGTAATGAGCGCTGTGGTGCGAAATCAGCAATGTCTTCTCCTCGTCTTCCCTCTTCCTCCGCGCACTAACCTCAGCCATGGTTAGATACCAATCCCACAGCGATCTGACAATGCAGGGTGGGTACATGTTGCGCAGCACCCCAAAATCATGCAGCTCACCATAGAAGCGGCAAGGTTTCGACCTGCTGCTAACCTTCCGTTTGCCTCCGGTTTCTGGTATGGCTGCTCGCTCTTACTTTATTGCACTGCACTGAGTCCTCTCCTGTCTTTTCCAATCATAGACTGACTTTCAAATATTTCTCATTTGTCTTGCGAACGGTGGTAAGCACTGATCCCACCCAGAGCGATCATCCAGACCTCTGTGTGTAGGCTCCGGTGCCTTTGTTCTTATCAAGGATACGCATTGCACCGTTCTTGGGGCCCTGCGTGGTCACCTGTGCTGATAGGCGCCACCATGGCCCACGGAATTGATTCAAAAGTCCGCGGGGCTTTTCCTGTTTACCTGGCCAGTGCATCGGAGTTCTGACTGCTGTCCAGAGCGGTCAGTGGTGTTCTGTGGGATACCTCCCGGAGGCCAGTAACTTCGATTTCCATCCACACTACTATAATTCCGATTTAGTAAAATCAATTTTAGGGTTACTCCTGTGGTTTTGATGGAGTACAGAATTCGATTTAAAGAGCCCTTTAAATCGATTTACAGGGCGGTGTAGTGTGGACGGGTGCAGCGTTAAATCGAGTTAACGCTGTTTAAATCGATTTAACGGCGTAGTGTAGACCAGGCCTTAGTGTCTAACAAAGTTAGGAATTTAAGCTCCCAGGCTCATCTTTTAAAGGTTCTGTGCAAGTTTCCTTTGAGGCTGAGGACTGTAAGGTCAGTTTCTATGATTTAAGGTGATCGCTTTGTGAAAAGTGTTCACCCACAGGTAATACGATGTTTTTGTCTTATTTTTCAGAGTGAGTTTATTGAAGAGTACAGTGATTATCTCATTTCACCTTCATAGTTGTTGTTGGAGCATTTAGTGCGCTGGATGAAGTATACCACGCGTTGTCATAGGCATGTGTAGGATCCATTGATATTAAAAAGTGTGTTGTGGGGAGTGTTGATCATTGTAGCAGGGGAAATCTGTCTACAGGTTTTGCATTTGTTGTTCTAGCAGAGTCTGGCACCACTCAGAGTTGGTGTGTCGTGGTCTGGGGGGAGCTTGCTTCTAATGATGAGGTTGAAGAGGTTGGAGATTGTCTGAAGGCCAGAAGTGGAGGTTCAGGAAAGATCTCTTTCAGGATGTGGTACCCATCAAGTATGGGTTGTAATTGTTTAATGATAGCGAAGGTTAAAATTTTGTCATGATTATTTTTAGTGAAAGTCACAGACAGGCCATGGGCAATAAGTAAAAATTCATAGAAACCCTCAACCTTTCCCCGACTTTTGGTAAAAATAACAAGGGTGGGATGAGGCTGACCACCAGGAGGATTTAAGCCTGAGCCTTATGGGGGGTGAGGGGCGGCTGGTAGTTCCAGCTGCTGTGGTGGAGACCGAAACCAAAGAAGTCACAGAATTTCACTAAAGTCACAGAATCCGTGACCTCCATGACTAAATTGTGTCTTTACTGATAGCCCATATGAATTCCAAGGTGGAGTGGTTGTTAACTAGGGCTTTGTGGTTGAAGGGAATTTTATTTCTGTATTGGAGAAGGCTCTTTCAGGGTAGTTGAATGGCTTGTTCCATGATGTAATCAACTTTTCTGGTCTGGGGAACATTCTTGTTTGGTGAATGCAATTTTAATTGTGTTAAGCTGTATAACCTGGACTTTCTCCTCGGAACATATTCTGTGGTATCTGAGTGCCTGGCTGTAGATAACAGATTTCTTGGTTTGTTTGGAATGGTTACTTGATCTGTGAAGGTAGGCATGGTAATATGTGGGTTTCTTGTATATAGTTGTCTGTAGGGTTCTATTGTTGAAGCTTATTGTGGTGTCCAGGAAGTGGATGCATGTGTGAGAACTGAGTGGAGTGGTGGTGGTGGTTGACGTTGTGGTGGAATTCTATGAGAGTTTAGATCAATTGTCCAGAGGATGATAATATCATTGATGTATCTCAGGTATATCATTAGTGGTGTGGTGCATTTGTCCAGAAATTCTTTTTGAAGGTAGCCCATGAAGAGGTTGGCATACTGGGGAGCCATCTTAGTATCCATTTGTGACAATCTATATCTCGGGGGAACACCCTGCACCACCATGTTCATACTTTTAATATGATTGTGTGGTATTCCATGCAAAGTGTGTCATGTTGGGTTTATTCAGAAGGCTCATGATGCACTGAGCATTGTTGTTATAGTAATATTATGGGTTGTAATTTCATGTATATAGTTATGAGATTGAAAACATGTCCTCATGGTTTAAAACAAGCCTAGGCAAAACTCTTTAGGAACAGAGGGGCAGTTCACACCTCATCAGGGAATGTATGGGACAGACCCAGCCCAGCTTCACAGGAGCAAAGGACACTGGCCTAGGCAGCAACAAAGGATCTGTTGGACTCTCAAGTGAGTTGCCCCCCTTCCCTTGGTCAGTCAGGGACTATGATGAGGTAATGCTCACCCGACCCTGGAGGGGGATGGCAAAGCCAAGAAGGAAGAAAGAACATGATAAAAGGGAGAGGCGTTTGCCATGCTCTTCCTCGTTCTTCTACCACCTTCTACAGACACCACTACCACCAAGTGACTGAAGCACTGATCAAAGGGCTGAAGGGCAACCAGACAGCTTGTAGTGAGAAACATCTAAATTTGTAAGGGCATTGAAAGTGTTAAGAGCAGCTTAGAATGTGTTTTGCTTTTATTTCATTTGACCAAATCTGACTTCTTGTGCTTTGACTTATAACCACTTAAAATCTATCTTTTGTAGTTAATAAATTCATTTGTTTGTTCTACCTGAAGCAGTGCGTTTGGTTTGAAGCATGTCAGAGACTCCCTTGGGATAACGAGCCTGGTACATATCAATTTCTTTGTTAAATTGACAAATTCATATAAGCTTGCAGTGTCCAGTGAGCATAACTGTACACTGCAAGATGGAGGTTCCTAGAGTTGTGTCTGGGACTGGAGATATTGGCTAGTGTCATTTGATTGCACAATCCAAGCAGCTTACATACCAGAAGCTGTGCATGAACAGCCCAGGAGTGGGGGTTCTCACAGCAGAGCAGAGTAAGGCTGGCTCCCAGAGTCAAGGATTGGAGTGACCTAGCAGATCACTGGTCCAGATAACACCAGGGGAACATCATACCCTGGCTGTTTCCAGGCTTTGAACAAAGTGTTTGTTATGAACATAAAATTGTTATAGTTACGTCATAAACAGATAGCTAAGGGTTAATGTCTCTTTCACCTGGAAAGGGTTAACAAACAACACCTGACAGAAGGACCAATCAGGAAAACAAAATACTTCAACTCTCAAAAGGGGAGGAAGTCTGTGGGTTTGGTTGCTGTTCTCTCGGTCCTGCCACAGGACTAGAAATAAAACCAGTCTCCTGCAATCTCGCCGCTACTCCTTACATCAGAAAGTGATAATAAAAACGATTGTAAGGCTTTTTTGTTTACTATTTGCAATGAATCTGGCGGCTAACTTTATACTTAGTCGGGAAATTTTGATTGTATTGTACTGGGGGAAAAGTTCTTCAGTGTTAATATGTACATTGAAGTTACGAGATAATCTTATCTTCCGTTTGTATTAAAAGATTTCTTTTAAGAAACTGATTGATTTTTTTTAGTTCCCTGTTAAGGGAATGGATACTCCACCAGCTGTTGGGGTCGAGAGAAAGATAAGACTTCTCTGTTCCCTTGAACTTGCCTCTGGAAGAAGGAACACTCTCTGTATTTGATTAAAGAGTTGATCAGACTCCAGAACAGCCAGGAGTGAATCTGGAAGGGAAGAGAGGAAGTTTTTTCTCCTGGTTTTAAGAATCCAAGGAGTTTGGGTTCTTGGGGTCCCCAGGGAAGGTTGGGGAGATCAGCGTGTACCAGGCACTGGAATTCCTGGTTGGTGGCAGTGCTATCAGATCTAAGCTGGTAAGTAAGCTTAGAGGTTTCACGCAGGTACCCAAATTTTGGACGCTAAGGTTCAGATTTGGGAATCATACCTTATTACAAGTTAAATTTATGATTTTGCTAGATACTAAAAATCATGGACTGAATAGACACTGGATTTATGGCTTATTAAAACAATCTATAGCCCAGTAGCCCTCCCCGCATCCCACCCCATGACTGGAGAGATGTTAAATGGCTACTTCACCTTGAAATGTGTTATAACTAGGGCTCTGTGTCTGTCACAGTGGTCACGGAAGTCACGGATTCCATGACTTTCCTTAACCTTTGTGACTTCTGCAGTGGCTGATGGAGCTGAGTGGAGGGCCGGGTGGGTGAGGCAAGGCAAGCCCCCGCACCCCAACCCTGCTCCCTGGCAGGAATACCAGATGGAGTGGGGCAAGCCCCTGCAATCCAACCATGCTCCCCAGCAGGGATGATGGGCGAGTGCAGTTGGGAAAGCCCCCACACCCGAACTCCGCTCTCTGGCAGGAGCGCTGGGCGGGCAGAGAGGGCAAGCTCCTCGCCAAGAGTGTCAGACAGACAGACAGTGGGTCAGGACATGGGGGTGTCCATTTTTCCAGGGTCCCCCAGAGGCTCCCCCAGTTGGCCGGGGCCCCTTAGCATGGGCCCTGTTGGCCCAGTGGCTAATCCACCACTGCAGGAGAGCAGATATGTGGTAGTGTGCAGACACTCTGGGACTTCAGCAGCCACAGATCGACAGTGGATTATGCACTGAATGTTTTCTGGAGTATCAGATTTCTTGACTGCATGGGCAGTGAGAGTGAGACTGGAGCTTAAGGGTGGTGTGGAGAAATCACTGTATTTTCTCAGTTATCCTCAGTACAGGGGAATGCTGAGTGGAAGCAGAGGGTGGTGGGGGCACAGGGACTGGGTGAGAAATTTTTAAAATATTGGGGTTTGAGTATCCTTTATACTTGCTCAATCCTAAGGTTGTTTTAGTGTGTACGTACACGTCCGCTACTCTGGATCTGCTGGGACCAGGGAGAGAGTAAAGAGTTTATTGTTCTCAGCTTGCAAGATGTTGGAAGGCAGTCGCGTTTTTATGTTCTTACAGTAGCATCGTAGTCTGTGAACGTTATTCTTTCTAAGGTCTCCAGGGCTGTGTTGTAAACTCCCTCAAGTTGTTGCCTTCCCTCTAATCCAGAGTTTATGAATTTCCAGACAAAAAACAACATTGAGGTGAAATTAAATTTAAGGGTGCTAACACCACTATCTGGCTTGTTCCCCTTTCCCACACACACACTCCCCCACCTATGCCCACCATTGTAAAGCCAAGAAATTCAGAGTTAAGGTTAAATTTGAAAAAAAAACCCCAAACAGAAAAGCATAAAAATTCACATTTTAATTACCAGTCCCTTACCTGTTCTGCACAGAGGTGCCAGGCTTTTATCTTACTTTCTTTGCAGGTGAAGTATTATAAATGTGCTTCTCAGTGAACAAGAACAGACTTACCAGAACCACAGCATGCCTAAGAGTGACATTGTTAATATGAAACTGCAATGAAGGGATATGGTAGTCTGACATTTTTATTTTCTCAGAACATCATTATGGGGGCGGAGATAAGGTAATTTGCATACCCTCACTAGGACTTTCCATATCGCTTTGAATTTCTTTGCTTTTAATGGTTTCCTTGGTGCCTTTTGGTAACTACAGTGTTCTTGTAAGGATTTTTACTATGCACTCTGAACCTTCACTACAACATCATGCCTGGTCTGTGAATACGACTACATTTTGGCGACTCCCCATTGGATGGAATCTTTCCACTTTGCCAAACTGATCAATGTAATGGTAGAAGTAGTGCTGGAAAGCCCTTCAATTTTCAGGTAGTTATATCTGTGAAAGTAATGCAGCACATTCAGTTAACAACCAGTTCCATCAGAAAATTATTGTAAAATAAATTGTAAGTCTCTAAGGGCAAGATTCTGGGCAAGGGAGACAGAAAAGGAAGAAGAATGCTCAGCGGAAGTGGAGGAGGTAAGCAGAGGCGAGAAATTAGAATGAAAGATTAGTTCCATTTTGTAAGGGCCTCAGGAAGATTTCCTGCAGTGTAAACAGAAGCAGCTTCACTGATGACATGGAGCTGCACTCACTTACACCAGTAGATTTGTATCACTGGGTTTGAAATAGTGACAAAAGCCCCAAAGAGTTGTATTCCTATTTCTTCCTGTGGCAAGGCAGACTTGCTCCTACCTTCTTTCTAGACCCACAAACAGCTCAGAGACCTTCTTCAGGTAAAGCACCTTGTGTGCTTTCTTTACACTGTTTGTTTTTTTCTACCACCTTTACAGACCATGCTACCTCATACTAACAGTAACTTGGAGCCCTCCGCTCCTGAGACTAGGAGGAGAGAGCTCTCCAGTGACTGGCTAATGTGCTCTCTGTTTCTGATGTTGTCATTGTCTTCTTTCTTTCTTCCTTCTCCTTTTGTGTCATCTGAGCTAATGAGTTAATTAACCTTTTAATTCCCTCCAGACTATCCCAGTTTATCAACTGAGAACATTTCTCTTAGTCAGGTGTGGTCTGGGACAAATAATTGAAGTTGCAGTGATCAGAGTTCTGGCTCAGCTGCCGTTGCCCCACTCTCTGTAATACTTCCCTACACCACACAAGATTAATACAGAGCAGTAGTTTTCAACCTTTTTTCATTTGTGGATCCCTAACAAATTTTGAATGGAGGTGTGGAAATCTTAAATTTAGTCTGAGGACCCCCAAGGGGCCACGCACCACAGGTTGAAAACCACTGGTATATTGAATCGCTTCAAGCCTGATCCAAAGCCCCTTGAAGTCAGTGGGAGTTTTTCTATTGAGTTTTGGATTGGGCCCTTAGAGACAAGCAAGGGGCTGCCAGAGAAGACTGACCCCATGGTGGAATTCTCAAATGAAGTGTCAGTACTATCATCATAAACACGTGGAAAGAGCAATTCTGTTCAGAATCCCTATTTTTCACTCAGTCAATTTTTCCAGATGTTTTCCTCTTGGGCTGAAACTCTCATACTGAGGTTTCAGCTCAAAGGTGATTTTAATATTGCAAGTTAAACAAAATAAAAACCCCTCAGTTGTCTGGTGTTATGAGAATTCCCTAATTACCTTGCATCTGGAAGACAATTCAACAGTTTAGCAGTGCTATGACAGTCAGAATTCCAGGCTGGGAATTATTATATGACTGGGTTTATGTTGTGTAAAATTATGTTATGCTTCACTAAATAGGAATTAGAAAAATGGTAGTACAGAAAATAAAACACAGAAAAACATACATATTTCGTGATTTCTTCAGAAGACACATAGAAATGAGCGCAGATTAAAAACCCAGTTTTGATCCATGAATGCAAGTTTACACATGAATTTGCAGCTCAAAACCCCATCTGTGGAGGTGTATGCACACCCCGTCCCCTGCTGGAGTGGATAGTGGGTGTGTGGACATTGCAGTTACTGTCTACCCACCTGTCTCAGACCTCACCACACTCAGGTCCAAGTGAAAGCAGCAGCCCTTGTGTTCAGGGCAGCGTGGCCTAGTGGCCAGAGTCAATACAAAAACAACGAGGGGTCCTTGTAGCACCTTAGAGACTAACAAATTTATTTGGCCATAAGCTTTCATGGAGTGGAAAATACAATAGGCAGGTATAAATATACAGCACATGAAAAGATGGGAGTTGCCTTACCATGTGGGAAGTCAGTGCTAACGAGGCCAATTCATTAAGGGTGGATGTGGCCCATTCCCAACAGCTGACAAGAAGGTGTGAGTATCAACAGAGGGAAAATTACTTTTTGTAGTGACCCAGACACGCCCAGTCTTTTTTCAGGCCTAATTTGATGGTGTCAAGTTTGCAAATTAATTCCAGTTCTATAGTTTCTGGTTGAAGTCTGTTTTTGAAGTGTTTTTGTTGAAGAATGGCCACTTTTAATTCTCTTATTGAGCATGCAGGGAGATTGAAGTATTCTCCTACTGTTTTTTGAATGTTTCAATTCTTGATGTCTGATTTGTGTCCATTTATTCTTTCGCGTAAAGACTGTCCATTTTCTTTTTTGGTGGTTTGGGTTCTATAGTTTCTGCATCAGAAAGTTGATCTTTTAAGACTACTGAAAGCATGCTCCACACCTTGTCCTGCTCAGATTTCGGAGGGCACTTCAGATTCTTAAACCTTGGGTCGAGTGCTCTAGTTATTTTTAGAAATCTCACATTGGTACCTTCTCTGCATTTTGTCAGATCTGCTGTGAAAGTGTTCTTAAAATGAACATGTGCTGGGTCATCATCCAAGACTGCTATAACACAAAATATGTCGAATGCAGGTAAAACAGCTGAATACATACAGTTCAGTCACACATTTAATTAACACAATATTTTTTAACAAGCATCATCAGCATGGAAGCATATCCTCTGGAATGGTGGCCGAAGCATTAAGGGGCATACAAATGTTTAGCATATCTGGCATGTAAATACTTTGCAACACTGGCTACAAGAGTGCCATGTGAATGACTGTTCTCACTTTCAGGTGACATTGTAAATAAGAAGCAAGCAGTAGCATCTCCTGTAAATGTAAACAAATTTGTTTGTCTTAGTGATTGGCTGAACAAGAACTAGAACTGAGTGGACTTGTGGGCTCTAAAGTTTTACATTATTTTGTTTTTGAGAGCAGTTATGTAACACAAAAAAATTGCATTTGTCAGTTACACTTTCAGGATAAAGAGATTGCACTACAGTACTTGTACGAGGTTAATTGAAAATACTATTTATTTTATCATTTTTACAGTGAAAATATTTGTAATAAAAATAATATAAAGTGATCACTGTACACTTTGTATTCTGTTTTAGCAGAAATCAATATATTTGAAAATGTAGACAAATATCCAAATATTGAATTAAATTGGTATTCTATTGTTTAACAGCGTGATTAATCACAATTAATATTTTTGAGTTAATTGTGTGAGTTAACTGCAATTATAGACAACCCTAGTTTGCACTTTTCTATAACAGTACATTTTACTACAATTGCCTTTCTTTTTACAGTAAGTATTTGTATCTATGAACCAGTATTTCTTTTTAATTTATCCATATTTTCAAGGGGAAAAAAATCAAGTTTTGGCTGAAACATATTATTGAAAAATGTCAGCAGGGCAGTGTGTCACTTAAATTGTCCCTGCCCATAGATTAGTTACTGTAGCCACTAGCAGAGGACTACTATAAATCCAGTACTTCTCAGCAAAACATTCAAATATTTCTAAGTTTGCTGTTTGTTATGCCTTTAAAAAAGTTTAATGGTGACCCTGATCTGCTTTCCTTGACTGACTTTTCATTTCAGCTTATGGTTGGGTCAACTGATTTCCCAAGTTTTCAGTTAGTTCTATCCTTACAGGCATCCATTTTCACAGTCATCTGGTCAAATTTATTATCTATAAAGAGACTGGACTGTGTCTGTATTTGTGTCCAAGCCTATTTTCCAATTTATTTTCCTCATTAGTGCCTAGAGCTGAATTTGTATTTGTTATTGAGTTTGGCCTTGAATCCGTGTCAGCTCCTAATGAACTGTCAGTGGATTTTGTTGATAGTTTCTTAATTACAAAGAATTCTGCTGTACAGTGTTCTGTATGTACTTTAGGCATTTCTCCAATGTCTACATTTCCACTTAAATAGGTTTTCAGGTTCAAACCAACTAGGACTACATATAAAATGAAACTGAAATTCCAATTTTTTCTTCACAGAGCTCTGACAAACTGCCTATATCTCAGCAGTGTCATCCCCTCCCTCCTTCTGCCTGACCTCTTCTGCTAAATGGCCCCGTGAAGAAAAGTTTCTGTACAGTGTTATGCTTTTTAAACTCATCAGAAAATACTGTATATGACACTGTTTCATTTTGCTATGGGCTTTAAAGCATGAGGAAAATCTGGAATGTAAGGCCTTGCTACTGCAAGCACTTATGCATGGGCTTAACTTTACCACCTTGAGTATTCTCATTGCAATAAAATGTAGTAAAGTGAAGTCCATGCATGCGTGTTTGCAGGGTCAGTGCTTAAGATAATAGAAGTAATCTATGTTGCCTTTTAGTCCCCTGCTTTCATGGGAGGTGTTTGAGATTATTCAAAAGAACTCAGCCAGAAAAATGACAACTTTACCATTTTTCTTAAAATCAATCAATCAAACAATCAAGGAAGACCCATCTCATGCTTTGAATGATATTGTCTGTTTACAGTAAATAAAACAAACCAGTATATAGTGGAGTCATTGGTGCAGCTTCTTTGGAACTGTCAGTGAAGTTCAGAAGGGTCCATCACAGATTCTAATGAACACCCCTTCCTGGCCATCTGCTAAGGCTCCTGGGAAGGGAATCCAAGCCTCTGTGCTCTTGATCTTTTGGGCTGACTTCTAGAGACTCCATAGGCTGCAGCGCTGCTTCCTCCCTTAGCCTCTCTGACACGTTTCCCAGGCACTGAGTCTGTCTGCTGTTCCATCTCAGAAAAAGAGCTTCTCAGCCAAACAGTCCTAAGCCCCCAGGATCAGTGCTGACCCCTAAGGTACCCCATTTACTTGAACACAACCCTTTCCCAGATCTCCACCCTAAAGATGGGAGGCTTCTGATTTTAACTCTCCCAGTGGCATGCAGCTATTGCTGAACAGTCAACATCCCCACACACACACTTTGTACAGTCCAGTGATTTCCCTACACCCCTCCCAGGGGGAGTGTACACCCCACCCTGAATTTCCCGAACACCCCCTCAAGTTTTGTGAGCTAGTTACATACCAATTTAGTGACTGTTTGAAAATCTGAATTTAAACTGAAACATTAAATATACACTTTAAAAGCTTATAGAGTGTATGATAAAATATGTGTATCTGAAAAAGTATAGATTTTAAAAGTATGAACATAGATTAGCTTCCTTGCCTCTTTGTACAGCTGTTGTTTTTTATGATGTCACTGCATTCATTTCGGTGATGTTGGCCAACCTAATAATTTCAAATGATGATTTGTAAGCACAGTCTAAATGAGCTCTCCCTGACAGCTAGTGATGAGCTGAGGCTGTGCGGAAAGGCTTCAGGGCCAGATTAAACCTAATCTACCTAGGTATCCAGCAAACAGATCTATGTTGTCCAAGTGAAAGATTTTGGCTGGGGATGGGTTACAAACCACTTGAATGTGGGGGGATGAAATGTTGTTCTTATTGTATGAGTAAAGGGCAGTAGAACTGTACTTAACCTGTGATGATTTGAAGGCATCAAGAGAGAGGGTGGGAACCTGTCCCTCTCCACTGTTTAAAGACAGAGCTGATTAGGCTCCATAGAGAATCTTTTGTTCTGTTAAGTGACTACTGCAGCTGAAATCACTGACAATCAGGTCTAAGTGCTTAGTCCTGTTGTGGGGACGGTGTTCCTGTGGGTACAGTGTTTTTGTGTAAGAGACAGCCCAGACTGCACTAGCAGCGAGCAAGGTTCCCACACTGAGAGAGTCACTGAATCACTGAGCGAACTGGACTGGAACCTCAAGAGACCAACTCGCAGTTAGGTCACAGTGGCATCGGTGGCCAGCTGAAGGTGACTGGGCAGGCCCATTTGGCACAACAGAGGCAGTGGAGTGAACGGTGGCACAACGAAAGATGTGCGCACAAGCAACAGTGAGCACGACTGGTGGAACCAAGCAAGGTGCCTCCTTGTCCCCCACTGGCAGGTGTACTCAGCAATGAAAGCACCTCTGACTCTGAATCTCAACACTGCAGGACACCACAGTGAAGTGGAGTGCAGGTGGAGGGAAAAGTGAGGGGCATGTTAAATAAACATTGCTTTGTTGCGACTATATTTTATCACTTTGCTCCAGAATGCTTAATTTGTGATGGGAATGCGAAACTTAAATAATGTTTCCTAGAGGCCAAGATTTTTTAAAATGCTTATTGCTAAGGTTGTTATCTCACATTGTTGTTATCTTCGGGAGGTCATTATTGTTGGAGGTTTTGTACTAAACATTTTTAATTCATAATTAATATTTTACATGAGAATGGTCATACTGGGTCAGACCAATGGTCTTATAGGCCAGTACCCTGTCCTTACAACAGGGTCAAGGCAGGAGCTTCAGAGGGAATGAACAGAACAGGTAATCATCAAAGTGACCTCCTGTTTGCCCATTCCAGCTTCTGGCAAACAGGCTAGGACATCAGAGCATGGTATTGCATCCTTCCCATTCCTGGCTATATGTCACGATGGACTGTGTTTTGTCTCCAGGATTTATATAGTTCTTTTTATAAATCCTGTTATGAGTTTTGTCTTCACAGCATCCCTGGCAAAGAGTTCCCTGGTTGACTTATATTGTGTGACGAAGTACTTCCCTTTTTGTTTTTTAAACTGCTGGCTATTTAATTTATTGCGGTGACTGCCTGTTTTAGTGTTATGTGAGGATTAAATATAAATTTCCTCATTCACTTTCTTGCACAGCAGTCAATGCTTTATAGACCATCTTCTATCCCCTTAGTCATCTCTTTCTAAGCTGAAATTCCCGTCATGTTTAATCTCTCTCCTGTTTTCACTACCCCTTGATTATTTTAGTTGCCCATCTTGTACCTTTTCCAATTCCCAATACATATTTTTTAGGATGGGTGACCAGAAGTGCTTGCACCACTATTCCAGAGTGTGCATGTACACATGGATTTATTAGAGGCCATATGATATTTTTGTCTTATCTATCCCTTTCTTAATGATTCCACATTGTTTTGCTTGTTGTGACTGCTGCTGCACATTGAGCGGATGTTTTCAGAGAACTTATCCATCAATGACTCCAAGATCTTTCAATGAGTGTTAAAGCTACATCATGATGCATCATTTTGCATGTTATAGTTTGAGATGCTTTCCAGTGTGCATTACTTTGCATTTATCAACATTAAATTTCCATGATCCATTTTTGTTGCCCAGTCACCCAGTTTTAGAGATCTCTTTATATTCTCACAGTCTGCCTGGGACTTCTGTTTTTGAATAGTTTTTTGTATCATCTGCAACTTTATGCCACTCACTGTTTATTCCATTTTCAGATCATTTATGAATATGTTGAACAGATAATGAGTCCCCAGTACCCGATCCCTCAGGGATAGCCATATATTTATTCTCTCCATTCATGACAACTGATTACATTTATTCCTACCTTTGTTTCCCATCTTTTAACCAGTTACTGATCCAATGAGAGGACTTTCCTCTTACTCCATGATGGCTTACTTTTCAAACGTCAATTTTAAATTATAGATACTTTTTTTTTTTAAATCATCTTTTTTAGAAATCTGACTTTATGTGTTAGGTTTGTAACTTGAATTCTTCTTATGTTACTTTGATAATCCCTAACAACACATTTACTTTTTCTCTCTCTTTTACTTTATCTCATTGTCCTGACACCCCCCCCCTGTAAATGCGAACACCCCCGCACGCTCTCCCAATTTCAATTTCTGGGGAAACCACTGGTACTGTCCAATATCTTTGTGATCTTTTATACTTAATCACGTACGGCCCAGAAGAGTATAGATCATACAAAAACACTAGAGACGTGTCCCTTGCTTTTTATCTCACTCAACCCTTGTGAGCTGTTGGGGAAACTTCCTGGATCTAGTAATGCAAGCAGGTGGCGTGTCCCCTCTTCATTCAGATTGTTGCATGCAACCTGGTCTTTCTCCCTCATGAAACCCCTTACCATCTTCTGTGACCTTGCTTTCTCTTGCCCCAAGCTCTCTCTTCCTGTCTGGGCTCTGTTCTTGTGTGTTTAATGTAAACCACTCCTTGTCACCTGCCATCTTTTGTTCTTCTCCTAGAACTTTCCGCTGCTCCCCCTTCTCCACCCCTTCCCCCTTCAGAGGAATCAACTAAACTGTGATGTCTAAGGATGCAGCTTACCCATTGTCCAAGATGTCTGCACTTGAATAGGGCCTATAAGTGGCAAATACCTTCTGCTGAATTTATGTGGTGCATATGTAACCCACACATCTTGTGGGTGTGGTGTTCTGTCCGATCTAATGGCACCGAGACCACTTAGAGAGAGAGATAAAATGAGTTTGCTCTACACCCCTAGCTAATGGGCAGTTGGCTTTTAGCTTGTGCAGTAGAGGCTCATGCACTAATCTCCAAAGGTCCCCGGTTCAATCCCGCCCACCAATGACCGGGGTCTGTTGACGTGACACATACATGCTACAGGACCTGTCAGCAATGGTGGCTCCACATACATATAGGCACTCATGAGATCGCAGATAATACAACTTCACAAGATCAGTCAGAATTCATAAGTTGTACAAGGTCAATTTATTTGAGATCCTGGTTTGGTTTTGTTCTTTAACCCAGTTTTCCTAGTTTGCTTCACTGAGGTATAAGGATGCCAATCATAATTTGCTAAAGATCAAACAATGAGTCAGTGTTTCTCAGCACAACTATGAACCTATAATCTTCTGAGCTTCCAAATGAGGATTAAAACCCTCTGATCCATGCAGTCTCCTGTGTTAGATACAAAGATTTTTAGATGGTTATCTGTGGTAGGATTCCTAGGTAGAGGGAATGTAACTGGAATTGGGCAAATTCTCAGCAAATATATTATGATTTTTCACAGGGAAACAATGTAAAGGAGTCCCTGGTTTGTTTCTAAAGTGAGTGGTAATGTGCTAAACTACTCAGGAATAGTTCATTAGCTAGTGGTAATATGGGATACATGCCAGTTCTTTTGCTTTGGGGTTATTGTTTTGTATCCACAGCAGCTGGTAAAAACATGAAAAAATTGCCTTTTAAATATTAACGAATAAGACTTGCATTGCATAAGTCTACCTTGTCACCTTCACATTCCTGAATATATGCATCAGGTTTTGTCAGCATTATTAATAAATACACACTGGAATTGGCATAAAAACCCAACAAAGTAATTGAGATAAGCCATTGTCTTCATATGCTTTAACAAAACCAATGCAAACTCTAGATGTAAACTTCTTGAACTTCAGTTTGTGCATGGCCATCCTTAGACAGTAAAATCAGAGAAAGTTTTTTCACTTTAAAATTAACTAACCAATGTTCTAACAAACAAGTGAGCCTTATTACACCTATTTGAGCACCAGCGTATCAATTTTATGAATCGTTAGTAGCTATAAGCATAAATGAAATCTACCCCTCTCTTAAAAATTTGGTTTCATCACATTAAGACTGAGATTCCTCCTGATAGGTTTGTCTGATTGCTCACCAATATGAATGACCAACACTGGGCTAGTAGTGTTGAAAGATTTTACAGTAAATGATGATCTCTTTTATTTGTGCGGTAATTCCTTTCTATTGCTCCAGCATAACACAGACACCAATCTTTTTTTTTTTTCTGTATTATCTTAGCCACCGCTTCGACCTTGGATCTATTGGTAGAAAAACATACTGCTAATCTAACAATGTACTTGAAGTTTGAGGAATTTAGCTCATCACATATATCTTATAATAAATATTTCTGGGTCACTAGTTTCACTCTGACCAAGACTGATAGTTATTTCAGCAAGTCAACACAGCTTTGATTGCACAAAAAAGTTTTCAGGAAAATTTGTCAACACTAACAAAAGTCTTTGAAATTCAAATTTTTCCTAGCGCCTGTTTGGCTGTTGGATTCCTCATGATTTACTGTAGGCACAGCAATAGCAAATAAATCACAAAGGCTAGTATTAATTGATCAGCTCACATATTTGCATTTCTGGTGAATAAATCTAGTAAAATTCTACACTTCAGAAGGTCCATTACACAGAAAAAACACAGACAATGGGAGGAAATAAGCTGATGCAGCTACATTTGTCTTGTTTATACCTGTTGTAGAACTGCTTTTCAGGGGCTTTTGCTTTTCTTTCTTTACCAAGGAAACCCCACTGGGTGGAGGCATGGAGCTGAATTTCCCCAGTGAAAATCAGTAGTAACGAAGCAGCAGTTAGAAAAAGATGCAACATTTCAAGAGATTCAATACTATTTAAGGTCTAACTTCTATTTAGGAAGTTTGCAGTTCTAGCAAAGTAAATAAAATTATAA
Organism: Chelonoidis abingdonii; assembly: GCF_003597395.2. Taxonomy (NCBI): domain Eukaryota; kingdom Metazoa; phylum Chordata; order Testudines; family Testudinidae; genus Chelonoidis; species Chelonoidis abingdonii. The sequence goes on along the minus strand of NC_133769.1, from coordinate 79,200,811 downwards.
ACAACATTATAAAAAGAGCCTAGAAAAATGTTAAATTAGCAAGTTTTTAACTATATTTGTTTATGATGTTTGACCCTTTAATCTTGTAAATTTATGATGCTAAAGCCGGCCAAGAATTTTATAAGAAGAAAAAATGACTTGTGTGCTATTTATGCAGTCTTTCCCTGATTTGTCTCCCTCTAAGCAAAATAAAGAGAGAATTTATATATAACTTGCGGCATCTTACAAGTTTACTTTGTCTCATGAGTCTTATGGGCAAATGGCATATTTCCAAGTGAAGTCTTTACCAGGAACTTGGTTACATAATTTAACTGACAAATAGCTCAATGCAGCTATTTACGTACAATGAAAATATTGCTGGGGAAAAAAAGTAATTGAAGAGATGATTCAGTTTCATTGGAGTATGGGGAACTAAAAATGGTCTAATGGCAACAAGCTCTTTACAACAGGAAATCGCTTAGGTAACATGAAGCATCTGTAGAATGTCTCAGTTAGTTCCAGATAGTCTTTAGGTTTTTTTTTTTTTTTTAAATGAAATTCTAGTAGATTATAGAATATGAACTTCTGGGTACCACAATGTTTTAGTACCCATGTTTGGTTGGTTGGGTATAACCTGTAGGCAGGAGCTACACTTAAGAAAAATAAATTAGTGAGAGAGCGATACAGGCAAAGCAGACATTACTGAAAATATGTGCTGCATCTAGAAACAACTGCATCACAGGGAACAATGGGCTAGATTCACAAAGAGACTTTGGTGCCCTGCCACCCCTTGGAATTCACAGCCCTGAGTTAGGCACCTATGCCCCATACAACTCATGGGACGAGTTAGGAGACTAAGGAAGGGATTTGCAGAAACCAGCAAATCGAGCAGGGAGCTGCCTAAGCTAGCCAATAGGAAATGCTGAGGAGAGGGGTGGAGTTTAGGCCTTTAGGTGCCTAATACCATGTTGGAGGGAGGTGCCTCCCTGTGCTCAGAATTCTCAGTTGTGAACTTTCTCCTAAAGTTTGGCATCTAAGTCAGGTCAGCTCTTCCTTGCAAACAAACAAACACACCAAGAGAGAGACCTCCACTACTGTATAGCCAATTGCACAATGGTTAGGGCATTCACCTATGATGTGGGAGGCCTGTCTCCAAATCCCCACTCTGCCGGATTGGGAGCAGCAATTGGAACTCTGGGCTCCCTTATTCCAGTTGCCTTAACCCCTGGGCTACTGGGACACAAGCACACTGGCCAGCCACAAACGTGCCTGATCTGCTTATCCCCAGATGCTTTTTGGGTGGGTTAGACATGCTCTGAGCATAACTACTGGATTAAGACCTGCAGGCTAGTTTGTAAATCCCACCTGGTTAAGGCAAAGGGTAGGAACCAAGTGGCTTGGTACTGTCAGGATTTAGGTATTTTGCACATGCTCACTGGCAGAAACGTAGGCATCATGGGGACTTTACCAGCAGCAACTTAGGTGTCTACAGGGTTAGGCAGCAGCTGAGCAGGGTATTGTAGGACCTCAGTGGTGTCCAAATGTTGGACTGGGTGTCGAGAAAGTGGCTATTTGGCACCTACATCCCTTTGTTGATCTAGCCCAGTATACATTTTCCCAAGACCTAATTCCTTTATATTCAGATATACAGATTTATAACACTATCTTATGGATTCTGTATTTTGGGATTTATTAATTTCATTTTTCAGGGTTTATTTTCAGTATTTACTGAGTTGTATGTAGATGTTAAAAGTCAGGGTTTTTAGAGCTTTCTCTTTGTAAGTGCTCTAATGAGTAATATATATTATGTACATTACTCATTACAGTAGCATATGCTGTCATGAGCGATCCAACGTTCCCTAGTTTTAAACAACACTACATAAAAGCACACTAGGGGACCTTTAGTGCGCACCAGAAGGATCTGCAAAGATTCTATTAATGTGCAACACATTAGTACATTTTAGAAATCGCAGACCCATAGCCTGCATTACTGCTTCTTGTAGGCAAGCTGTTTGATATATGTTAAAATTTCTGATGTTTATTAGATAAACAACATTAATTTCTTTTTGTATCAGGAGTGTTTATTAGTTAAAAAAAATGAAAAACCAAAAGTCCTACACTATCTGTAATAGCATCCTCTGAATCTGAATAATGCTCCAGGATCCAGACTGGAGATGGTCAAATTATTAATTGTGAGTAATATCTATTTTGAATTTAGCCTTCTTTTTCTCTTGTTCATGAATCATTTGCAGACTGACCATATCATCCTTCTTTTTTGTACAGACCCCCCACCCCAAGGTTACACAAACCTGACTAACGCAAATCCGCACTTATGGAAGAAACTTCCGTAAGCTAGAAATAGGAGAGTTTTGTTTTTTGCATAATGGTCAGGTGTAAGTTTCTGATTTACGCAAAATTCGAGTTACGCAAGGCATTCTGGAATGGAATGCTTGCGTAAATTGGGGAGTGTCTGTATCCCTCCACTGGTTCCTCCTTCTTTCAAATAGAAGTTCCTTGTATTCACTTTTGTAATTCCCACTCTACCCGTCATCATTCATCCACTATCAAAATGACTCCCACCTCCAGTTAGCCTACATTATCAACCTCTACAACCCACCTTTAAACTTCCAAATAAGCACCTTCATGCTTGGGAGGAGTTCCTTGTGAATAACAGCAAAGCTACCAAATTATCCTCCTTCAAATTTCTCCTTAAGCTCTCCTTTGCCATGATGTCTACAAAAACCTTGATAATGGTTAGGCCACTAGTGTGCTGATGTCATTGTCTATTGTACTGACTAGTGATGTTTCCTTGTACTCCCCTGTCAGTTAGCACCCACAGGAAAAAAAAAATAGTGGATGCTTAGCACCCACTGATCAGCTGTTTAGCATAACCTGCTGATCAGCTGTTCAGTGGTAGGTGCTTGGAAGAGGGGCAGAGTGAGCGTGGGAAGAAGCAGAGCAATGATGGGGCTTTGGAGGGAGGGCAGAGTGGGAGTGGGGCCTCATGGTGGGGTGGGAATGGAGCACCCACCAGGAAAAATTAAAGTCAGTGCCTGTGCCTAGCACAATAGGGTCCTAGGCCATGACTGTGGCTCTTACTTCACATGGTAACACAAATAATGAACCTGATTTTCACTAATGTATTAACTATTCATCAATAGTCACCAAAGAGTTTGTGCAGACATATGTCAGCCTATGGATTGTTCATAAACTGGTCACTTCTATTTCTGGTGTATGATGGTAATGAAATCACATGGTATACATTTTCTTCTTGATTAGTGTGACACTCTGACACTCCAGCATTCACCACTATCATGTAATTAGGATATGTTTTGTACAAAGTATGCCTTGTGAGCTATCATTCTAAAAGTCTTGATCTCCTAGAGATTAATAGCTCATTGGATTATATGTGTTATCGTCATATGTAAAGTTATGAAGTTTGTATGTATGTGTTACTGAAACATGTTGTGAGGCTGAAAACAACCACAAGCAGCCTTTCAGGTACAACAATAAAAAGGCAAAACAATGTTGATGGCTTATTTAGGAAATGCACACAAGCACAAGGATCACCCCAGTAACTGTGTGCAATAGAAACTTCTCAAAGATAACAACAACGGTGCTGGAACAATTTGTATAGTGGGGCTGCTGAGAGCCATTGAACCAAACTCTAAACCCTGTATATAATGGAAACCACTTGAAGCCAAGGGGTGCTGCAGAACCCCTTGCATCCCTAGTTCCAGCATCTATGAATAAGAATACTACACAATGGCAACGGTTTTACCCCGGTCACAGCAAAAGAGCTTTCCAAGTGGTAGACAATGGGGATTAAAAGGGGACAATGACATCATTGGGGACAGGGCCAGCTCCAGGCACCAGCATTCCAAGCTGGTGCTTGGGGCGGCATTCTGCAGGGGCAGCAGTCCCTGTTGTTTTGCCTTCAAGCAGCAAGCTGAATTGCCGCTGCGAGCAGGGGGGTCAGTCCGTGTGCCCTTAGGGCTGCAGGCGCGTTTCCGCAGCAGCGGCAATTCGGCGGCAGCTTCTATGTTTAGCTGAAGCCACCGCGGACAGCTAAACATAGAAGCTGCCACCACCGTGGAAATGTGCCTGCCCCCCTAAGGGCACACAGACTGCCACAGCTGTCCATGGAGGCAATTCGGCGTGTTGCTTGGGGCGGCGAAAACTGTAGAGCCGGCCCTGATTGGGGACCTCACTCTCCCTGCAACAACACACCTGGAAAACCCTGAGGGGCAGGGACTGAAGGTGGGAAGGGATGGTCCCAAGCTAGATGGATCTTTAGCCTCTATATTAAAACCTGGGAAAGTCAAGGCAACTTGCGCCTTAAGAATCTGCCAGCCTGTTTATCACTCAGGGTGAGAATTTGCTAATTTATATGCTACTTATCTAGTGTGTTAAATTCAGTTTGTGTTTTTTTGTTTATTTATTATGATCTGTTTGCTATCACTTAAAATCTATCTTTCACAGTTAATAAACTTGTTTTGTTTTCTCTAAACCAGTTTGTACAATTCATAACCGGGGGGCAAAAAGCTGTGCATATTGTCCTCCACACTGAGGGAGGGGGTGATTTTCATGCGATTACGCTGTACAGTTCTCTGTGCAGTGCAAGACAATACAATTTTGGGTTTGCACCCTGGGGGGGTGGGGTGTGCACTTGAGTGCTGGACAATTCCTTAGCTGATTTTTCCCACTCAGAGCTGATTTAAGTGTCTGTGTCTTTCTGCAGCTGGGCATGTCCTTACCTGGGTGTGTGCTAGAGGAAGCTTGAGATGGGTGTGTGCTAGAGGAAGCTTGAGAGTCTGGCACAGGACTACAGGGTGAGGGAGCCCAGGCTGGTGAAACAGGAAGGCTAAGTGGGACCCTAGCACATCAGGTAGCATGCCGGGAGGGGGGAGGTGGTGTTCTTAACCCATTCCAATTGGATTAGTGAAATATTTTAAATAGCAGAATGATGAACAGCAACTAGTAATGACATGCATTTCTGGTATACATTTTTGGATTAATAAAATTTATTCTAGAATAATACATATTCAACATAAGAGTCTTCAACATCTTAGAAACAGAACCATTAATGCTGTTGGGGGAGGGGAATATGATTGCGTGCACATGCTATTTTAAACCTAAATGCATGATTTAGTTGCCAAATGTCACATGTTTCATTATCCAACTTTGCCCTGGGTCCATGAGCTGGTTAATTGGGCCTAACAATTATCAATTGTAGAGTGGGTATAGTTATTGGTGTGTAGGGGAAAAAAGTTTTAAAAACAGGAAAGTTGTGAAACTTACTTTACCTTTCAGTCAGCACAACTGAGATATTTTACCTTTTCACTGGCTATTTATTTTTAAGGTTGATATTGATTTTATTGTACTTGGAGAGGAAAGTTCATTTAAAAATGCAATATTTCAATGTTTCGTTACTCTCCCTTTTTGCTTGAAAGTGTTGTGAGCTATATGATTTCAGAACCTGAAAGTGAGAGGCAAGCTTGTATGGGCAGGGTGATGTGACAGTGTAGTGTGGCACCAGAAAAACCTGACATACAACTTTCACTGTAGAACTGCTCCACTCTGACCATCATGTGCAGAATAAGGCCCAGCATTTCCTTAGCACTTTCTCTAGGGAGAGGCAACTGCCAAACAGAGACCAACTTGCTTCAGCCAAAAGGAACATGAAGAGAAATGAACAATCTTAGCTTGATGTCTTGTCTCTGCTAAGTAGCTTAGTTCTTGTGAGTGAATAAAATAGTCTATCCAGTTCTTTGTGCCTCATGGTCTGGGAGTCACATGGCCATGCTGCCTCCCGGGAAACAAGAGAAAAAGCACACCCATTCCCCCTCAGAGACATCTAACTCCTTCTTATTCATATTCCTGTCCCAATAAACCAAAGTGTAGATCCTTCCTTTCCAGTCCGCAGATAAACAGTTAGGACAGACAGCCTGATTAATTCCTTTTTTCAGTCGGTCAAACCCAGTTTGCTGACTTCAATGTGTGTTACATGACTAGTAGCTTAATAAATATTGGCTAAGGGGTGAAGTTGTAGTACAGAAGACAGCTTAGTTAAAAGTCTACCTAAAAGTTTCAGATTGGTAACTTACTGGTATGCAGCCTCTTCCCTGCAGACACTGACTACCACTCATCACTGTCAGTTATTTCACACGCTCTAGTTCCCCACTGCTGGATCCACCAGAACAGACCTTTGTGCTTATGTGGAGACCTAAGGGACTTTAGGTCAGCATTCCATTTTCTACAGTCATAGGCGTCTTCAGGAGCAGATGTCAATGCAGGACTGGGGCTGTTGACTTTAATGGGTGGACTGAGCATTACATCCAGCAGTAAAGGATTGTAGGATCGGGCCCTTATTTAATGTTGTATGTTTATAGAGAAACATCATTTTAATGTTTCACAAAAAGAGACGTGAAATCAAATGAGCTTATTGTCTGTTCTTTTTTAGTGCACAGTGTCCATTTAAAAAGTTATGGCCATCTTTTCAAAGTCATTGGAGTCATTCCAAAAATGAAGCCCGCAGAAGGAAGGGATTTATTAGTTTGATTTTTTTTAATAAAAGAAAATCACAGAGTTCATTAGTCATAGAAAAATTATATGGGTACCTTACTATCTTAAAATAAAGACCCAGTTTGGGCCTGGCAACAACCCTTAGTGGTAGTACAATGCACTGGCATACATGCTAGCTGAGTTCTTGGGGTAAAATCCTGCCTCACTGAAGTGAATGGGAATTTTGCCTTTGACTTCAATGGGGACAGGATCTCATCTCAGTTCCAGTCTCTCACTTGTTGATTAGGCAGGGTGTCTGAAAGGTCTTGGGAGGCAGAGCTCTGAATCCTATGGGCCGAGGAATGAGTTTCAAGATATTACATTCAGAGTTCTAGCAAGTTTGCTTTTATCTTTTCTCTTCCTCCAAAAGAGGAAGGATGGCAGTCCTGATACAAGATATCAGGGCTTCAGACCTTATAGTGGAGAAAACAGGCTCCTCAGGACTGAGTCAGGCAAGGAGAAACTCGAATTAATTCATGTTTTAGCAACGGATTTGTCATTTTCTTTTCTTCAGATAACTGCAACTACTATATTCTTCCTCTGATTGGGAATGCCAGGAATCTGTGTACACAAAAAGAGCATCACGTAATGAGCAGCAGTCACCTTCCCTCTAGTTCTGGAGAACAAGTGCATCACCTCTGCCACGCACACCCAAGGCCATGTCTTTGAAAGATAAATCTATTCGGTGGAGTGACAATGGTGCAGGAGGGCATATTGGAGAGTTTACTGTGAGGTTACACTAATGCTCTTTCATAGAGCATATAAAGTACATCCCAGGGCACTTTAGGGTGAAAGCAAATATCTAACTGTAGCACTTAGTTTTGGTGCTTTTAACTCACTTTAGAGACAAAGTAGTGAAACATTCCTAGGTACACCAGCACGACAAAATGAAATAAAGTAAAACACTCATTGAATATAATTATCTCAGATTTTATTTGCAGGGCCAAAAACAATATCTGACTTTCCTGAGAAAGCAGAAGTGTTGTTTCAAAGCAAAGTTAATGGATTTGTAGCCTGAGTAAATGTGAATGTCTTTGCATTCAATCACTAGGTCAATAATACATTTACCAGACTGTTATTGCAAGCAGATTTGAAATTTCTTCTAGAAGTAAGTTTAATGCATATCTAATTACTAGTTATGCTGTTTTCTGGTCTGTAAATGGACTGCCAAATTTAATACTTTTATAAAAGAAAGTGTCTTACAAGTACTCTCAGTCAAGTGCAAAGAAGAAATTTTCACACAGTCCTATTTATTTAGATCATTTGAGCATCATTATTTGTGTATTTCAAAACCATGAGGATAAGGCATTGTACTGGGTTCTGTACAAATAAGTAAAAAGACAGTCCCTGCTGCAAAGAGCTTGCAAGCTTGGGCCCCTCTTCTACAAAGATTTATGCATGTGCAGAACAGTGTGAGCAGTCCCATTTAAATCAATGGGATTATTTACACTATGTAAAGTTAAGCAAAGGCATAAGTCTTTGCAGGATCAGGGCTCTGTTAAGCTTGGGAGGTGGTATGACATATTCAGAGGATTTTTCCTTGCATTTCTTGTTACTGTTAGCAAACATTAACCTCCTCTTTTGGAAGTAGCTCATGCAGAACTGGGATAGTTTATTTTTGATTTTTTTTTTAAATGGAGCTATATATTATCAACATTGGGCCAGATGCTCAGGCCTGACTCAGTCTAGTGCCTTGGCAATGCAAATCGACCACATTAAAGAGGGGAATTCTCAGCTATCTGGTAGAGGGGAACCCTTAGTAGTAGTTGGCTCTATTCCACCTGCTTCCCTCCCTATCTCTTTCCACAGAATGGGTGTGCCAAGGGCAGGAGGAAGCGAGTGGAAAGCACAGCACTCTACCAGATCCTTGGCTGAGGACAACCCTGTCAGAGCAACCTAAATTAAGCTATGTGCTGTGGTCCTATATGGATTGCTATGTTAGCCAAAGATCAGAAAGAGTACTATGAATTCTACTCTGCCCCGCCACCTGCTGTCCTTAGTATTCCTTTCATAAGTCTCTATATCAGGGGTTCCCAATGCAGTGCCCGTGGGCACGCCTGCGTCCTGGCCGGCGGTCGAGTATCCACTGAAATGCTGCTGAAATTTGGTGGCATTTTGGTGGTGACACCTCTCGATGACGCCACTTGCCACTGACAAGAGGCGTCATTGAGAGGTGTTGCCACCGAAATGCCGCCGAAATTTGGCAGCATTTCAGCGGATGCTCGTCCGCCGTCATGGTCCTTGGTCTGGTGCCCACCAGATGAAAAGGTTGGGGACCACTGCCCTATATGATAGAGCCTACTGTGGTGCTATTCACCACCAAAGAATCACTCTGTCTGGGGAGAATCTTTGGCTGCTTTGTGTTGCTGAGTCATCCAGCTCAAAAGTGTCAGGGCCGAAAATCTGGCCCTTTATCTAGAATCACAAAGGTGTGGAGGGGGTGATATGGCGGGCCTGAGCTCAGGGATTTAATAGGCATTTCTCATCACTAACTATTGTGGTCCTACATTAGGAACTTGGCAATGCAGTTCTTATGTTGCAAGCAATCCGTTTGCTGCAAAGGAGCATTGTTGTGCTTGCTACTCTCGTGAAAAATGTCAAAATAATGTCTTCCTGTCAGAACAAAGACTGTTCAGTATGGCTATACCAAAAATGCTAAAGAAAAAATAGTGCCATACAAAGATCTAATTCAATCAGGAGGTCCATTTTTTCTGTGACCTCTTAGGACCCCAGAATGAAGCGCAAGTTTTTTTTTCACCAGAATGCTGACACGGAATTTCTTTGCATTACAATACTGCAGTTTTAAAAAATTTGCCTGTTGCAAGTTTACTTTTCATGATCCAAACATTCAGTTTGCATGGACAGGTTGTCTCCCTTAGACGCTTTGTATATTGTCAACTGCTACACATATATTTCAAGATCTAAGGAATTATTCTATAGAAGAGGTGCTCTGTTTTCCAAGGCAATAGTATCCTTATACAAGAGGATAAATAATGGCGCTAAAGACCATGTCATTTTTTTTCCGAGTGAAGGAACCAGATCCCTGGGAAGGAAAAACCTTCTTTAGTTCCTACCATGTAATAAGACTAACTATGGCCTTCATTGTGTAAAGACTTATGTGTGTGCTTACGTTTTATGCATGTTGAACATGGGTGGTGGGTGAACTCCTCCACTGGGGAGGCTAGCCCCCCCATGTCCCATCCCTTCCACCTGAGCGCCCCATCCTCCTGCCTGCCAGAGCCCTGCGCCTGCAGCCAGAGGACCCCCTGGGCCAGCTTGGGCCATCCCAAGCTGCCCTAGTCATGCTGGCTGGCCCAGCCCCTGGGCCACCTCGATCCACCCCAGCTGCCCCAGCCTCAGGCCACCAGCTGGAGCTGAGCCCCCACTGGCTTTAGGGGAGTGGAGGACAAGGACAGGGCCTTGGGGTGAAGCATGGGCAGGGCCATGGCCTGGATTAGGGGAGCCTGAGCCTCCCCTAGCCTTCAATACCCGACGCCCATGAAGTTGAAAGTCCAATGAAGACAATGAGATGTCTCAGGTGCATCAAGCTAAGCAACTGCATAAATCTTTGCAGGATCGGCGCCTTGATTAGTCAAAAGAAAGCCATTCTTTTTCAGTGAGTGTTGTTACCTTGTACTAAGTATATTCAGCTGTTGAGAAGGGTTCATAGTAGTAGTGTAATGAGGGCGTGCGCTGAATCACTCACTGCTGCTGCAGAGACTGCTTACACAGACTTTGTGTTTCAGACTTTGTGTTTCAGACACAAAGTATGATAAAGTTTCTCTCACCTTATAAGTATTTTTTTTTAAATGAGATCTCAAATTCTGGCAGGTTTTGTTGTCACAGGGAATCAGCAGAAGGAATTTTAATAATTCAAATCCACTGAGTTTGGGTGGGGGTGCAGTAGTGGAAAAAGAACTAATAATGTATGGCTCAGTAGGCGTTCTTCGTAAAAGATGCACTGTTTCCATTGGGTGTAGGGGTCTGTGTGCTCATTTTAATTATTTCTGCTTCAGATTTCATCCACTGCATTATGAATTTCTTCCAGGAGACTAAAAAATACTGTCTGATTTCTCAAGAGGAAACTGCAAATTGACTAAAATAATGAGCTCTTGGATTTATGAAATCGCCTCTTTTGTTGTCATGGAAACTAAAGTTATAAAAAATGAAATGAGGATGATGATAACTCCCATATTTTTCTTATATAATTTTGTACTGTTAATGATCCTTAACATAGCTTTTTAAATACTTCTGAGCAAAGGTTGGAACAATACAGTTATGTGTAAGTATGGCAGCAGAGTTCTCTGCATAATTGGGGAACACTAACCCTTTTAAATCAATATCCTATTAGTTAGAGCCAAATCCTATTCCCAATGAAGTCAATGGAAATTTTACCATTGCCATTAATAGGAAGAGGATTTGGCCTGAATGAAGATACATTACTGTTCCTTAAATCCCTGGAATTTCCTACTAATGGGGATTAGGTTCTTCCGAAAGATTAACTGTCAGTTTTTCTAGGACTACTACATCCTTCAATTGTTATCTCTGTTGGTTAATGTCCAGAACTCTTTTCCAAAACAAGGCTCTCTCCTGTATCTCACTGCATGAATCAACTGAGCAATCAAGCATCTGTTTTGTTTGAAAAAGCTGTCTTCTGGCATTAGCCCAACAGAGATCCTTTGGGTCAATAGTGCTAGCCACTTTGTAGCTCTGGTCTTAATTATAGCTATAACCAGTCTCCAAAAACTTGAGGGTACTTTCGCTATATGAGAATGTGTGATTCTTCCCCTACACCAAGCATCTAGATTAATTCTGCTGTAAAATGGGATATCTGTATGTCCATGGGAGTACCAAATTAGCAGTCACTTGGGCCTGGTCTACACTACAGAGTTTTCTTGACAAAAGTCAGCTTTTGATGGCAAAAGAGTGGACATGTACACACTGCAATGCCACATTTGATGACAAAACTCTTCAGCTTTGGTGACAAAATAAAACCACCTTGATGAGAAAGCTTTTTGCACAAATGTTTTGTCACCAAAGTGCCAGTGCAGACACTGTGCTTGATTTTATCACTTTAATTGGCCTTCAGAAGGTGTCCTACAATGCCCATCCTGATCACTCTGGTCAGCAGTTCCAACTCCACTGCCCTGCAGCCAGGTGAACAACCAACCATACGTCGCTTCCCCTTTAAAGCCCCAGGAATTTTTGAAATTCCACTTCTCGCTTGCTTGGCATGGAGAGGTCTCATTGCATCTTCCCAGCTGACGATGGCAGCTTAATGCAGCAGACACTCTTCCACTTGGACCACTGCAAAGCCGCTGAATCTCCTTCTGTTTTTGGGGAGAGGAGGCTGTGCAGTTGCACTTGCACCCCAGCCATAGGAATTTTGATATCTACGGGCAGATTTCTTGAGGCTTGTGTGAAACGGGTTATGATCAGGACACAGTGCAGTGTGGAACAAAGATCAAGGAGCTGAGGCAGGTGTACCAGAATGCAAGGGAGGCAAACCATCCCTCGGTGCTGCGCCGAAGACCTGCTGTTTTTATAAAGAGTTGGACACTATCCTCAGCAGCAACCACACCTCTACCACCAAGAACCCTATGGATACTTTGTCAGGGCTGGAGTTGGCAGAAAGTGGCCCTAGCCCAGAGGATGAAGTCATTGATGAAGAGATGCAATCAGATGACGTGGAGCCCATGGCAGGGTTGCCCAGTGGTGTGTCCAGCCAGGAACTGTTCTCCACTCTGGAGGTGTCTAGCCAGTCTCGGCAGTTGCACTCTGGTGAGCAAGAAGCAGGAGGGGAAACCCTTGGTAAGTGGTTTTGCTTTGTGAAATGTGGAGGTGGCATGAGGGCATAGAAATGTACAAGACGGGCTGTGTCTCTGTGTGCTGGACTTTATATGTGCAGCTAATCGGCAGAACAGGGTGTTGATGTACACTGAGATTTTACAGGAATCCTCCAGAGAGCTCTCTAAGAAACTTTCTTGGAGGTACTTGGAAATCATCTGCCAAAGGTTCTGTGGCAGAGCTGCTTTGTTCCTTCCCCCATTGAAGGAAACAGTCCCATGCCATTCAGCAACCACTTGTGCAGCACACAGGCGAGCAGCATATCGACGGGGTCAGAAGCTGCAAGTGTGTAGTAGATGCACCCTTGCTTACTCTCAGGAATGAGATATGTGCTACAATGACCCCACCTGTGGAAAAGGCTGGGAAATTTTAGAATATTGTCCCCCAACAACTGCACTGTGACCCTTTCATATTGCTTTTCTCCCCATCTACAATGCCAGGGTAAACTCACCAGGCTTGGGGTTTTCACTGGTATGTGCGCTTGACAGGGATCAGTGTGAAAGGATTGGTATGTACTAGAGGTGTATTTTACTGAAATGTTTCAATGTTGTGCATTCACTTAATCATCCTTCTAGGTATTGTTCCTTATGCTTCCACAGATTTGGCTTTCAGAGGCACTCCCTACACACTGGTGGAGTGCCCCTGCCAGATAAGAAAGCACCCATGACTAAGCAAGGAGGACATGTTCCAGGAGGTTCTGCAATACTTAAATACAGAAAAGAGGGAATATGGAGTGTAGGGAAATCAAAAGGCAGGACAACAAAGAAAATGCCAAAAAATGAAAAGACACTACTGAGAGGATGATTAAAGTTATGGAAGAGCAAACTGAGATGTTGAAGTCCGTCATAATTTTCCAGACTGAGCAGAAGCATTCCTGTGTTTCCCTTCAGAACATTCAGAATTCTTTCCCAATGTCCTCCCCAAACTCCACCCCGTGTATTCCTTTCCACTTTCTGGGACTTCTCACGTTCCTGTTCACTCCACACACACACCCCCGACACCTTTTCAAAATGATAGATGGAGTTATGCACAACTCTAAAAGTCAGCCCTCCCCTGGTGCCTCCTCTCCCACCAAGCATGTGAGGCATGGGGCTGTGTTGTTTTCTGTGCAATAAAAGCAAAGTTTTTGAATGATAAATAATCCTTGTTTCCAGCAAATCGTGATAGCAGGTGGCAGCAACACATACACAAGTAGTTTGATCATTTGCTTACATGGAATAGGCCATAGAAATCACAAGTACTTCCTTACAAAATTTGATTTCATTAAGCATTGCAGTCCCGAGCACAGTAATACATATTACTTGCTCTCATTTTCAAAGTGTAGCCTCAAAGCTTCCCTGATTTGAATCCCTCTCCCCCCATTGTTCCCCTCCAATAGCCCTGATATCTGGCTGTTCAAAATCAGTGGCAAAGTGGCCTGCCTCAGCAGTCCACCCCTGAGCCAACTTTTCACCCTTACCTTCACAAATATTGTGCAACAGTAGCAGCTCTGACCATGTCAATATTATCCTCATTGAGGTCTAACTGTCCATAAAGGCATTGCCAGGGTGCTTTTAATCTGCCAAATGTACATTCCACAGTCATCCTGCACCTACTCACCCTGTTGTTGAACCACTTCTTACTGCTATCCAGGTTTCCTGTGCAAGGCTCCATGAGCCATGGCGTTAAGGGGTATAGGGTCTCCTAGGGTCACTATGGGCATTTCAACATCCTCCACTGTAATCTTCTGGTCTGGAAAGAAAGTCCCTGCTTGAAAGGCCAGTGTTCCTGAAGATATGTGCTTCATGCACCTTTCCAGACCACCCTGCACTGAGGTCAGTGAAATGCCTGAGGTGACCCACAAGCACCTGCAACACCATGGAGAAGTGCCCCTTCCTATTGATGTACTCTGTCACAAGGTGGTCCGGTGCCAGAAGTGGAATATGCGTGCCATCTATCGCCCCTCTGCAGTTAGGTAAAACCATTTCATGCACGTTGCCAAGAGTGACAGTCCTTCGCAGCAGGATGCAATTAATGGCTCTGCACACTTGCATTAATGCAGCCCTAACAGTCAACTTCCCAACTCCAAACTGATTCACAATCAACCGGTAGCAGTCTGGAGTTGCCATTATCCACACTGTGATTGCCATGCATTTCTCCACCAAGAGGGCAGCTCTCATTTGGGTCTCCTTGTGCCACAGGGCTGGGGCAAGCTGTGCACACAGTTCCAGGAAGGTAGTTTTCCTCTTCTGAAAATTCTGTAGCCACTGCTTATCATCCCAGACCTGCATGATAATGCAATCCCACCACTCAGTGCTAGTTTCCTGAGACCCAAAACAACAGTCCACTACGTGCAGCTGTTCCATGAATGCCAAAAGTAATCTAATGTTGCTCCTACCCATGTCAGACAGCACGTCAGGCAACTGAATCCTGTTGAGTTGGAAACTTCACAATTAACTGCACTGCCATTCACGATGTGTTACAGACAGCTAGCAGAACACTGCAGAGCCCTGCAGAATTCATCCTTTCACACATAAATGGTAGGGTGAACAGCAAACAAGGACAGCTGAAAAATGCTGCAAACCAAAAATGGAAGCACATGGAATGCTGGGACAGAAAGCAATGCATCATGGGATGTTGAACCAGGACCCATGATGCACTGTGATCCACTCCAGCTTCCCACAAGACCTAGCAGCAGAAGGTTTCAAGTGGAACTGTGGGATAGCTACCCACAATGCACTGCTGTCACTGTTGATGCTAGTGCTCCAAATGTGGGCATGTTCTACCGACAGAGGGAGCATAATATGAACATGCAATACTGATTTTCTTTTAGTGCCTTTTGATTGTCCACAAAACTTTTGCCAACAAAAAAAACTCCGCAGTGTAGACAAGGCCTTGTACCTGAAACAGTCTGATATTGATTGGGCATCTAGCCAAATCCTATTCCTCTGAGTTCTTAACTTCTGCTTTGTTTATGTCGCCTGTTAATTTGCCAACTGAGTGTTCTCTTGATTAGGTCCCGGTATAATCTGGAGACAAATTTATAGCTAGTGGATTTTGCAGCTATTATTTATTCAACCTAGAGCAGAGATCTGATTAAAGCACCTCCAGGATTAGAAGCAAAATATTTAATTGTAATTTATGAAAAGTCAAGCTGTGGGTCCAGGTTCTATCTAGTCTTTTCTTTTTCTTTTTTTTTTAAACATACTAAGCTCTTATTTTTATAGCCCTGAAACATGAATAAAAACATTAAGCCCCATTAAGGTCAATGGCAAAACTTTCATTGACTTCAGTAGGGTTAGGATTTCACATAGGTGTCCATTGAAGCTGGAAACTTCCTGTGTAATAGAGAAAAAAAATTAAGTAGAAAACAAAAAGAGAGGAGGTTTATTTTGTATCATGGGTCAGTTGTTCTTAGTTCAGTAATCTCTCTTCCCGGACCTCTCCATCCCCATCCCACCCCCACAAAAAAAAACAAAAAAACTTTCACATATCTCCAATATAACTTTATAAAAGTTAATTGTATAAACTCCTTCATATATTAATAATTTGTATATCTGCATTCCTTGTATATTTAAAGTCTGTGTACAAACTTCCAGGACATACTTGTTTGTTTCTTGTTCAAGGCTCATTAAAATTTATATAATGGGAATTTTTCCATTGACTTTTGTTGAGTCTGGCTCAGATAGCCCTTAGTTTGCAGAATCCAGGCCTGCACAAAAATTAATTAATCCAAAAATGTTAGGATCAAAATTTAGGCAGTTTCTCTTTTAGCCTCACAATCATAGGAAATCAGACATTTTATTAATAATCATAGAATAAGTAAGTTATTTCCTATTTAAAACTGAATAAAATACATACAAGACAATATACAGCTGTGTACATACAGAGAAGAATGATCTAGTTGTGGAGACAGTAGCCTGGGAGTCGAGACCCAGATTCAATCTGCTCTGCCACAGATTTTCTGAGAAACCTTGGGTAAGTCACTTAGTCTTTCTGTGCCTCAGTTCCTCATCCATAAAGTGGGGTAAAACAATACTCCCCTACCTCAGAGGAATTTGAAGATAAAATATATTAAAGATTGTGAGGTGCTCAGATATCACAGTAGTGGGGGCCCTCAAAGTGCAATAGATAAAAATACAATACAACGTTTCACTTGACTTTGAGTCTTCAACAATCTCAAATCTTTAAAACTCCAGGTAAGTCATTAAAATGTTTCAAAAATAATTTAAAAAGGTATAGTCTTTGTCCAAGAGCCACAGAGAGGGGAATATACAAAGGAAGAAAAGGGGAGATGAGTTGTTGGAGGAAAAAATAAGGGGCTATTGGGATGGCGAGACGATAGTTTATGCTTTTGTATTTCTGTAAGAGATTTAAGTGATCAGCCACACCCTGGAATTGCGAGTAGTGAAAATGCATAATTATTGAGTAACCCATAGTCTGACTTTTTTTGCCTAAATTATTCACTGAACACCTACACGTAACAAATCCGTTTGTAGTAACTGGGATTGGCTCCCAAGCAGGTGAAATATTCAGCCAGCTGTAGATCAGATACTTTACATACATCAGCCACAAATACACTTGAGGTGTTATTAGATGGCAAGTCTGTTAAACTGGGCATTGCCTTTGCATCAAATGCTATTGATTGCTGAGCTCTGAGAGCTACTGTTTGTGGGAAATGTGGAGTTCTTCAGCTCTTGCCAGTTTCTTGTTGCTGAGCAACAGCATTTGTCCCCTCCAGTTGTGTGTGTGGCGTATACACATGGATTAAAAATAAGAGCTCTCTGGCATGAAAACTACTCTACACAGTGTCCTTAACTGTTTAATGACCATGTCAAATATCATGTATGATTAAAAATTAATCAGATCTGGCAGGCAGTGTATTTTCTGGCTGTTGCTATATAACCAGACATAAAGCATATGCTATGGAGGACTAAGCAACATCAACCATCTGATAAGAGCAAAAATCCTCTACAAATACCCTGCCTGCTGTATCTTATTGCTTTTATCACATTGCATTTATAAATACAAATAAAGATCCCATAACAAGTATTTACTGGAAATTATTCCGGAAGATATAGAATAAGTCAGGGTCAAAAAGCACTATGTTAATTTTTTACATCGCAGTGTATTTCTTTATATAGTGCTAGAGCTAGTTTGAAAAAAAGAAAGGGGGGGGGAATTACAGCATTTTCATTATTGCCCCTTTTGTTCATCAAAATTTGAAATTTTCAACATTTCATTGAAATATTTCAACCAACTCTGCAGATGGTTGAAAAATGGGATTCAATTTTCATGACAATTTTTAAAGAATTTGTTTACCCTTTTCATTGAACTTACAAAACCTTTCAACTACTTGTCTATTAGGATCTGTGGATTCATTAAGCACCTGTATTTGTGTCCGGGATTGTAAAGTCATTCAGTAATATGTTAAAGAGACAGTCTATCAACTGATCAATTACAAACTAGATCCTACATAATTTTTTAATGCAAATAGAGGTAGAGAAGCCCAAAAGTATTCAGGTTCATATGGTTCAGTGCAAAACTAATTCCAAACCAAACAGTAACCCCTCCTCGTGCTCTCAAGCTAGGGCACTTAATCACAAGATTCTTGTGACTCAGTGGCACAATGATGATGACCAACAGCAATCATCATAAATCACGTTGTGACAATATCAGAGTATTTGGGTTTCACTGGGCAGACTTAAATGTAAATATTTTGGGCAGGGTGGAGTTTTCACCTGTATTATTCAACTCTAATTGGAACCTTATCAGTGTCAAATGTATCGCTTCTCTCTTCCTCCAAGTTTATTTTGGTAATATGATGAAAGGAGACTTTCCTAGTTTATCTTTTATCTGATCACAGATAACAATTTGGATGACATCTTAAACTCTTGAGCCCTGTCTGCATGTCATAGCTATTAAAGATTCTGTGGCACTTTGAGTAAAAGTTGAGGTTGGCAGTGATGTGCTTAGCCAGAATTTCCCTATGTTATGCAATGTTCTGTGCACTAATATCTGAGTGGCTGCTGCCATCCATTTCAAAAGTGGTGGTGTATGTATTTGAGACCTGAACCTGCAATTCTTATACCACTATGAGTTGCTACCCACTCTAGTGGGAAGCTGTAAGGGTTTCTGTGTAAAACACACCTTTGGTGGATCAAGGCAATAGTTTTTAAATGTACTTGGGGTTTTTAGAGATGAAAGGCAGCAGTTAATAAATAAATATGCTATTATTTGTTTATCTCATGAAGATTGCCAGCCTTTCATTTTCACATGCCTTCACACCACTCAAATGAAAGGAGAAAAGGGATTTCAGAACTTCATGATGTGTGTACATAAATACAGTGGTGATAGCCATGAGCAAAATTGCAAAGTCAGGTGATAAGTGATTTCAGCATGCACATTTGACTGCCTTTCTGCTCTCTGCCTATTAATCTATCTCCCTGTGACTTATTCTAACACCCTAAGGCTTTGAACTGATTTAAACATTCCCCATTAATTTCAAAGCATGTTTCCTGAGAGCTAGTTCCTCTTTTCCCCTTAAATGTGGATTTTCCTGTCTCAGCACCAAAAACAGATTTAGCCCTGAACCAGTGACAGCTTTTCTATGCAGAACAACACGACAGTCTTAAAATCTGATGTCTTTTGGCCCCAGAGGAGCTGATACTCTTGGAAGAGAATATTCACAACTTCCCAAAAGCACCAACCTCTTACTTCAAACTCTGGAAGATTCTGAGATAATGGCCTTCAAAATAGTGCCTTTTTATGCAGAGAAAGCCATTGCAGGCTATTCTAGAGGGTTGTATTGTTCCATTTGAGCCCTCTATTGTTCGACTCATGGCATCCAAGAGAAAGTGATTCAAAATGTTTTAAAGGAGTGTCATAACTATAAAGGGAAGGGAACAGCCCTTCTGTGTACAATACTATAAAATCCTTCATGGCCAGAGACACCAATATCCTTTTACCTGTAAAGGGTTAAGAAGATCAGGAAACCTGGCTGACACCTGACCCAAAGGACCAATAAGGGGACAAGATACTTTCAAATCTGGGTGGGGAGAAGGCTTTTGCTTGTGCTCTTTGTTTTGGGGTTGTTCGCTCTTGGGACTAAGAGTGACCAGACATCAATCCAGGCTCTCCAAATCTTTCTGAACCAGCCTTTCATATTTCAAACTTGTAAATAACAGCCAATCAAGGTGTGTTAGTTTTATTTTTGTTTTCTCAACTTGTAAATGTTCCTTTTTGCTGAGAGGATTTTACCTCTGTTTGCTGTATCTTTGAACCTAAGGCTAGAGGGGGTTTCTCTAGGCTCTATGAATCTGATTACCCTGTAAAGTATTTTCCATCCTGATTTTACAGAGGTGATTTTTACCTTTCTTTCTTTAAATTAAAAGCCTTCTTTTTAAGATCCTGATTGATTTTTCCTTGTTTTAAGATCCAAGGGGATTGGCTCTGGACTCACCAGGAACTGGTGGGGGAAAGAAGGGGGGATGGTTAAATTCTCCTTGTGTTAAGATCCAAGGGGTTGGATCGGTGTTCACCAGGAACTTGGTGAAGAAGTCTCTCAAGGCTACCCAGGGAGGGGAAGGTTTTGGGGGGAAAGAAAGAGTGTTCCAGGTACTCAGAAATCTGGATGGTGACAGCGAGACCAGATCTAAGCTGATAGTTAAGCTTAGAGGTGTTTATGCAGGTCCTCACTTCTGTACCCTAAAGTTCAGAGTGGGGTAGGAACCTTGACAGGGAGTTATTTGTTTGTAACACTCTAAACATCCCTCAAATAGTGTATTCTGTAACATGTGGCATATACAGAATAAAATGGTGGTGTAACATAATGGTTCGATTAACACCCACTTTGGAATAATTCACTCACGGTTTGTGGTGTCACAGTTGGCAGGAGCTGCGGAGAACCATTCAAAGAGAGAGCATAGCTTGAACCACTCTCCCTCCCGCCCCCCAGTCACCTCCACCTCCCCCCTCCCATCAGCCTGGCCCATAAGCCTATACATCATTCCCCCCCTCTTCCAAATTTGAGGGAGTAGCATTGGTAGCTGGCATGAAGGGTCACGGCCCTGCTCAGGTTTGGCCTGGCCAAAAACTCCACGGTCTAGGTTAGGTGTGGTAATGGTAAAGTGTGTGCTTGTGAGTGCAGAAATAGAGGGCATGTGCTGCCAAGTGGTGTATCTTCACTTGCTTTTGTGTCAAGTGCGTTGTGCGTGTAGCAAATCACATGCTTCACAATGTTGTGTGTGTGTTTATATGCATATATATGAAAGAGAAATGATTCACTTATGCATTACAGACAATTGTTTTATACTGTTTGGCCATAATGCTCTAAGGTAATTGTTCTTAGTCTAGTCATAGTCATCCCCTGTTGATATAAATCATTAATAAATCTGAGTCATCAGGAATCAGTCTGCGCAAATATAGAATAAAAAAAAAGTCTGGAGAACAAAATGATGGAACACGTTAGGGAGTAAGCTCTGGAGGCGAGAGGTTGCCTCCAGAGCTTATAACAACAATGAAACAGTTGCTTCTTCTAGAATGTCAGTAAAACTTCAAAAATGCTACTTGTTAAAAATAATTTACGGACAAAAGGGTGATCCTAGAAGATGCAGACAGATATTAAGGCAGAGAGACTTTTGAAAGGCATAGCCATGGGTACTGAATTAGTAACAGCATCTTTTATGATTTTGTGTGCAGTTTCATGTATAATAATGTAAGCCTTATTTAAACAAGCAAATTAAAGATTTACACAGGTAGGGGAAGGCTTAGACAATAGTTTTACAGAGAAACCAGGTATGGGCATACAGAGATGAATCACAAGGTCATACCTGAAATCACCACAAATCCTCATTAAATGATAGCAGCAGCAGCAGCTGTTGGCATAGCAGTAGCAGCTGTTGGCATAGCAGAAAGCCAACAGCTAAACTCTGTCTTGAGAATCTACGGGGGCATTGCTGACAGTCTCTAAAAAGAGTGCACCAGACTCCTGTGGTCATAACAGGTGAAAAGGGTTAGCTACATTATTCCAAGAGAATTGGAATTCGGTCTCACAGGCATTAAGTTCTTGAGATCATTCTTTGAGCCAACTAACTCAAACTTGTTTGCTTCAACTGCTTCCCAAAATGTGCACAAAACTCATGTTGCTTATGCAGACCCCAGGCTTCAATTCAGGGAAATGATTTTATATATGCAAAATGACTCTGTGGGTGTACAAAACAGATAACTATATGGCTAAGAACACAATTTGCTCATGCAAATGTGTGCATGCATGGATGGAGGTACAAGAGATGCATGCATAAACTTTTGGAGCAGTATAGGCATTCTTTTTTGAACAGAGCTATGTTTTCAAAACAATTTCATTTATGACCAGTGTTGTCAAATGGCTCACCAGAACCCAACCAAACATGCCTGACACATGAGCCTCAGAAAGTTAGCCTGCTCTTTGTCTGCCTGAATTGCAATCTAGATGTAACTGCCAAAGTATTCAGACCAAACAAAACAAAAAACAAAAACAAACAAACAAACAAACCAAAAACACTCTCCTGGGTGCAGGCTCATTTTATCTGTCCTTAGCCACAAAACCAATAGTTCAGGAACACTCCTGATTGTCTACAAAGGCATCTGAGGCTTTCGACCTGATACCTAGTCAAGAAAAATGAAAATTAGTCAATTATAGCTACCTGATATGGAAAAAAAGTGCTTTGAAAAGTCATGGGAAACCCACTGAGGATAGCAGTGCTGCCTATGAGAATCATAGGTAAATCTCAGACTGTTTGTTTTTTTTCTCATGCTGTTAAAAATCAACTGGCAACAACTCAGATATCCCTCTCGGGAACTACAGATGTCCTGGCCTAAATTCAAATTCAGGTACTTACACTCTGCCAAGTTAAAAATTTCCTCTCATTAAATTTGGGGGAAAAAAACCACACACACAAAATGTTATTCTTCCATTACTGTTTTTTTAAAAATGTTATGCTCTTAGACTGGTTTCTTATCAACAGTGCTGGCTGTTTATCAACAGTGGATGAAGTAATCTCTGCACATAGCGCTAGAGCCTGGGGCCTCACTGAATTCTGCATACTGCAAATTAGTGTAACATGTAAGGTGGACCTTGGAATCTACTCCTCTAATTCTTACACAGAGTTGTATTGATTTTGTCTCTATGACCCTAGAGGCCTAGGCATGATTTGCCCCATACATTTCTACCATTGTTTTATTAGGTAAAGAAGTTAAACTTACAGGGAGGTAATTACCAGGATCATTCCTCCTTTTTTAAAGGAACTACATTTTTCTTTTATTCTGTATTTTTACCACATATAGGGCTTGATTCAGTAAAACAGTTAAACATGCTTTAACTGATTTCATTGGGGCTACTTACATGCTTAAGTGGTTTACTGAATCAGGACTATAGTTTTCAGTAGTGCAATAAGTTTATTATCTAACTTTCTCTATTCTAGGGTATAGATCAGCTGTTTTGTGCCTGATAATATTTTCAAGATCAACTTTCAACTACCTGTTAATTCTCAACAATTATTGTTGCCAGGTTTTCCTCATTTCCTAATTATTCCTATTTCTTTACTTTACTTGTCAAAGACTGATTTAAATTTGAGTTCAGTATCTAAGCACTTTGAGTCATTAATTTCATTTGTTAGTGGACCTATTTTCTCTCTATTATTAATAGGGCAGTAGATTAATCGCAGTTAACTCACATGATTAACTAAAAAAAATAATCTTGATTACAAAAATTTGTCGTGATTAATTGCAGTTTTAATTGCAATGTTAAACAATAGAATACTAATTGAAATTAAATATTTTGAATGTGTTTCTACATTTTCATATATATTGTATTCTGTGAAATTGAAATCAAAGTTTATATTTTTATTACAAATATTTGCTCTGTAAAATGATAAGAAATATTTTTCAATTCACCTCATACAAGTACTGTACTGTAGTACAATCTGTTTGTTGTGAAAGCACAATTTACAAATGTAGATTTTTGTTACATAACTGCACTCAAACAAAACAATGTAAAACTTCAAAGCATACAAGTCCACTCAATCCTACTTCTTTTTCAGCCAATCGCTAAGACAAACAAGTTTGTTTACATTTACAGGACATAATGCTGCCCTCTTCTTATTTACATCACCAGAAAGTGAGAACAGGCATTTTCATGGTACTTTTGTAGCCAGCACTGCAAGGTATTTACGTGCCAGGTATGAAACAGTCATATGTCCCTTCATGCTTCGGCCACCATTCTAAAGGACATGCTTCCATGCTGAGGACAATCCTTTAAAAAAAATAATGCGTTAATTAAATTTGACTGAACTCCTTGGGGGGGAATTGTATGTCTCCTGCTCTGTTTTACCTGCATTCTGCCATATATTTCATGTTATAGGAGTCTCAGATGATGACCCAGCACATGTTGTTCATTTTAAGAATACTTTAACTGCAGATTTCACAAAAAACGCAAAGAAGGTACCAATGTGAGATTTCTAAAGATAGCTACAGCAGTCGACCCAAGGTTTAAGAATCTGAAGTGCCTTCCAAAATCTGAGAGGGACAAGGTGTAGAGCATGCTTTCAGATGTCTTAAAAGAGCAACACTTGGATGCGGAAACTACAGAACCTGAACCACCAAAAAAAAACACACCTAATCTTATGCTAGTGACATCTGACTTAGATAATGAAAATGAACATGTGTCAGTCTGCACTGCTTTGTATTATCTCCTGCAAATATAAACAAACTTGTTTGTCTGAGTGATTGGCTTAACAAGAAGTAGGACTGAGTGGACTTGCAGGCTCTGAAGTTTTACATTGTTTTGTTTTTGAGTGCAGTTTTTTGTACATAATTCTATATTTGTAAGTTCAAATTTCACGATAAACAGATTGCACTACAGTACTTGTATGAGGTGAATTGAAAAACACTATTTTTTTACAGTGCAAATACTTGTAATAAAAATAAATATAAAGTGAGCACTGTACAATTTGTATTCTGTGTTGTAATTTAAATCAACATATTTGAAAATGTAGAAAACATCCAAAAAGATTTAAATAAATGGTTTTCTATTATTGACTGTGTGAATAATTTTTTTTAAATTGCTTGACAGCCCTAATTATTATGTAACAATGCCTACAAGAAGATAGTTAACCTGTACAGGCTATTTAAAAAGGCAGTTTTTAATATGCATAATTATTATGAGCTGGAGTAAAACCTTACTGAGATTGATAGGTGTGAACTCACCCTTCAATTTACATAACTATAAGGATAAATTAATCATAAGCCCCTACCCAAGATTAAAAAAGGTTATGTGAACTCACCCAGGAGTTTTGGGCTGTGTGGGTGGAGGGGTTTTTCTGAGAGATTGAGAGTGAGTGAATAGAGAACACACAGAAACTGAGAAGAGAGAAGAAAAGGGAGAGAGGCAGAAGCAAAAAGAACAAGAAAGCCAAACATTGGCCTGTGAGCACAGTGTGACCTTGAAATAGCTAGAGAGAGCTCTGGGGGCTGGAGTTGGCTAAAGAAGCTTGGGAGTATGGCTACACTGGCACTTTACAGCGCTGCAACTTTCGCGCTCAGGAGTGTGAAAAAACACACCCCTGAGCGCTGCAAGATACAGCGCTGTAAAGTGTCAGTGTAATCAAGGCGGCAGCGCTGGAAGCGCGGCTCCCAGCGGTGCATGCTGCACCCGTAGAGGATGTGGTTTACATGCAGTGCTGGGAGAACTCTCTTCCAGCGCTACCGCTCCGATCACACTCACACTTCAAAGTGCTGCCGCACCAGCGCTCCCGCAGCGCTGCCGCGGCAGCGCTTTGAAATACCAAATGTAGCCATACCCTAAGGGTTTGGCTACACTTGCAGATGTAGAGCACTTGGAGTTGAACCAGCCTTCGGAGACAGCAGCAGGGAAAACGCTGCCATGTGTTTACACTGTCATCTGCAAGTGCAGTGGCATGGCCACATTGGCAGCTCTTGCAATGCCCTAGAGAGCAATGCATCGTGGTAGCTATCTCAGTGTGCAAGTGGCTGCAGCGTGCTTTTCAAATCGGGTGTGGGGGGAGCGGGGTGGAGTGTGACAGGGAGTGCGTTGTGTGTATGTTGGGGGAGAGACAGTGTGTTTTAGGGGGCAGAGAGTGTGTCAGCATGCTGTCTTGTAAGTTCAGATAGCAGCAGACCCCCTCCCCTCCGCCTCTCTCTCACACACACATACGTACAAATGCCTGCCTTTGCAGCAGCAGTATTCCCCAGTAATGGTTTGCTTTGTGTCCCAGAACAGATAAGCATGCCGGATGTCAGAAACACAGCTTTGAAAGAGGATATCTGCATACCTGCAGCCGAGTTCAAAACAATGACCAGAGTGGCCACTTGACATCAGGGGATTATGGGATGTTTCCAGAGGCCAGTCACAGCACAGTGCAACACGTCATCTACACTGACACCCGGGCATTTCAGCCAGGGCGCAGCAAGCTTTGTGCTTCTTATGGAGGTGGATTACCAGGGGCACTCCAGTTGCAGAGTCCAGGCGCTCTGTGTGCCTTGCCAGTGTGGACACTTCAGGAGTTAGGCCACACAGGGATGATTTAATGAGTTCTAACTTGTAAGTGTAGCCAAACCCTAAATCTTTGCTCCTTTTTTCTTGGTTTCTCCTGTGCCCAGTGAAGCAGGACTTTCATTATTTACAAGATATTTACAAAGACTGCTTCAAAGAAATACTTGACGATCACCAATTTCTCCTCCTAACTGGAACTTTGACTAGGTGCTCGGTCAAAAAGGGGCAACAATATAATAAAGGAACAAACACAAAGTGCGCTAATTTTCACCTTGATAACTTTGCTGAAATCCCTATGTTTTACCTCCATCTTTTATCTGGTTTTTGGGTTGGATTGGGTTTTGTCTTTTAGAGTGCAGGCTCTCCACGCCAGGGATTGTGTCTACCTGTACGTTGACATAGCACCTAGCACACATTGGCCCCAGGTCAGCAAATCATTTACACCCATACTTAAGTTTATCCCCTATTCAGCAAAGCACTGAAGTATGCTTAACTGTAAGTCAGGGGGAGTTAAGCACACAATTAAAATTAAGCATAAGCTGCAGTGTTCTCTTAAATAAGGAAGGACTGTTTAATCGGGGACTTTAGCCCCTACCATAATGTATCTTATATAAAAATATTAAATTTAGCATCACATTAACACCATGATGGGCTCTTTATAAATAAGGCCCCCACCACAAAGAACTAGAATTCCGATCTTGCATTGGGATCTGCTAAACTTGGATCCCCCCCCGCCCTATATGGATTTCCACTGGATTCAACAGGATTTTGCGGAAGCAAAAGGGTCCACTCGTGGCTCCTGATGCTAGATTTGATGCAAGTGCTCTTTGCCTCTGATGTATTTGTAAAAGGCCTTATTTAATGGATGGGAATTTACCACTTTCAAAGAAATTTGCATTCACTGAATGGCAAACTTTGGCTTTAGATCAAGTACATTAAGCATAAATATGGAGACATCCATATTTGCAGGTGATTACTCTTAAAGTAAAAATCAGTCATTTTTAAAACAATTCTACTCCAGGACTGATCCAGCAGTAGACACCTGGAAAATACTCAAAACTGGAGTTTTATCTGCCTCAAAAGCTTTCCTGCCCCTCACTGAGACTCAGTATTTTTCCTCCCCTCAAGACTGGGAAATAAAATAGCATCAGTATCTATCACAGAACTGTAAAGATGTGACTAACCTATCCAGGGAGCACCACTTATATGTGTGTTCCAGTGTAAAAGGCAGTTTCATGAAGGCAGTTGCTACTTCAGGGGGAGGTGAGAGGACATTTCCATCAGAATCTTCAAAGCAGTGACAATGAATGCCCTGATCAAAGCACCACAGAAAAGCGAGAGTTGACAGATGCATAAAAAAATGCATCAAATGTAAGAGCTGAGGTGAACTATTTGTGTGCCAGTATGAGCAGGAGGCAATTCAAAATGACTCTTAACACGACACTGTTCACAATGCCACCACAGTCAATATCCTGTCTTTAGCATTTCTCCATGCATGACTGGGTTTCCACGTCATACTACGCCTTATTGTCATCTGGCACAATGAAATAGGGGGGAAGTTGTGTCCTTAATCAGCAAAAGGAGGTCACTGTTGGGACACTGGGAGTCATTTTCCCTGGTCTTCTGTCTCCATGGGATGAAAACAGTCTATGTAGTTTCCCCAAACCCTGTCATCATCTAGACTGAGAGAGAATCTGATTTGTATTACATTTACACAAGATACATAAAGATAAATTAGCCATTGGCATACATTTTCTCCTGAAGTGTTTGTATTTTAACTGGTTTATGAGAAATATCAATGTCTCAAAAACATAGATTTTGTGTTATGATTTATACCATCTGACCTAGATTGTTGATAATATATATATTATGAAACTTCTAAATTGCATGATTAGCCAGGGAGAGGCAATGGTGGGCAGGTACTACACTACTGTAGGAACACCTGGAACAAAAAACCTGCCTGTAATCAGAATTTTGATCTGTATCACCTAAAAAAAATCAAAAACAAAACACCGCCCCCCCCAACATGTGTGGTGATAAAAGTATGAATTAACCCACGGATCAGCAAAATTTTCACTCATTTAATTAGCAGGATATTGGTACGTGATGTGTTACATACTAACAACTGCAGTTTATGATAACCTTTAATACTGGCATTTCAGAAGCATAGCAGAAAGCTCTTGATTACTCCATTTTTAGCAGCGTAACCACATTATGCAAAGAGAGGATTAGACGTCAGTGAAATGCAAAAGAATTAGCTGGTCAAATGAAACCATTATCCTGCTTTCATTTTTGTAGCTTCTTCCCCCCCACCCCAAGATCTTCTCAGGCACAATTATAATTGATGTGCACATCTGGCAGCACATGTTGGGACACCAGCTATCTCAAAAGGGATGCTGAGGCCATGCTCCATCCTCTCTGGTAAGGGGCATGCTGTACTCTACAAGGGCATTCATAGGATTTATGGGAGAAATTGTGCCTTCCTGGAGCTTCTTTGAGGTGGGGTGGCTCTCCATTTCCTTCGGTGTGGGCCAGTGCCTGTTGGGCACAAGGATAAAGGGCTATATTCTCTAGTGCTGCACCTCCTGCAGAATTTGCCCATCGAGATGGCTTAACCAGCCTTAAAAAGACCCTCTTCCATTGCAAGGGGGAAGTTCTCAGTGGCCTTGAGCCAGCATAGAAGCTCATACACCCACTCCTAGCAGGGGAAATGAGGCATGGCTGGAACAAGGTGGAGTATGGCCAGAATGTTCCTAGGCAATAGCAATCTGGGATGAAGTTTTGTTCAGCCTTGAAACAGTTTGCAGCCAGTGGTGGCCCAGCCCTACACACAGGATCAGAGGAAGGCAAAAGTGAGCTTTATTCCACCTTTGCATTGCCATCCTCCTGACATGCACTGTGTACATTTCAGTTGGACTCCAGAACCTGGTCTAGAGTATAGATAAAATTTCATCAGTTTCTCATTTCAGTAACTAGGCAACAATTCTTATACATAGTTGTTCTAACAGAGATTGTTTTCCCTTTTAAATGGGGAAGGCAGGTAGAAGGGTTTGTGGATATTGTGAATGACCTTCTTATGATGATGGCTGAAAGAGGAAAGCTTTGTAGCATTTTCTTAAAAATGGTCAGACTCTGGACTCACCTAAGTTTCCTCCTGAAGATTGTTCCATAGCTGGATCCTCTCAATCAAGACAGCTATATCCCACACTCTCATGCACAAGGTCCCAGGCTTTGTGATCTGTTCAGTATATGTATCAAATTCACAGCCATGAAAAACATGCCACAGCCCATGAACTCTGGTCTTGTGTGCTCTTACCCTATACTACATAGATTTCATGGGAGAGACCAGCATTTCTCAAACTGGGGGTCCTGACCCAAAAAGAGGTTGTAGGGGGAGGGGGGTGTCACAGTATTGCCACCCTTACTTCTGGGCTGCCTTCAGAGCGGAGTGGCCTGAGAATGGCAGCTGGTGGCCAGGAGCCCAGCTCTGGAGGCAGAGCTGCTGCATGATAGGGTATTGCCACCCTTACTTCTGCACTGCTGCTGGTGGGTGCTGCCTTCAGAGCTGGGCACCTGGCCAACAGCCACCGCAGCGCAGAAGTAAGGGTAGCAGTATCACAAACCCCTACAATAACCTTGTGATCCCCCCATCCCATCCAGCTCCTTTTTGGGTCAGAACCTCTACAATTTCAGCATTGTGAAATTTCAGATTTAAATTTCATGATTTCAGATATTTATGTTTTTTTTAAATCCTATAACCATGAAAATGACCAAAATGGACTGTGAATTTGATAGGGCCCTAAGCAAGAGAGTAGAGGCTTTTTTTTGAAGTAGGAAGCAGTTACAGACAAACGGGTTATCTAATAAGATCCATGCTGAGAGCTTATTCTCCTCTTTCTCTTACTTTTGATTTTTACTGGTGTAACTTCACTGAGGTCCCTACAGTAACACCAAATCTACACAGGTGTAAGTGAGAAAAGGATTGGGTCCTGAGGGCTAATCCCCTAGACAAGCAAGGAGATGCAATACATACTATTCCGCAGGTCGATTTCATGTAAATGAGCAGGGAGCAGCTTTCTTCAAGTTCATTATTATTTTTATTATGGGTTACACAGAGCGTGTGCTCAGTGCTGTACAATATGCAGAAGATAAGGGGCCAGATCTTCAGCTCGTGAATATCATCATAGCTCCATTGAAAAACAGAGCTAAGTCAAGTTGAGGGTCTGGTCTACCATCCCCACCCTCAAAAATATATAAACTAGAGGCCAAATTTTGCAAGGTACTGAGCTCTTCTTTTAAGGTGCTTAGCAACCTGAACTCTCAATTCAGCACTTTGCTGGACTGGAGCTGTGATGGAGTTGACTCTAAATTAGTTCTTGATTATTTGGCTGCTGTAAGTAGCAGTGAACTAGGGTTTAGTACTGCATCAGCTATAGTCATTTTATACTCAAAAGCATGTTCCTAATCACCTATGTACAAAATGTGGTTGCCTGTTTATAACATTACCATCATATTTGCAAGCCTTTCTATTTAACTGTGATCGTTAAGATGTTGGATGCATTTCCTGCAAGTGGATGAAATCATCCCAGGGGAAGGAGAGGGGGGGGAGGGAGTATGAAGCTAGCTTTGCAACATGCTCATTAGATGTTGTTATGTGATAAGCATTGTCCCATAGGGAAAGCCACAGAAAATTGCATGTGCATTTAGACAGTGCCTTGTGAGAGTCCAGGAGAACTCCTACTGAGCTATAGATCCAATCCAAGCTGCATATCCTTGGTAAAGAATGCTGCTGCTTACAGATAAATACATCATTACTGAGGAATGCAGAGTTGTACTGGTGGCTTAACTTGATATGGTATTGCTGTAAAAATCACAAATCAACATAATTTTAAAAATCTATTTGTATTCAAAGCATTGATTCCATTATTTCTTAGTGTAAATTCTCAGAAAGTATTTGATGTAGTAATGATTAAATATAAGATCTGCTTTAAAAACCTCACACCATGTGAATCAGCTAGTTACTAAATATGAGCAGGTTGGTTCTTAATAAATTATACAGTGAGTGTCACAAAGTGAGAAACCGATTAATCACTGAAAATACAAGGCAGTTATAACTTTAGCATGCATGTAACTTGAGATCTTGAGAACACAAAAATGTGTGTTTCAGAGGGAATGGAAGGACTTGACTTGATTTTTATATAAGACATTTTGGTTTACATTGGTGTGTATGTAATTAAATATATATATTATATATAAAATTAGGGCTGTCAAGCAATTAAAAAATTAATTGTGATTAATCGCACTGTTAAATAATAATAAAATATTTAAATATTTTTGGATGTTTTCTACATTTTAAAATAAATGGATTTCAATTACTACACAGAATACAAAGTGTACAGTGCTCGTTTTATATTTATTTTTGATTTCAAGTATTTACACTGTAAAAAAACCAAATAGTGTTTTTCAATTCACCTCATACAAGCACTATAGTGCAATCTCTTTATCATGAAAGTTGAACTTACAAATGTAGAATTATGTACAAAAATAACTGCACTCAAAAACAAAACAATGTAAAACTTCAGAGCCTGCAAGTCCACTCAGTCCTACTTCTTGTTCAGCCAGTCACCAAGAAAAACAAGTCTGTTTACATTTACAGGAGATAATACTGCCCACTTTTTCTTTACAATATCACCTGAAAGTGAGAAAAGGCATTCTCATGGCACTGCTGCAGATGGTGTCACTAGATAGTTACGTGCCAGATACGCTAAAGATTTATACGTCCCTTCATGCTTCAATCACCATTCCAAGGGACGTGCATCCATGCTGATGACGGGTTCTGCTCAATAACAATCTGAAGGACTGCAGACTGATGCATGGTCATTATCTGAGTCAGATGCCACCAGAAGAATGTTGATTTTCTTTTTTGGTGGTTTGGGTTCTGTAGTTTCCACATCAGAGTGTTGCTCTTTTAAGACTTCGGAAAACATGCTCCACACCTCGTCCCTCTCAGATTTTGGAAGGTACTTCAGTGTCTTAAATCTTGGGTCAAGTGCTGTAGCTGTCTTTAGAAATCTCACATTGCTACTTACTTTGGGTTTTGTGAAATCTACAGTGAAAAATGTTCTTAAAATGAACATGTGCTGGGTAATCATCCAAGACTACTGTAACATGAAATAAGTGGCAGAACATGGGTAAAACAGAGCAGGAGTTCAGTCACAAATGTAATTAACGCATTATTTTTTTAAACGAGCGTCATCAGCATGGAAGCATGTCCTCTGAAGTGGTGGCCAAAGAATGAAATGATGTACAAATGTTTAGCATATCTGGCATGTAAATACCTTGCAACACCAGCTACAAAAGTGCCATGCAAATGCCTGTTCTCACTGTCAGGTGACGTTGTAAATAAGAAGAGGCCAACATTATCTGCTGTAAATGTAAACAAACTTGTTTGTCTTAGCCGCTGGCTGAACAAGAAGTAAAACTGAGTGGACTTGTATGCTCTGAAGTTTTACATTGTTTTGTTTTTGAGTACAGTTGTATAACAAAAAAAAATCTACATTTGTAACTTGCACTTTCACAAGAAAGATTGCACTATAGTACTTGTATGAGGTGAAATAAAAAATACTATTTCTTTTGTTTATCGTTTTAAAGAGCAAATATTTGTAATAAAAATACACTTTGATTTCAGTTACTACTCGGAATACAATCTATGAAAATGTAGAAATATCCAAAATATTTTATAAATTTCAATTGGTATTCTATTAACAGTGCAATTAAAACTGCAATTAATTGCTATTCATTTTTAATAGAGCTTAATTTGAGTTAATCGCATGAGTTAACTGCGATTGACAGCCCTAATATATATATTATATATTCATGAGCTTGTTAGTCTGTAGCATAGCTCAAAAGCTGTTCCAAATACTTCAATAAATAACAAACAAATTAATCTCCTTAGAACAAAGGTGCTGAATTTGGTCTAAAAGGCTTTGTATGGGTTGGGCTATAGCTCTGTCATTCTCACAGGATCTGCCACAGCTTGAATATTTGAGATAACATATCCTACATTTATGTGTGAAAGAGTGTAGTATTCTCTCGGGGATATTTGACTCTTCAGTACTTTCTCCTCTGGTGGTCTGATAGTTAATGAATCTGCTAGCTTTCAGGGCATCATGCAAGACCCAACTATTTTCGAAAGGCATTGGTTTGAGGAAAAGAATAGGCTTGATTATCTGATAAGCCTTGTCTTTTGCCTCTGAAAAGTGGTAGAGTTAACATAGCATTAAGTATATTAAGTCTAATATAAGCCAGGTGGGAAAAGTTATCCTTTTTATAAATCTAAAGAAATTTTTTTTTAAAAAAAGATGTATACTGCCAATTTGAGCTAGGTTAAACACAGTCAGTTCACTGTAATATTTTAAATATAACCAAAAATTACTCCTAAATAAGTCATACTGTGTTTAATGGACTCTCCCCAAACAAAATTTCCCTTTATTATAGCTGTAAAATGTTTAGCTGTTTGTATCTTATCTGCAGCTAATGGGCAGTCCTGCTGTTTCCTTACTGATGAGTCTAGGTCAGCTGATGTCCTGGGATTTAATGTCTGATTTGCTGCAAGGTACCTGAGTTGTTGTGGAAACGGAGAGTTTATATCTGGTTCACTTGGGAACATTCAGTCAGCTGAAACATTCTGGTGACAACACAGAATGCTTTGTTCCCTTTAAGTATCAAGCTGACCCTTGCCAGCATCCCAGACAGGTTTACAACAGAGCATATTTCCATGGACATGTACGCAACTCCAATATTTAAAGATAGATTTTTCACAACAGTCTCTTCTCATTCCTTTCATTTGCCTATATTTTGGAGTTGAGTTTTCATTAGGGGAGCAATTTCACTGTTCAGACACTTAATGCTATTAATTAAGCAATAATGCATATAACTGTGATCAAAATCAGATAAATGTCTCCTACCATTTTCATTATCTAAAAAGATATGCTAAAGAAAGAACTGTTTATTTTAAAGCCAGGAGATTGAACACTTGTCTATTGGCCATACACAGGCTTTGTATCATTCCTAACAATACCAAATGACAGTGAGCAACATGCTGTTGCCAAGATCAAACATGCAAAGTGAGAATTTTTAGACTAAACATATGAAGTTGCTCTCTCATTTATTATGTTTCAGTCCATCAGCTGCCATGTCATGGCTCTTAATAAGCAGTAAGCTCGTTATTCTTGTGTAGCTGGTTTTAGAATGATCTAGTCAGAGCTAAGCAAGAAAGAGGCAGACAACCACCTATCACCTAGCCAAGGAACAAGGTGCGCACTAATTGCTAAAACCACTCTGCATTGCTTGCTTGGCTGTGGCTGAGCACGGGCCTATAATGTGTTGCTAGGCCTGGGAAAAGCTGGTACAGTTTAACCAGGGTTTCTCTTAAGATAATTATTTTACTGTAGAGGAGAAAAGGATGTATATCACCACAGGCCTTATTTCACCTATGACTCAGTAGCATAGATAGCAGGTTTTAGGATTCTGGAAAGGGACTGGAAACATGGCTCTTATGCTGATTAACCCTACTGTCATGTGCTGGAACCCTGCTTAAAGGAGCAAAGGTATTTCTGCTGACTCTTGCTTGGCAGGCCATAAGGGGGAAGGGCTATTAGTTCCAACTCAAGATCCAAGAGAGTTAGGAGGTGGCAGGGCGTTGTTATTTCTCTCTCTCTCTGCTGGGGCTGGGGCATGGGAGAAGTGTAAAGATCAGTCAGGGAAAAGCTTAAAACTAGACTTATGTTTTGCTGATACTTATGTTACTAGTAGCAGTAAAATCCAGGAAGAGGGTACATTTGGACCACATCCAGTGTGAGGTTGATTCTCCATTTTCTTGCATCTTATGTGGTCATTTATACCTGTGCAATGTGAGCCCAAATTAGCTATCAAACATTATCATTCTGATCTGGTAGCATTTTACACCCATGTCATAGGCTGTCTGGCACTTTAAGGGGACTTGGGCTCAGCCTGATTAGGGTCCAGGTAGCACAATTCAATTGTCAGACTTAGCTGCAGGGCGGGTGCAAGGATGTTTTCTGCCCTGAGCGAAACTTCCACCTTGCGCACCCCCCCCTCCCCGAGTCTTGTGGCAGCTCCTCTGCCGCTCCTGCGCCCTGAGGCGCCCCTGCCCCCCCGAAGCAGCTCCCACCCTCCACCCTGAGGCGCCCCCCATGGCAACTCCGCCCAGCCCAGTCTGGGAGGGAGAGAAGTAGAGCAGGGTGGTGTATCAGGGAGGAGGTGGAGCAGAGGTGAGCTGGGGCGGGGAGTCCCCCTGCATACCGCCCCCCCTTACTTGCTGCAGGCAGCCCTCCCCATGCCCCCTGTCCCAGCTCCCTCCGCCTAAATGCCGATGATGATCAGGGCGGCTGAAGATGCGGTCACCACTGAAGGACCCCGAATGTTGCCTCCCAAATGCTAGCGCCCTAGGTGACTGCCTAGGTTGCCTAATGGGTTGCACTGGCCCTGCCTAGCTGGGGAAGAGTTGGGTGATTTCCATAACTGGGACTAGGAGAGCTCAACTGGCAGGTTGTCTTCTGTTACTGTCCTTGAAGAGACAGTGGGAGGAGAGAAGGAGGTTTCTGTGACAGGCCTGGGAAAAGACTAACCTCAAGCAGATAGGGAATAAGAAAACTAGACTAGGGGAAGGGTTCCAGAAAGAAGCGTTGAGGGTCATTAGCTTGGATAGGAGCCGGATCTCTAGGAAGGAAGTCCTTTGTCATTGAGTTACTGAAACAGAAGACTAGCTAAGGAAAAGTGAAAAGTTTTCCCTGCCCTCCCCCGCCCACAGGGGTAGCTTCCTAAAAGTGTGTGTGCACTTAGGAAAGGCACAGGTGCCAGAACGTGACCCTGCCTCCTGTGCTGTCCCTACCCCCGAGGCCCACCCTCATGCCATCCCTTCCCCCAAGACCTTCCCCCTGCTTGCTCTTCTCTGCTCCTCCCCCCACTGTCACTCATCCTTATGGCTGGAAAAAAGTAGGAAGGCCATGGTTCCCTGGTCCCCCCGCTGCCCCTTTTTTCTTTTGTTTTCTTTGAAGTAGAGACTATTAATTGGTGGAGGCTCCCTGAAAGAAGGTAGGCATGTTTCAGGAACACTGAAAGGACTAGGAGGGACACAGAGGCTGAACCACTGTTGCATTGTGCCATAGTGGGCTTGTCACATTTTGGAATGCAACCCAGACCAGTGAAGTTATATCACCAATTGTGGTGTAATCTTGAGTACCATAAAATGGTCTACTGCAGCAGTTCCCTGTCTGGATGCTCCCAGCCAGCATACAAGCATGCACGGAGTGTCTGCGTGTGAAGCAGCCCTGGTTCAGCTGTTCTGACTGCAGCAGCCTGCTTGTTACTCCATAGCTACACTTCAGTCTCCATAAGCCTTAGTCACCACCAGACCATCTCTCCTGAAATGTCTAGCCCTTTCTTGCAACATTTAGAGGAGCAGTAAGGTCCATTGCTCCTTTAAAGAAATAAAATCATAGCAGTTTGTTGCTTCAACTTCCATTCAAACATAGAAGTGGATTGTTTTACTTTTAATAAGTCAATCTTGTTAACAAAAAGAGAGGATTTTAAGTGAGTTCAAGTGTGAGGGATAAAGTCAGAAAGAGTTACAAGCAAACAAGTGAGAAATGTTTTCTAGTGACTGAGGGTATGGCTACACTTACAGCTGTACAGTGCTGGGAGTTACAGCTGTCTTCGTACAGCTGTGTAGGGAAAGCGCTGCAGTGTGGCCACACTGACAGCTACCAGTGCTGCAGTGTGGCCACATTTGCAGCATTTACAGTGGTGTTGGGAGTGGTGCATTATGGGCAGCTATCCCACAGAGCACCTCGTCCCATTTTGGTGCCGTGGGTTGTAGGAAGGGGACGGAAGGGTGCGGGTTATTCCGCTCCCTGTCCCAATGCCCCATGGTGCATCACTTCATATCCCAGCAGTCACTGTTTTTCCGTCCACGTTTGGTGCCATTGTGAGTCTCCCAACGGTTTCTGTGCAGCATGATTTCTGTGGGAAATGGAGCCCGAGCTGCTGAGGACTTTGCTGATGAGTGTCGCCAGCATATCACGTTTGGCAGTTGAGCTATTCCTTCAGCTCCAAAGTGACAGTGAGGAGTCCGACAATGATATCGAGTCGCCTGACGTGTATGACGCTAAGTTGCTTGTGGCAGTAATGGAAATGTGCTCAGCACCGTGGAACGCCGCTTTTGGGCTCGGGAAACAAGCACTGAGTGGTGGGATCACATCGTCATGGAAGTCTGGGATGACGAGCAGTGGCTGCAGAACTTTCGGATGAGAAAAGCCACTTTCATGGGACTGTGTGCTGAGCTCGCCCCCACCCTGCGGCGCAAGGACACGAGATTGAGAGCTGCCCTGCCGGTGGAGAAGCGGGTGGCTATTGCAATCTGGAAGCTGGCAACTCCAGACAGCTACCGATCGTCGCGAACCAGTTTGGAGTGGGAAAGTCGACCGTTGGAATCGTGTTGATGCAAGTTTGCAGGGCCATTAATCGCATCCTGCTAAGAAGAACCGTGACTCTGGGGAACGTGCAGGACATTGTGGATGGCTTTGCACAAATGGGTTTCCCTAACTGTGGAGGGGCGATAGATGGGACGCATATTCCTATTCTGGCACCACCCCACCTAGCATCCGAGTACATTAATCGGAAGGGGTATTTCTCTATGGTTCTCCAGGCGCTTGTGGATCACCGTGGGCGTTTCATTGACATTAACACAGGCTGGCCTGGAAAGGTGCATGATGCACGCATCTTTCGGAACAGTGGCCTGTTCAGGAAGCTGCAGGCCGGACTTTTTTCCCAGACCGGAAGATCACAGTAGGGGACATGTCGAAATGCCCATTGTGATCCTTGGAGACCCCGCTTACCTGTTAATGCCTTGGCTCATGAAACCGTATACAGGAAGCTTGACAGGAGCAAGGACCGTTTCAACTACAGGCTGAGCCGGTGCCGAATGACTGTGGAGTGTGCTTTTGGCCGTTTAAAAGGGCGCTGGCATCTCTGTATGGGAAGCTAGACTTGGGGAAAGCAGCATCCCTGCGGTTATATCCGCGTGCTGTACCCTCCATAATATTTGTGAAGGGAAGGGTGAAACATTCAGTCAGGAATGGACCTCTGAGGTTCAACGCCTGGAGGCTGAATTTGCACAGCCAGAGAGCAGGGCTACTAGAGGCCCAGCACAGGGCTACAAGGATTAGGGATGCCTTGAGGGAGGAATTTGAGGCTGAAAACCAACAGTAATGTTTGGTGCCTTGCACGGGAGTGAAGTGCAGTGGTTACAATGTTAGTAGGAATCTGTTTTTCCTAAAATGATTTGCAGTGCCTGTTTCTTTCCTGGGCTACGGTATCTTTCACTTTCTGCAATAATAAAGACTGTTTTCAAAGCCAAGAATTCATTTATTGAAAAGAAAATAACTTTCTTGACAGACACACAACATTTTGGGAACCTAAAAGGGCAGGGGGGTGGGGGGTGAACTGTACAGTCACAGGTTTGAATATGTCCTGTCTGGAGTGCTGTGCAATGACTGCTGCACTTCAGGATGAAAATACTGCATGGTGATGGGGGTTGAGTGCAGAGGGTAAGGGTCGTAGTTCTCAGGGCTGGTTGGTGAACGTACAGGTGTTGGGGGCAGCTGGTGGTGGTAAGAACCTGGATGCTGGGAAAGGGGGTTTGGAGCTGACATTGGGGCACAAGGGAAAGAGCTTTGGGACGGGGGGGGGGGCAGGGCACGGTAGTGCTCTGCCTGCATGGCTACGAGTGACTGGATAGAGTCCGCTTGGCGCTGCGCCAGGATGCTTATCAGCTGCTTTGTGCTTTTCTTCTTAGCCGCTGCGTTTCTCTGGCGGATCCTGCTTTCTTTCCCTCCAGTTCCTGCATTTTTCCCTCCAGTCCTGCAGTTTTTTACTCTCTCTGGCAGAGTGATCCATAACTGCTTTCAGCATGTCTTCTTTGCTTTTTTTCGCGGGCTTCTTCCTGAGGTTTTGTAGCCTCTGAGCAGTGTTGATAACACGGGCAGTCGAGTAGTAGTCAAGGACACTTTTCGAAAGGCAAAAAAATGCAACAGTTAACAGAGGCAGGCTGCATTGTTTATAATCTCACCCAGACAGTTATTCCCACACAGTGAAGGAGTTTACAGTCTTCACTTTAGCATACTTTTCCATACCAAACAGAGCGCACATAACCCACAGGAGCCATGAAATGGTGAGTAAGGGGACTGATTGCTTCAGGGATGTGCAGGGGTTTCTGTGCATTGGGGAAAGCAAACTGCTGCAGGGGGCACTACACTGAACAGTCTCCCAACATTTTCCACAGGAGTTAATCCTGGAAGATATCTCGCTGCTGCGGGGTCACCTGGGAAGAGCGGGAGGGTCTTCTACAGCAATGCGGATTCCGCCCTGGCCCCTATGCAGCTTGCCTGTGTGCAGCAATGGTCCCCCCACCCCTCGCGGCACAGTGGCGCGGATGCGTTAGCCTGACTGGGACAAGGACCACAGTGGCTCTCCCTATAAACTTGCGCAAGCGCATTGCCCACGCTCTGGCTGAAACTTTTGAAGAGATTACCGAGGCCGATTACCGCGACGTGATAGACCACATCAATGGGCTATTCCACATCTAGGCATGCATGCATGCAGCCCTAACCCCCCCTCCTCTCCCGAAACATTTCCATCCTGAAAATAAAAGCTGCTTACCGGGAACCCGCTCCTCTGCTTGTCCTTCACCAAGTACCCAGGCTGCTGCGACTGGCTACCTTCCTCCTGGCTTGAGAAGAGCTCCTGGCTGCATGCCTCCTGGGACTCCGGGGTGTCTCCCCCACCCCAGTACCCTCACTCTCGGTTTCTCCTCCTCCCCCTCCCCCTCTCTCCCCCTCCTCCCCCCCCTCTCTGAAGTGTCCATCGTGGTCCTCGGATTGGCAGTGGGGTCACCCCCAAGTATCGCGTCCAGCTCCTTGTAAAAACGGCAGGTCGTGGGGGCAGCACCGGAGCGGCGGTTTCCCTCGCGGGCTTTGCAATAGGCACTCCGCAGCTCCTTCACTTTAACCCTGCACTGCACCGCGTCCCGGTCATGGCCCCTTTCCAGCATGGCCCTTGAGATCTGCCCATAGGTATCGTAATTCCTACGGCTGGAGCGCAGCTGTGACTGCACAGCTTCCTCCCCCCAAACACTGATGAGGTCCAGCAACTCGCCATTGCTCCATGCTGGGGCTCGTTTGGCGCGTGGAGGCATGGTCACCTGGAAAGATTCACTGATTGCACTCCACACCTGGCTGAGCAAACAGGAAGGGGATTTTTAAAATTCCCGGGGCATTTAAAGGGCGGGTCACCTGAGGCCAGGGCAGTAGAGTGCGAACTGATGAGCAGAGTGGCTGAACAGGCATTCTGGGATACCTCCGAATACCTCTGGAGGCCAATTACAGCGCTTTTGGTGGCCACACTGGCGGAGCAGCGCTGCATCACCAGTGCTGCAATCGTTATTCCCCAGGCAGAGCAGGAGTACAGCCAGCGCTGCAGCCAGGGAGATGCAGCACTGTATGTGCCTTGCAAGTGTGAACGGTGAGTAAGTTGCAGTGCTATAAACCCACCACCAGCGCTGCAACTCTCCAGTGTAGCCATACCCTAAGGCTTAACAAAATTACAGGCATGGGTCAAGGTAAGACTCTTATCACACCTCCTTCCAGCAAGATGGCTGTATCCTCTTGGTCACAATTTCCCACAAAGTCCAAAGTGCTTGGTTCCTCTGTCACTTTAGGTGAAAGATAACATGGGGTTCTTTATCCTCCCTCCCCCTTTTTCTTGTCCAGGGAACTTTTGAAATGTATCCTCTCAAAGTTCTGCACCCCTGCTATGACAAGAAGAGCTATGGAATCTGAAAGAGAGGGTTCCATGATGGTTTCTTCCCTGCTGGTGCTTTCTACAATGCAAAGTGATCTGTCCCTGCAGCCTCTGATATGCTAATGAATGGCCACTTGACTGTGATTACCAGTTGTCTGTGATTGCACCTGGACCAAAGTGTCAGCCTTTCCTTTGTCTGGAAAAAACCTTTTTACCCACTCCCCAGACCTGTCTGGTTCAAACACATTTTAGTCCTATATTTTCTTCACAGTTGTACAGTCCTTTGGGCATTTACAGTATGTACAACATGCAAGAATATTAATGATCAGTATGTAATTGGTTTTCCAGTGATACCTCGCATGAGACCTATTAGGTACAGATTACAACATAAGTGAACGGGGGGTACACTGACCTGATCAGGCCAGCTGAAACTCATTACCTGTTAGCAGTAAGCTCCCTGACCTCTGGCATTGGGATACTTTTAGGGTCACAGGGCCTCAAGTGGGTCCAAGGAGCATATGCTGCAACATCCCACTTTGTACAGATAGAAGGACTACACAAGGTGAAAAGCAATAGAAGAGCTGGTACTCTGTGTATATGCTACCTAGGACCTTGTGTATAGGAAAAAGTCGCACTAGTTTAACTAACGATGTGACTTCTAAAAAACAATTTACTTAAACTGGTTTAAAGACTTGTGTGAACACTCTTAATTTGATTTAAACTAGTTTTTTTTGTTTATTTTACATTGATTAGGATTAGTTTAGACTAAACTGAATAAACCACTCTCAAACTGAAATGTGTCCACACCTATTAGTCTGCCACTGGTTTAACTAAATTGGTTTAAAATAACACCTTTTGTTAAATCCCTGCAAGTTGTGTGTATGTGTAGATACTGTCTGTGCGTATAATGGGAACACTATCTATTTATACTAATCTTTTAAGGGTGCTGTCTAATGTTTTCAAAATAGAATAGCCAAAAGTAATCTGAACTAATTGAAACTATGCTAAATTAAAAAAATAAAAATAAAAATGCTTGAAGCAAATTAATTAACCTGAATTTTTGCGTTAAAATGAATTGGAACTGACTTAAATGATTGTTATTTGAAGGTATGGTCTTATTGCCACATTTTAAACCCACTGTAAGCTAATGCTGTAAAGTAAGTACGGTACTACCTAAAATAAAACCTTATGAAAATATCTTGACCTTATTGTACAGTGACGATCTTGATGGGATATCTAGCCAAAATGCAGATCCAGTGCATAAGAGAATCCTTAATAGGATTTCACTAGGATTGTTAAGTGTTGAAGCTTTGCCTGCAAAATGGTTCAGACTTCCGTATTCCCTCGTGCTTTACATGCCTGTTCATAGTACTTTATATTGTGCATAGTGTTACTTAAGGGAATGACTAAATATAGGTCATGTTTGCTTTCCATAAAGCACTATGGGCTTTATTATGCTGCCTTGGCAAGTCAATTGGAGCTTTACCATAACTTGCATGGAAACAGCCCGATACAAGAGAGGAGGAATACAGAAATGTATGGGTTCCAGAAAAATATCAAACAGGAATCTAAGTTTTTGTTGTACATTTTCCAACTGCAGTATTTTATCTTCTCAAACTGACTTTTTCACTATTTAGCATGCTGGCCCCAATCCTTCAATGAGCTCCGTTAGGGACACACCCATGCACCCCCACATGGCCATGTTGGGACTCTATGAAGGTGCAGGGCACTGCAGCTGATTGGAGGTGTCAAGGTTTTTTCCCCCACTTTGAACTTTAGGGTACAAATGTGGGGACCTGCATGGACACTTCTAAGCCTTATTACTAGCTTAGATCTGGTAACTCTGCCACCACCCAGAATTTCAGTGTCTGGGGCACTTTCTGTCCCCCCAAAACTTTCCCCTCCCTGGGTTGCCTTGAGGGACTTCACCAATTCCCTGGTGAACACAGATCCAAACCCCTTGGCTCTTAAAACAAGGAAAAATCAATCAGGTTCTTAAAAAGAAAGCTTTTAATTAAAGAAAGAAAAGGTAAAACTTATCTCTGTAAAATCAGGATGTAAAATGCTTCACAAGGTCATCAGATTCCTATAGACCAGAGGGGTCTCCCCCCCCCCCCACAGCGTTACGTTCAAAGTTACAGCAAACAGAGGTAAAATCCTTCCAGCAAACAGAAACATTTACAAATTGAGAAAACAAAGATAAGACTAACACACCCTGCCTGGCTAATTACTTACAAGTTTGAAACACGAGAGACTGATTCAGAAAGATTTGGAGAGCTTGGATTGATGTCTTGTCCCTCTCAGTCCCGAAAGCGAACAACAACAAAAAAAAAACGAAGAGCACAAACAAAGACTTCCCTCCACCAAGATCTGAAAGTATCTTGTCCCCCTATTGGTCCTCTGGTCAGGTGTCAGCCAGGTTTACTGAGCTTCTTAACCCTTTACAGGTAAAAGAAACATTAACCCTTAACTATCTGTTTATGACAGGAGGATTGGGACATTTTATCTACTTCAGAAACATGTTTTGTTGACTGATTTACTAATTTGAAAAGGCAAAATGCTAATATATTTTGACAATGGACTGTAGTGATTCAGCCTGTGGAGAAAAATCAGTCACTGCCAGGATCCTCTCTCTCTCTCTCTTTCTCTCTCTGTTGACCAGATTAGATGTACTACCCACTAAATCTAATTCAACTGGCAGTTGCCTTGAGATTAAGCTATCTGATCTGAAGGATTTTCTGCCTTTTCCAGGTATGTAGCACAATTTATTGTATGTAAATGAGATGCTTGAATATTTTTTAGCACAGAAGTTATAGGATTGATGTGGGAATCAGCTGGTGAAATTCTATGGCCTGTCTGTGCAGAAGGTCAGACTAATGATCAGAATGATCGCTTCTGGCCTTAAAATCTATGAACCTACACAAACATTTTATTAGGCCTCCAACAGACTGACAATATCCTGGACAAACCTCATGGAATTAAAGAACTCTGTTGAATTAAGTTAAATCTTATTGAATTAGATTTAATACCTTTGGGGTCCATTGTATTAAAAATTCAGTTGTGTATGTATTATTGTGGAATAGTATATAATTTCTCTAGGAGTGGGCAATGCTAATATAATTCCTCTAGTTATCAGATCTTTGAAGCCATCCCCTGGAGCTACCTATACTAGTTCAAACTGGATTCTCCAGGGATCAATAGACCAAGAGAGGATTTTGGATAAATAGCCCTGTGTTTAACTGGCTCAGGAGGTTCTGCCTGATATAGAAGCCAATGGAGAGCACCTCTGGTCAGAGGTGAAAGTAAGCAGGTATGCCCCGGTACACTGTACCGGCAAGAGCTAATGTGTCCTACCAGGGTTGCCCAGCTTCCCCAGGCGGCAATTTAAAGGGCCTGGGACTCCCAGCAGTGGCTGGAGCCCCAAGCCCTTTAAATTGTCACCAGAGCCCTGCTGCTGGAGCCCTGGGGTAGCGGCAGCAGGGATCTGGGGGTCATTTAAAGAGCTGGGGCTCCCACTGCCTCTACTGCCCTGGGTCCTTTAAATAGTTGCCAGAGCCCTGCCACCACTACCCCAGAGCTCCAGGGGCTATTTAAAGGGCCCGGGGCTCCTGCTGCCTCTACAGCCCCAGCCTTTAAATGGCCCTGGAGCCCTGCTGCTGGAGCCCTGGGGTAGCAGCGGCAGCAGGGTGCTCCGGCAGTGGTTTAAAGGGCCCAAGGCAGTAGCGGCGG
The DNA here is from genome assembly GCF_003597395.2 of Chelonoidis abingdonii. Classification (NCBI taxonomy): domain Eukaryota; kingdom Metazoa; phylum Chordata; order Testudines; family Testudinidae; genus Chelonoidis; species Chelonoidis abingdonii. The sequence goes on along the minus strand of NC_133769.1, from coordinate 79,156,284 downwards.
CCAAGCCCTGGGCCCTTTAAATTGCTGTCGGAGCCTCCAGCTGCCTCTACTACCCCAGCTAGAGAGGAGGAGGGCACTTACGGGTACAGGGCAGGGTGGGGCTGGCTCTGACCCCGCCCCCATCCCTTCTTCCTGAGGCCCTGCCCCTTCTGGGGGCCAGAGCCGGTCCCAACCCAGCCCCGTATCAGTAAGTCCCTATTTCTACTTTCATCCCTTCCTCTGGTCCACAGTCCCTAGTGAAGGATTGGAAGAATTTGGTCTACTGAGAGCCCATAAGACTATGCTTGTTCTGAGCTGAAGCTGTGATGGGCTTGAAACCACAAGGAAACCCCTTGGGTGATCTACTCCTACCAGAGCCCATGTTAGGGCTGGGGTGGTCTCTGGTAAGCTTATTAACATGTTTGTAGGGTCTGTTATTATTTGTAATATGTTTTCTCTGTAATGTTTTTCCTTTAGAATAAACTAGGCTTGCATAGGAAGTGCTATGTAGTAACGTATAACAGTGGGCACTATTAACTCTCTGAAGAAAAAGTAAGCAGATCTGCTTAGGCAGGATCTCTTTTTGGGATATCACAGTGAAGGCAGGGAACTGTTCAGCCTAGAGATAGCCAGGTCAGAAGGGAGAAAAAAAACCGTAATGCACTAAGAGAAGAATTTGTCCCTAATTGTGAAAATCTGATCAAACACGTGTCATAAACAGATAGTTAAGGGTTAATGTCTCTTTTACCTTTGAAGGGTTAACAAGCTCAGTGAACCTGGCTGACACCTGACCAAAGGACCAATCGGGGGATAAGATACTTTCAAATCTTGGTGGAGGGAAGTCTTTGTTTGTGCTTTTTGGGTTGTTCTTGTTTCTGCTCCGTGCTGAGATTAAGAGAAGCCAGTCGTGCACAGTTTCTCTCTCCAATCTTCTGAAACAGTTCTGCTGCTATTGTTCAAAATAGTAAGTAATAGCTAAAGGCGGAATAAGTCTGTTTGTTTTTGTTTTCTTTATTTGGCAAATGTGTATTTTCTGGAAGATATTTTACCCTGTTTGCTGTGATTTATACTTAGGCTAAGGGGGAGGGAGTCCCCTGGTATGTTATAACTGGAGACACCGTGCTGTGAAAACATTTTGCGCATCTTGATTACAGAGAATAATTTTTAGCTTTTCTTCTCTTAATTAATAATTAGCTTTTCTTTCAAGATCCCTTGTGGTACGCTTTTTTTTCTCTTGTGTTAAAAGACCTCAAGGGATGTGTCTGAACTTCACAGGACGATGATGGATGGGGACAGGAGCGGGCGGGGGAAGGTTAGTTAGCTCTCCTGGTTTTAGGATCAAGTAGCTTTGATCAGTCGTATTCATCAGGGTAAACGCGCAGGGAGGGGTCAATCTGTGGGAGCGGGAAGGGAGTGGGGGGGGAATTGATTTTAATTCTCTTTGTTTTATTAGAACCAAGGGATTGTCCTAAGGGAAGGTTTTTGGGGGCATTAGAAAGCTGTACCAAACACTATGTATGTTGGTTTTTGGGGGGATAGAAAGTGTACCAAACACTATATTTTGGTTGGTGGCAGCATTATCAGATCTAAGCTAGGAATTAAGTTTAGAGGGGTACATGCAGGTCCCCACTTTCTGGAAGCTAAAGTTCAAAGTGGGAATAAGACCTTGACAACATGTCTCTTAGCTGACCGAAATAGATCTTTTCTTGTTCAAAGGCATGTCCTTACTTGTTGACAAAATAGATCCAAGAAATATCAGAATGCAATACATGATATTTACCACTGCTGTGTGCACAACATATAAGCAGTGCTGGATAACTTGGTTTGGCAGACTTTACGAATTCATAACTGCCATATAGGTCAATGGTATTCTTTGTCATACAAACAATCGTGTTCTCAGCTGGTAGGAACTGGTAGAAGAACAGCTGTTCTAAAGTCAGTGGAGCTATATTGATTTACACCTGCTGAGAATCTGGCCCAAAGACTGCAGGATTAGGAACCTCAGCCCCCATAAAACTTTTGAAAGAATGAGAACTCTTAGCTTAAGATAGCTACCAAAATAGAGACCAAACAGTAGCTTGGCATGAGATGAAACAAAGTAGGAACGAAAATAACTAAAAATGCCTGGATATAATTAGACTGTACTGAAAAGTAGAGAGAGGATGACATAGTCACAAATACTGTATTAGAATAGAATGTAAAACAAAGATAAATTCAAGTTTAATAAATAAAAAATCTACGATATTATATTGTACAACTGCTAACCAGCTCAGATGGTGAGGATTAAATGCTCTTAAACGGAAGTAAACTGCCTCTTAATTTCTGCCTCAGTCCTCTCACATTCTCCAAATAGATCGTACTAAACCAAGAAATGTAGCTGACCTTGCCAACAGATTTCCAATTATGCATAATGCTCTTTGGTGCAACCATTATTAAATATTAATCACTTTAAAATAATTCATATTATGCTTGCATCCTTGTGCTATGAAGCAAGCTTTGGTTTTTATTTCTGGTTACATAATAGTTCAGATTATTGAAACTCCAATCTTAGTCTATTATTACCATGAAGAGATCCAGGTTAAGTGAAAGAGACATTGAATTAAGTCCCAACTAAGTTAACAAAAGTGATATTTCAGGTTTAACAGTAAAGAAACTGCTAATAATTAAGAGTCTCTCTTTTGAGTGTGTGTGTGTGTGTGTCTGTGAGACTTTTTCTAAGCATATAGCTTGAAAAAATGTTCAAAAACAGGATGGCATGAAATATATCATACAGTCCCAACTAACCACGGTGCTTGGTAGCATGATCCAAGCATCTGCATGGAACCTCATTGAATTCATAAACAGAAAAGGCCTTTCATCTCACAGCATTTTTAGGCTCTAATCCTACCAGGTGCACTTTGTGGGTGGATATCTGTGCCACTGCTGAACCCCAGTGAAGTGTTCCATCCACCTGGCGTTCTCTGTGGGATCAATGCCTTAAACTGGTGCTACAACACTAAGGGCTTGTCTACACTGGCAAGTTCTGCACAGTAAAGCAGCTTTTTGCACTCAAACTGCAGATGTGTACACACTGCCAAGCTACTCTGTGCCCAGAAACTCCTCAGTTGCGGCGCTTCTAAAAAACCACCTCAACGAGAGTCGTAAGGCTATTTGCGAAGAGGCTCCCGTGCTCTACTGCCAGTGTGAATACTTGATTGCTTTCTGTGCTCTAATTGGCTTCCAGAGCTGTTCCATAATGCCTCTGCTCATTGTTTTGAACTTGGCTGCCCTGGAGACATGCACCCCTCTCCTTTAAAAGCACCATTTCTGATAGCCCTTGAGTGCTGTGCTGATCTGCTCCAGGACACAAAGCAAACCATTAATGTGGAATGCTGGTGCTGTTGAACACAGAGGTAGGTGTGTGTGTGTGTGTGAGAGAGAGAGATGGCTGTGCAGAGAGCCCAGGGAGAGAGGTGGGGGCTGATGTCAGGGTTTTCCCCTCCCCCTGCCTCAGGACTGGTTGCTTCCTGCCGCTGTCTGAACTTACAAGACAGCATGATGACATACTCTCTGTCCCCCAAAATACACTGTCTCTCTCTTCCCTCCATACACACACATACTCCCTATCCCTGCCACTTCAGTTGAAAAGCAGCTGGCAATGTAGTAGGATGCCCATGGAACAATGAGATTGGGAAACCTGCATCATGTGATGCTGTGCCTGCCCCATGAGGCATTGCAAACCCTTCCCAAAGCACCCTGCAGCCAGTTGCACAGTGGGATAGCTACCACAATGCACTGCTGTCTTTGCTGTTGCAAGAGCTGCTAATGTGGAGGTACTCCAGCATCACAAGGAGCACAGTGTGGACACGCAACAGCGGTTTAATTCCAGCATTTTAATAAAAGTGATATAACTTGTGGTGCAGAAACTTGCCAGTGTAGACATACCCCCAACTTCAGTGGATTTACTCTGAATTCACACCACTGTAACTGACAATAGAATTGTCCCAAGGTGTTCTAAAATTCAGCAAAGATAACTACTTCTAGGTAGCCACGTGCAACCACAGTTAAATACCACTAATGTTAGAAGAATCTCTTTCTTTGCTAGGCAGAGACAAAGCAGATGAAACTATTTTAGGCATGTACATAGATATGGCTATAACCTGGATCCTGTCTCCTTTTTCCAGAGATCTCATTCACTTGTGTCTGAGAACATACTAAATCCCTAATCCAGCAAACATGTATATATATGCTTAATTTTAAGCACCCCAGTTATCCCATTAGCTTCTTTCTGCTTGCAGGAGTGGAGCCAAAACGTGAGCAATATACACTCACTGCTTTCTGCAGGTGACAGCTGCATAGGGAGTATGTTCTCTAAGGGCTTCTGTTCATGAGAAAGTTGAAATGGTTTAATTTAAGATGTGCTTTTAAGCCAGTTAAATTAAAAACTGATGCAAAGACTGTATGGACACCTATTGTGGTTTAAACCAGACTTAATTTAGTTTCAGCTTCATTGACTGGAATTGGATTAAGCTAAACTGCAATAAATCACTCTTAAATCAAAATAAGAGGACCCACACAGTATTTTGCATCGGTTTAAATAAACTGGTTTTAAATCACACCTTAAATTAAACTGGTGTGTAACTTTCCCATGTAGACCAGGCCTTAGTCTACACTTAGCATTTAGACTGACGTAGCTACATCACTCAGGGGTGTGAAAAAACCTGAGCACCATAGCTATGCTGACCTAAACCCCAGTATAGATGTAGCTAGCTCAACGGAAGAATGCTTCTGCTGACATAGGTACTATCACTTTGAGAGGTGGTGTTCCTGCAGTGACAGAAAAAAATGCTTCCATCCCCATAGGCTGTATACTACAGGGTTATGCCGACATAGGTACAACACTATACATATGCCACCATAGTCCCCATAGTATAGACATGGCTTAAGATGTTACATTTTAGGGAATCAGAGGTATGGTACTCATGTATACTTCCGAACACATGACAAGAAAACACATTTTTTTCATGATGATGATGAAGATGTTAGCAGACATGTCATAGTTTATTATAAACTCAGTAAACACTAACTTATGTACTTAGTAGAGCTTGTCATAAGTCTTCAAACATACATTTTCTGTTAAAAATGGCATTTTTCCCTAAATGAATGTTTTGCAAGAATTATTTTGCTCTGAATTTTTTCAGAGCCCTAAGGCTACGTGGTGTGAAGCTACTGGACCTGTCTGCATTATTCCAGCAGGGCAGCACAGAAGTAATGGCTGTTTCGATGTCTTTCCAAGTGTAAACAGACCTCACAGAGCAGGGTTATTGTGTAATAATTGGAAATACAACCAAGGGTCACCCCGTCCCAAAACCACCAACCAAGATTTAGCAATGATCCATCACAATGAAGGTATAATTGATCCAGCTGAGGAGAGAGACTGTAGCCTAGGTGGAGCTCTGAGGGGAGTGCATGGGGATGGGGAGGTCTGGGAGGTCTCAGACACTGATTTCAGAGTCTAGGGTGGTTGCATGGAAGTGACTCATACCTCAAGGAATGGCATCAGACAAGAGGTCTGAACTCAGGATTGTGACCTAAGGCCCCAGAACCACAAACGGTGATTGGAGTCTCCTCAGACTCAGTAGGCCTGAAAGCATGTGAGCCCCAGCAGTTGGGTCACTCTCAACAGACTGGTGACGGTACAGTGGACACCGAGCCAGGCTATTACAGATTAATCCCCTTCAGTCCTATGGAAGTGTTCAGACAGCCACATGCCCTTTTATATCCTTATCCAGTTCTATGCTCCAGCAGGGAAAGATCAGGAAGGAGTATCTCAAAATATGAACCTATGAACCCTAACAGAAAAAATACGATGATCATCAATTATACTTAAGGAGAAGAGGCTGTAGTATGAAAGGAAGTCTGATTTAATTGAATATTACAAAGATCCACTGCTGGCACCAGCTAATGGAGTTATTTAGGAAACTTTGGGTTCTACTCCCAGAAGTAACTTCTCATAATTAATTTATTATGCTGTATTGTTTCTGTAATCCATTAAGGAAGAATGTTATGGAATAGAAACCTGGATTGTTGGCTATTGAATGGTGCCAAAAATGTTACTCCAAACCACAAAGGAATTTGTAAATGATATGAGATAGGGATCAGGGATGGATTTTGAAATGATATAGTAAAGACAATCTTTCATACAAAAATAGAAAGATGCAGTAATACCTCTGGAAAAAATATCCTGCCCCTTCTTTGAGTATAATCTTGTGTGCGCATTAACCCTTACTTTACAACTTTCCCTGCCTTATCTGTAATTGTATTTAATATATTGTATTACAGCAGGTGTGTTTTCAACCAAACATTACGACTGAAGCGATTTATGCCAATACTGGTGTTTGGCTAGGTATTGTCCAACTTTTTATTTCTGATTTTTAAAATTTATTTTTCATCACTTTGTTTCCAGTGTTCTGGGACAGGTTCTGCAAATTCTAATAGAAAGAAAACCTTTCTAGTCAGTGGCACTGGCAGAACCATTCCTTTAAATGTCTCAGCACCCATGAGACATCCTTTCGAGACCCATACCTGAAGTTTCAATATAGGTTCATTTATATGTTGGTGAATTTTGTGAATTAAGAGTTTTAAAGGTAATCCCAAAAATAACTTTCTGAAGTGAGGGCTTGTGAAAGGTAGTGAGGATGTTTTTAAGATGAATGTGGAACAGAAATATGTACAGGAAATCACAGTTTTCACAACAACTGGGTTAAGCAGCAATTAGCGTATCACTGTGACACCTGCACAATTATCTGGAACAGAAGTAATTGCCAAACAAACTTCTGTGTGAAACTAGCCCCTCTGGCCAGGACCCTTCACAGAACTCAGTGTTCTCTTCTTTTGTCTTCTCAGGGGAAGGATAATTCAGGGGCTCTCTTTCCCTCTCTTCATAGTCTAGTAAACCTTTGTTATGTATTCTCCTAAAATGCAGCCCCAGATAAAGTTCCTTTTCCCTGCTGAGTGTGGATGACATGCTGTCTTCTCTCCCGCTGGTGAGTTTTATAATGGGAATGATCTCTTCCAATAACTTCCAGTATAAATGAATAGACCATTGTCTTTGGCCACACCTGGTTTGAGGAGTTGGCCTCTTTCTTTTGCCTGTAAAATACCTGTTTATCAACTCCCCCTGCCGTGCCGGGTTTAAACATCTTTTAGGCCATATCTATGCTACCACTTTTGTCAGCAAAACGTATGTCAGTAAGCAGGTGTGAAAAAACACCTCTCTAAGCAACATAAATTTTGCCAGCATAAGTGGTAGGGTGCACAGCACTATGTCATTGGGGGTGGTTTAATTATTTAATTCACAGCAGAGCTCTCTCCCATTGACATAGAGAAGCTACCCAGGAGATCTTCCAGAGGCAGTGCTGCATCAATACAGTTGTGCCGCTGTAAGATCTCTAGTGTAGACAAGGCCTTAGTCACCTATTTCCAGTCCATCTGTAAAAGTCTCTGCGGGTTGGCAGTCCATACATCATACAAAAATATTAATGATTAGTGAGTTATTAGTTTTCCAATGAGATATTACATGCCACCTTTTGGGTAGATCTCATGCCAACAGCGTTACATCTGGCCTTGGGGTATTCTTAGGGTCACAATGGTAAAGAATTTTAGTTTTAGTTTACTTAAATCATGTGTTAGCAAAAGATTATTAGATGCCAAAAGGAGGGAATTGCGATCTTTCTCCAGAAAAACATATATTTGTTATGGTAAATGGATTTCTGCTAGAACTACTGAGGTTTCAGCATAACTATTTATATAGAGATACTGAATATTTCATATTAAAGTTCAAATGATTGAGGCCTTGTCTGTACACAAGGTGGCAGTATAACTAATTTTCAGTTAGGGGTATGATTTCTTACTGGTGAAGTAAGGGGGTACATCTACACAGCTGGTAGGATCCTGTGGCAGCGAGTCTCAGAGCCCAGCTGTGCAGACTTGGGCTCATGCTATGGTGCTACAAATAACTGTAGAAGTTTGGGCTCCAGCTGGAGTTCAGGCTCTGAAGCTGTGGGGAAATCCTGCAGCTTTAATATCTACACAGCATTAATACTTGTGTCTCTGTGCTATTCCAGGGTATTCTGTGCCCCATGACACATCTCTGTGTCCCATCTGTCTCAGGAGCCATGGCTGTTTTGCCATTCATGATTTGTCTCATTGTATTTGGTGGTTTTCTCAAAGCCTCAAATCCTGGAATCATGTAAATGTGAGAACTGCAACTTTTATTTAAAAAACAGTTTCTAGCTGTCAGTGCTGCAGAGAAGAGTTTGAAATTCTCACCCAACTTCACATTAAAGGCTCAAAAACCAGAAAACAAATCAAATGAACCCCAAATGCTTTGTTCACTTTTTAAATTTATATATATTGCACTTAGCTTATGATTTCAGAAAATGTGAGGTTGGAAGTACTGTATGGTTGTTCCCTGAGCATATTTGACCCAAAAACATGAAAGGAGAAGGGAGCTGAGAGAAGAGCTGAGCTAATAATTTGTTGTTCTGGTCATTGGTTAGTCAATAGATAGCTAGGTAGATTAGACTGATTAAAGGGGTCAAACTGAAATCTGAATTTTTTCAGTGAAATCAAAAAAAAAAATCAGTTGTGCTGAATCAAACATATAGTTCAACCAACCCATAGAGTTTTGTTCCAGGCATTTTTCAAGGGCTAGCTTCATACATCAGCTAGAGGATGGCCCCCAATAGCCTTTAACCCTGCACTTAAAGCACTTGCATAGGTTGTGGAAAATGCAAGTTCAAATGACACCTGTGGAATATGGATCTAAAGTCAGGTCTCCCTTCTAGGCAAGTGCCCTAACTACTAGACGTTGGGCTATTTTGGAGTGAGTGTGTCTCAGTCTCCCCTATTGAAGCTGTTCTACTGCATATAAATAAGGTTCTGGGATTAGAAACTGGGTCTCTCACATCCCAAGTGAGTGCCTTACTATTGGGCTAAAACTTGTAGGGTGGGGGCACCACCACTACCTCCTCCAGATGCTTTGTGAAGGGTAGCAAAGTCGTCTCATAAATCTACCCTGAAAAAAGGTTTTGGCCAAAACTGCTGGGTGAATTCATTTCAAATTCACAAATAATTCCAGATTGACTAAAACTGCATTTTTCAGCAAAAATTATTTGCCTGAAAAATTTCACCCAGCTCTAGTGGAGAGCATGGAACATACAGTAAGTCTGACCCTTAATTACCATGAACTTATGCAGGAAAATCCCTGGCAGGTTGGATAGGGAAAGATTCCACAGAAAGAAGCTCTCCTCGGGGCCTGGTTCCTTCCCACACGCTTACTGAGATGTGCCACTTTTTTATCATAAAGCCACAAATACATGGGGATCACATGAAGCGAACATTGATTTAGGAGGGACAAACTATCTGCCTGGGTTGTGGGAGTGGAATGGTACTGAGCTGAGACACAGGCAATTCCAAAGTCTGAAGGCAGTGGTGTTTTCAATTGAACAGGTTGCTTTTACAAGTGATCATGCGATTTGGCTCTATTTCCTGAGGTCAACATATGACGTAACGTCAAACTGACTGGCTTCTATTCCCATTGCTGATTAAGTTCAAATACTGTTGGGTTTCCTGACATAATTTTTATCCTAGTGAAAAGATACTATTGATTACAGTATTTGAACTGTTTTCCTTAAACATAAACAAAATGCATCTGTTCCATCCAATGCCAGTCACAATGACTTAGTAAGCCAGTCACCAAACCTCTCCAAAGGTATCCCCATTGGAAAGCAGAGTGGGCAAAATAGCAATTTTTTAAAAAGAGCTTTTCTTCAAAGATAGTTCCCCCCCTAATGATTTTTTAATAGTGTAGAGGGTTAAATACTAGTGCCATGGTTCTGAAAAGAATAAGTATATGGGTTTTGTCTAACATCCACTGATGTCAATGGAAAGGCTCCCGCTGACTTCAGTGAGACTTGGATTGACTCCATGCTAACTGAGCAGAATTCTAATGTAGCCATCAAACTCAAGATGTACCAGGAGACAATAGAAAAGAAGCCCAATCCAAAGCCAGCCAATGGGAAGGATCTGACTTTGAGTTTTAGAAACTAAGGTTAATTTTTTTAAAGGGTTCTCGAGTCACTTAGAAGCTGAAGTCTAAAATTTAGATTCTCAACCCTCCCTCAGCTGCTGTGTAACCCTGTTTGTGCCTAAACTCCCTAAGCTTCTGAATTTGCAGGGGTAAAATCCACACAGCACCTACATTTCTGCCATAGCAGTCTCCATTCTGACACCACTGAGCAGTTCAACACCTACCTCAGGCCTAAGCCCCACAGGAATCCTCACACTAGGCATTGCCTCAACTACCTTACATGTGAGGTCCAATCTGGAAGGTGTGCTCAGAGACTGTCCACCAGCTTGGGCCTTGCATAGAACACAATTGCTAGTGTTACTGCTGCTCTACCTTAGCCTTTAGCTCGGTAGTTGGAGCACTCCCCAATGATATAGGACACCAGGGTTCAGTTCCCTCGCTCTATCTGATGTGGAGCAGGGAATTGAACCCACATGTCCAAGCACTCAGGTAGGTGCCAGTCACCGTGCTATGAATAGTCAGATGTGGGGGGCTACTTCAGTCTCTCCTATTGAAGCTGTTCCACTTTGTATAAATAATTAGTCTTTGGAAAATGGATTAGACTGTTGGTCTCCCACATCCCCAGGAGTGCCCTAACCACTTGGTTATACAGTCATTCTCAAATGGCTCAAATTACTATTTATTTCAGGCAAAGTGAAACAGCTTCAACAGGAGAGACTGAGTAATCCCCACCCCAGAATACAATATATTCCTGTGGCCGTGGAGGTGAGAGACTTAGGTTCAAATCCCTACTCCACATCAGGCAGAGGAGGAATTTGAACCTGGGTTTTCTACCACCTGGATGAGTGCTCTAACCCCTGGACTAAAGATTGAAAGGAGGAGGGGGCACAAGCAGCACCACCATCAATTTTTTATGAAAAGGAGCTTAGGTGCCTAATCCAGGAGAGAGTTCATGAGTGTGAATCGCAAGCAAAGGAAGGCACCTTGCTCTATTTTATGTAGGCTTTTATAGTGTACTAATCGCTGTAGTATCTGAATGCCTTCCAGTAGTGCATTAAGCAATGTGACTACACATCTGTCATGTTCTGTTTGTTCTCTCCTCTTCTCCCCAGAGGGAGAAGCATGTGCAGTGGAGTGTCTTGTTGGGATAGTGCCTTTTTTTTTTCCTTTTAAAACATAAATACTTGTTGCTCATGTTTATGTTAGAAAACTCAAGGTCAAATAAATGTGTCTGCTGCTTTGTGAAAGAGAGTCATGAACAACTGGTGCCACTTGTGACTGAAACAGATGATGCCTGATTAAGGCCTAGTCTACCCTAGAGCGTTAGATTGACATAAGCTGCCTTATGTCGACCTAATTATGTTAGTGTACACACTATAGCCTTGCTCCCACTCTTGTAAGTGCTCGACTGCACCTCCATGAGAGGCATAGGGCTTATGCTGACGTAGTTAAGAGTGATGCAGTTTCCCTGCAGATGCTGCAGGTTGCTTTCATGGGTTGTTGGCTGTCATTATTGTCAATTTCACGGCACCATGCTGGAGCTGTGAAATTGACAAGACAGTCTGGCTCACAGCTCAGGCTGTCACGCCCGGGAGCTTGGTGGGGCTCCACTTAGAGCCCAGCTGCCCATGCTCCCCCCTCCAAGTAGGGCTGCTGTCTGGGCTCCCCATTCCCTGCAGGAAGTCAGGCTGCACCCAGGCTCCTGGCTCCATGCTTGGAGCCTAGGTGGCTGCTGTGTTCCCAGCAGGGAATCTGAGAGTCCAGGGAGCCAAGAGTGGGGATGGGGGGAAGGCTGCTGTGCTCCTGGTGGGGAGTGGAAACTTCCAGGGGCAGCCAAGCTTCTGGCCAGGAGCAGTATGAGGTGCTGAGAGTGCTGTGTGAGGTGCTGTGTGAGGTGCTGTGAGGCTCTTAGTTAGGTGGAAGTGCTCCTGATGAGGACACGCATGACTGACAGACGGTGGGGTAATGTGGACAGGAACCTCCACAGTAATTACTGCTGTTTGTACAGTAGACATGCCCGCAGAGAAGGAAAACACGGTTACTAACCTTTGTAACTGTTGTTCTTCGAGATGTGTTGCTCATATCCATTCCAGTAGGTGTACGCGCCGCGCGTGCACGTTCGTCGGAAGACTTTTACCCTAGCAACTCCAGCGGGCCGGCAAGTCGCCCCCTAGAGTGGCGCCGCCATGGCGGGGAATATATACCCCTGCCGGCCCGCACGCTCCTCAGTTCCTTCTTGCCGGCTACTCCGACAGTGGGGAAGAAGGGCGGGTGTGGAATGGATATGAGCAACACATCTCGAAGAACAACAGTTACAAAGGTGAGTAACCG
>NC_133769.1:79115159-79143250 GCF_003597395.2 Chelonoidis abingdonii | reverse complement strand
AGAAGTGATGGCCACCAGGAATGCTGTCTTCCAGGACAAGTAGAGGAGGGAACACGTAGCCAGCGGCTCAAACAGGGGGGACATAAGACGGGACAACACCAGGTTGAGATCCCAAGAGGGGGCTGGGTGGTGGACCTCGGGGTAAAGACGCTCCAAACCTTTAAGGAATCTAGCCACCATCGGGTGTGAGAAGACAGAGCGACCATCGCTCCCCGGGTGGATGGTGGAGATAGCCGCTAAGTGAACCCGGACAGAGGACACCGCCAGGCCGTGCTGCTTGAGTGACCAAAGGTAATCGAGGACGATTGGGATGGAAACATCGGTGGGGTGGAAGCATCTCTCCACACACCAGCACGTAAAGCGTTTCCATTTGGCTGCATATGTCGTCCTCGTAGACGGCTTCCTACTTCCCAGAAGCACCTGCCTCACTGGGGAAGAGCAATGCAACTCGGACCTAGTCAGCCACGCAGGAACCACGCTGAGAGGTGCAGCGACTGGAGGTCCCGGTGACAAAGCCGGCCGTGGTCTTGCGTGATCAGATCCAGGTAAAGAGGCAGGGGAACAGGGTCCACTACCGACAGGTCCAGCAGCAGAGAGAACCAATGCTGCCGGGGCCACGCCGGAGCGATCAGGATCAAACAGGTCCTGTCCCTGCGCACCTTCAGAAGGACCTTCTGGATCAACGGGAACGGAGGGAACGCATAGAAGAGGTGCGTCACTCATGGAATCAGAAAGGCGTCTGCCACCAGGCCCGGCTCGCGACCTTGGAAAGAGCAAAACATCGGGCACTTCCTGTTCCTGCGGAATGCAAAGAGGTCCATATGGGGATGCCCCCACCTTTGGAAGATTGCAAGGGCGATGTCCGGGTGAAGGGACCACTCATGGGAGCAAAAGGACCGGCTGAGACAATCCGCCAGCGTATTCCGAGCCCCGGGGAGAAAGGAAGTGACTAGGTGAACAGAGTGGGCTATGCAAAAGTCCTACAACGTCATGGCCTCCCAACAAAGAAGAGGAGATCTCGTCCCACCCTGCTTGTTTACATAGTACACCGCCGTTGTGTTGTCGATAAAAACCGAAACACAGCGACCCTGGATCTGCTGATGGAACACTTGACAAGCAAGGCGGACCGCCCTCAATTCTCGCACGTTGATATGGAGGGCGAGTTCGGGAGGAGACCAGCGGACCTGGGGTCGCAGGGGTACTAGGTGAAGCTCCCCCATTCCAAGTCTGATGCGTCCGTTCATCAGAGACACAGGGCTGGGCAGAGTGAACGAAGCTGCACCACGACGACTGACTCCAGCACCACTTGGAGGAGTGAGACGTCTGGGGAATCGTGAGTACTGTATCTAATTGACGCCTGGCTGGACAGAGCTGCAGGGATGCAGGCCAGGACCTGGAGGGGCCGGAGCAGAGTCGAGCATGCACCGTAACGAATGTGCAGGCCGCCATGTGGTCCAAAAAAGAGTGTCAGGCAAGTTACGATTGGAGGTTAAAGGGTGCTGCCTGCACCCTGTTGGATGATGCACTGTCAAAGCCGGAAGCCGCGGACAAGGAAAATGCTAACGGCCCCTGGCTATGTGGAGTATAGACGGCGCCGATACACTCTAATCCTCTGAGTAGGGGACAGGGTGGACTTCTCGGGTTTGAGAATCAGGGCCTAAGGCTTGTGAAAAGGCGGCTTGACCTATGCGGACGTGCGCGAGGACTCGCTCCTCTGAGGGTCCCCGGATAAGCCAGTCGATCTGGTGCTAGGGAACACCTTGTGCGCACGATGTGACAGAAAGAAGGCAAAACAGACTACAGCCATTGCATTTGGTAAACACTCTCGGGCCGTCGAGGGCCGACAGGCGAGGACCGTTGAATTGATAGTGGCCGGCCGGCAACAACGAAGCCGAAGGAACCTCCAATGGGGCGGGAAGATGGCTATATGGAAATACGCCGTCCCGCATGTTGAGGGCGGCGTTTAACCAGTGCTCCGGGATCCAGGGGAATGAATAATGGCTCCCAAGACACAACATGCGGAACTTCAACTTGACCAGGTATTTGTTGAGTTCTCGTAGGTCGAGATGGGTCTGAGACCTCCCTTGGCTTGGGGATCAGAAAGTAACGGGAGTAAAACCCTTGCCCTTCTCGTTCTCTGGAACCTCCTCTATGGCCCTTTGTCGAGGAGTGTCCATACTCCTGGAGGAGGAGCTGCTCGTGAGAGGGGTCCTGAAGAGGGACAAGGGAGGGGGCGGGAGGCGGGTACGAAGCAAACTGTAGGTGGTATCCAAGCCGCACATGTGGAGGACCCAGCGGTCCGAAGTGAGCTGGCACCACGCGGAGGAAGAAGAAAGATGGTTGGAGAAGGGAGGAGATGGATCCGTGGAGGAACTGGTACAAGCGCCTCGGGCGCACCTTCAAAACGAGGGCTTCGGCCGGAGGAAGGCTTGGAGGACCTGGCTTTGGCCCCCCTGGTTACCCATTGTCTGCGCCTAGCATCCTCCTTTCGCCGCCTGGAAAGTCCTGCCTTTGCTGCGGTTCGAGGGTAAGCATGTGACTGGCTGGTGAGGCCTGAATGGTCTACATGGGTTACCGCGATGCACCCCAGGTCACGCATAATGACCCTATTACTTTGAGGCTTTGCAGCCGAGGGTCAGTCTTGGTCCGAAACAGTCGCCTGCTTCAAACGTAGATCTGGATTGGTATATTGGAGTTCCGGAGGGAAACGCAGAGACCTGAAGCCACGGATGCACGCATAGTGACCCGCTTCCCCTCCCCCCAGGAGGCCAGAGTTCTGGCGGCCCGAGTCAGGCAGCGTCCAAGCCCGCCTCGTAGGGAAGTGGCGTGCGACCTTTTTCCTCGTCAAGGAGAGCGATGAACTCCTGCGAGCGTCTTTGCGGGAGGAGCTCTGTTAAACTTAGTCAGCGCGCGCCAGGTGTTGTATAGTAGCGGACTGAGCAGAGCTTGCTGGTTGGGCCCGCAGCTGCAGGGCTCCGCGGAATAGACTGGTGGCCAAGCAGGTCCAATACGCCCTCGGTCCTTAGACTTGGGGGCCGGAGCTTGTTGTCCATGGCATTCCTCTCATTCACAGAATGAACGACGAGGGAACACAGGGGCGGTGGATATATAAGTACTCATAGCCCTTCGAAGGACCATGTATTTACGCTCCACACCCGAGCAGCGGGGGAACGGAGGCCGGTGACTGCCAGATGGTGGTGGCATTAGGCTGGGATGGTCTTATGAAGGGCAGGCGCGACACGAGTGGGTGCATCCGCGAGAGTATGCTCACGACCGGTCCTCGATCTCGGAGACCTCCTCAGCCTGGAATGTTCATATTTTGCGCCACGCGCCTGAGGAGATCCTGGTGTGCCCTGAGGTCCAGCGGGGGACTTGTGGATGTCGTCCCGCCACCGCCTCATCTGGGGAGGATGACGAGGAGAGCCTGGCAGGAGCGGTCTGGTGGCGGCTCTGACTGGAGCACCGCTTCTGACTCTTGCGGGAGCTCAGCATCCGGAGGATGAGACGACCGCTCTTCGTAGGGCATGGAGGGAGGGTGTGAAGAGTAGCCTCTTGGAGCCTGTGCTCTGAGGACAGAGATGATCGTGGGGAATTTGCTGGGGGCCCTGGGATTGATGGATACACCCAGGGGGTCCAGAAGCCCCCACTGCTGCGGACCATGCTCCTGCTGACCTCGGAAAAGAGGGCGGCGGGTCTTTCAGCTTCGAGGTACACACTATCCGCCCCGAGAGACAGACCCGTGGCGAGGAGGGCCACGGGGGAGCCGAGCGGAGTGGTACGGGTCCCGCGCGCAGACGGCGGAAAACCTCCTCGGTGCCGGAAGATCGGGCCGTGAGTCATACGGTGCCACGATCGAGACCGGGACTGCCACCGCTCAGGTACGGGAGGGTCGACCGGGATCTGGATCGTCGATGTTGGGAATGACTCCTCGAGTCCCGTGCGGGCGGTGGCTGGAGCCAGAATGTGCCGGAGTATCGGACCGGCACGAAGACGACCGATGCCGTGAGTACGACCCGGTGCGTCGTGTGAGAGCGGTGCTGGGACTGCGAGCGACGCGAGTCCGCGCGGTGGACCTCCCTCGGATCGAGATCGCGCGAGATCTTTGACCGGTGCTGAGTCGGAGAGTGCAGGGACAGTGCTCGCATCAGCATAGGCCTTAGCCTTTGATTGTAGAACCCGCACCGGTGGTGCCGGGGGTTGGGGCAGCACAGGCTCCGTTAAGAGATGAGGCCTGGCGACGAGAAGGTCTCGGGCGTGGACGGGACCATCAGCTCTACCCCAGATCTTGGCGGGGAGCTGGAGGGATCGGACTCGACGGACTGCGGGCCCTGAGTTGATGAAGTCCCTGGCACGGCCAACACGGCCGGCGTCGGCACCGGGTGCTCCTTTCGGAGCTGTTTAGCCGGGGTAGAGGACGTAGAGAGCCTCTTCCTTGAGCGGTGCCGAGAAGGTCGGTGCCGTGGCGTTTTCCGGTGCCGGAGAGATCCGGTCGGAGCTGGAGCAGCACTCTGTGCTGAGACGAAGGATAGCGCCGCTTCCATCAGGAGCGTCTTGAGGCGCTAGTCTCGCTCCTTCTTGCGTCCTCGGTCTGAAGGCTTGCAAATGCGGAACTTCTCGGAGATGTGCGATTCCCCCAGGCACTTCAAGCAGGCGTCGTGGGATCACTGGTGGGCATTGGCTTTTACAGGCCGAGCACGTTTGAACCCCGGCGAACCAGCATGAGCCCGGCGCGGAGAGGCGGGAGAGGGAGGGAGAGGCGGGAGAGCGGCGCCGGGCGCGGGAGAGGGCTAGCGCCCGAACCCGCTAACTATATACACTAAACTAAAAACTATAACTATACTAAACTATGTGAACTACAATTAAAAACTAAATAAGAACAATAAACGAAGAGAAGCTAGGGGACGTAGGAGGACAGCTATGCCGCGCTCCACAGTTCCAACGACTGACACGGTGGTAGAAGGAACTGAGGAAGCAGCGGGCGGCAGGGGTAGTATATTTACCGCCATGGCGGCGCCACTCTAGGGGGAGACCTGCCGGCCCGCTGGAGTTGCTAGGGTAAAAGTCTTCCGATGAACGTGCACGCGCGGCACGTACACCTACTGGAATGGATATGAGCAATCACTCGAAGAAGAATCTTCCCATCCACCTCTGGCCCAGACATCAGCTACATCTAATTTCCTTTGAGGGGTGGGACTTACATCACACCCCTTTCCTCAGTGTTTCCTATTAGGCAGTTCCCTGTTCAGTTGGTTAACTTTTACTCATCCGAGCTTTAGACACTTAACTCCCCCAACATTGTACAGGGAGTTTGGGCACTGAACTCAGTGTTGTGGATTCTACTAGGTGGTAACAAGCCTAAACGTGAGGCACTGCAATGCTGGGTCCAATGTAATTAATGAGGCTGCTCAGTACTGGTGCCAATGGTGTGCCAGCTGTGACACCACTTAGAGCAGGCGTGGGCAAACTTTTTGGCCCCAGGGTTGGGCAAGGAACTTCCCTATAAAAGTATGGATGACAAAAATCGGTCTCAAGTTTCTTGAGGAGATTGTAAAATTTGTGTAGCATCTGCTAAAGTTTAGCTCTATGTAATAGAAACTCTGTAGTAGAAGAACTAAAATACATCAAATTCACCTAAATTCAGAAAAGGGTGTGTAGAGAGATGTTTATGAAAGACTGTGATTTGGACATGCTCCATCATAAGAGACAGTGTTGTGAGTGTGGGAATTTGGAGATGTGCCCTGGAGGCAGGGGTTGGGAACACCACATGGTTGGGTGTAGTGGCTCACTACAGAAGCTCTCCAGTTTGTTTTATTAAAGCTTTATTCCTTTCTCTTTCGTTGGTTTGTTATTTAATGAACCCCAAGATCCTTACATGGTGTCAGAAGTGCTAAATGAGAAGAAAACTGCAGTTTGCAACTGAAAGCAGAGACAAAGGGAGGCACCAGAGAAGTGGGGCGGGGGGTGGGCGCAATAGTAGCTTGACTAGCTTATGAAGGGGGGGAAGTGAAAAATGGATATGTTGCAACCTCCACCCAGTCTGCAATTATCAGGTAATGTTGCAGAGGAGTGGAAAAAAAATCAGACTGAGATTTGAATTGTATTTAGCAGCCATAGCAGCAGAGGAGAAAAATGATAAATTGAAATCATCAATCTTTTTCATGTTGTTGGAGAGGAAGCATTCATATATATAACAGCTTTAAGTTTGAAGAAGGTGAAACCATGAAGTTAAATAAAGTACTGACTAAATTTGAGGAACATTTCATGCCAAAGAGGAATGAAACCTTTGAGAGAGAAATTTTTAACATTCATGATAACACAATAGAACAATATGTCACCAGATTAAGGAAACTCAGTAAAACCTGCGACTTTAGCGAGCTAAGAGAGTCTCTGGTCAGAGATAAAATCATTTGTGGCATTAAAGACAATATGTTGAGAGAGAGACTGCTCTGCCAAGGAGACAACTTTTTAAAAAAGCTCTCCAAATATGCAGGGCAGCAGAAACTGAAAGCACAAGCCACAGAGCTGAATTCACCAGAAGAGATTATCCCTGTACTAAGTACAAAAGAATATAGCCAGAATGGTTCTGCTCTTTCATTTGACTTACTCACTGTGTAAACCACTGGTAGGGGGAATATTAGGTACAGATGGGCATGTGGAAGCTGTGGATCACAGCATGGTCCTAAACAGTGTGTT
Source organism: Chelonoidis abingdonii (assembly GCF_003597395.2). Lineage (NCBI taxonomy): Eukaryota > Metazoa > Chordata > Testudines > Testudinidae > Chelonoidis > Chelonoidis abingdonii. The sequence continues at coordinate 79,136,557 of NC_133769.1, read as the reverse complement.
GCCTTTTGGAAACTTTGTCATAAATGTGGGGAAAGTAAACATTTTGCAGAATTGTGCAGATCCCATTTGCAGAAAAGTCAAGTGTATTCAGTTAAAGACAATCTGGTTGAGGAGTGTTCCATAGACGTACTGGGATCTAGTAAGCCTGATGAGCAATACTGGGTTTACAATAGTGCTGTCTATGCGGAGGGTTAGGTCGGCATAGCTATGTCTCTCAAAGGTGTGGATTTTTCACACCCCTGAGAAAGGAAGCTGTGCTGATGTAAGAGATTACATGGATCCCATGTTGTAAACTGGGGTTTGTCTGTTGGGTCAAAAAGTTAAGCATTTGAAAGGAGGTTAATTAGTATCCCTAACAGACCTCCTCACACCTCTTTAGACAATTGGAGAATCTAAACTACACAGGCATCTACTTGAAGGTAGAGTCAACTCAGTACTGCATACAACACTGAATTAATCTTGGAAACACCATCTTCATGACGGGTGTGGGGCTATCTGAAATTAAATCAAAACAGTTAAAAAAAATTAAAAAGAGAACTGGTATAATCATGAAATCTAAAACACTACAAATTGTTGCTTTATTGCTAGTATTATTAACTTTGAGTTAGGATTTGTGGGATTTGCCCCATACCTTCATCTACATTAGACAACAGAACAGAGTAGACAGTAATAAAGTCACTGCCAAATATACGTGTGTATATATTGGGGGAGGGGGAGGAACTAGGAGGAATCTCTTATTTGTCTTTCAGAAAAAGTCTTCATTTATTTTGTGAACTTCTCTAACACTCAAGAGATCACAGTTGATTGATTCTGTGAATTCTTATTGATGACATCTGGCTAGATGCTGTAACTCAGCAAGGAAATAAAAATTCAGCTAGTCCTTTCTAACATCTCTGATGTTACAACGATAATAGCAGCACTGATAGCCATTTATTTTTATTCCCCTTGATTAAAAAGAAGCCCATAAACTGTGACAAAAACTAAATCCGTAAATAGCAGCCTCTGAGATTATTTCATTTTAATACAGTCTGATTCCCATGCATGACTAAATTGCCTTACTTGCCTGCAGGAACAGCTGAAGGGACCAGTCCAACCAAGTTAAAATGAATATTGATGAACTTTCAAATGCCAAAGTGATTTACATATAAGTTCACTATTCTGTGTAATTTGCAGGTAAAGGATTTAGCTTTAATTAAGATTGGTGAAATATTCATGACATGTCAGAGGAGTATTATCTGGAAGGGTACAGTAGTTATCTGGAAGTCATGAACAGATAATGCCCTATTATAATTAACTGGTGCCAGTCATTCTTCCTTCATATTAGCCTAACAATGTTATAGTTACTAATGAAATATTTGACAGAGCTCTTTCAGTCTCTATTACTAGGACAATCTCAGATATATTATTTTACTGAATTTGTAAAGAATTATAGTTCAATATTCTTACATATATTTTTGTGTGCATATGCACACAGTTCTTACATTACATGTATTTAGATAGTTACAATATATGCACTGTTTACTTTCTCACACTATGTAAACAAAGTTTTCTTTGTAATAATAAAGGAAATATACACTGAGAGAAGAGAACCACTACAGAAGTGCAAAGGCAACTGTTCAAATATTTATTTAGGTTTACCTGATTTTTTTTAAGTGATTTAGGAGAGACTTTGGTAAAATAAAATGTATCATTTGGGATAATCTATTAAATGTCCTCTTTTTGTCCATATAATCTTGGTTTTGTCACAGAGAATTATGTTATGTCACCTTTTGTTATATTGCATCACAGCATGAGCCAGTGAATTTCCCTGTGGTAAAATGTATCCAAAATACAAATCTATTTAAAACTTTGCTTTACATGAACTAAGTGAAATGTATATTTAACTAGATGAAATTTAACTTTTAGGTGTCATGGTGGATCTAATTCAAGTCTTGGAAAACATATGATATATCATGTACACTATGGTACATAGTGCATGTTTAGTATTGAGAAAAGGCCGCGTGGGGACCTAATAACAGTTTTCAAATATGTTAAGGCTTGTTATAGAGGACAATGATGAATTGGTCTCCATATTCATGGCAGGCAGGACAAGAAGTAATGGGCTTAATCTGCAGCAAGGGAGATTTAGGTGAGATATTAGGGAAAACTTTCTATCTATGAGGGTAGTTAAGCTCCGCAATAGGCTTCCAAGGGAGCTTGTGGAATCCCCATCACTGGAGGTTTTTAAGGACAGGTTGGACAAACACCTGTCAGGGATGGTCTAGGTATACTTGGTCTTGCTGCAGCACAGGGACTGGACTTGATGACCTCTGAAGAGCCCTTCCAGCCTGACATTTCTATGATAGAACACACTTACTACTGAAATGCATAGATTATACGTTCAAATGTACATATTGATGTGCAAAGAAACCCTAATGAAAGGTTTAGACTGAGATTTTAATCAGAAATCTAGAAGCCACATTTGCTACAGCTGGTGCAAGGAGTTACAAAGTGCTCGTCTCTTCATCATCCTAAGAGAGATTCAGACTTAGGGAAGGTAGTGTTCTATCTACCTTCAATTGTTATTCAGTGTCTTTCAGTGTGACAATGGGAGGGGATTGCACTGGCATGGGGCACAGGATCTATGTGTGACTATTAGATGGAAGGGGAGTGGGGAGAGAGAGCTGTTTTGTTGTATGCTATGCAAGGGGCAAGGGAATCTTGGATCAGGAATATTATTTTTTGTAATCCTCACGCATACCATATGACTGAAACCAGAAAGTAAGGATGCCTCTGTGTCACAATTTTCTTACAATACCCTGCAGGGGGTTGGACTAGACCTTCTGAGGTCCCTTCCAACCCTGGTATTGTATGATTAGCTCCTATCCGTGCTAGCTCTTTCTAACAATCAGGGTCCAGACATCCCAAGGGGAGGAGAGAAGGTTGAAAACCCCAAAATAAGCAGTTAAATCAACTGATTGCATACAGTGTTAATGTACAATAAAATATAGCGACTAAAGTGTTTTATGAAAGCTTGTTAAGCTCTGACATTGATAGTTATTATGAGATATGTATACAGGCTGTGGTTATGAATCTACGCATTTGTGTCTATAAAATACAGTACTGTGACCATGATATATGCTGCAACTTCAGCTGCACCTCACAGCAGGGTGGTGAGCAGTCAAGTGGGATCAGGCACCTCCCAATCTAATTGTTTACATGAAACATCAAGTACCTGTCCATTGGCCAGCTCAGTAAAAGACAATGATGGAACATTAGAGTTAATGGAAAGACACGGAGACAGCTCAAAATTGAAAAGAACATCTTAGCTCTCAAGTCAAGGGGGAATTTCCTCATTCTGAATATGTAAAAAGAACAGGAGTACTTGTGGCACCTTAGAGACTAACAAATTTATTTCAGCATAAGCTTTCATGAGCTACAGCTCACTTCTTCGGATGCATAGAATGGAACACACAGACAGGAGATATTTATACATACAGAGAACATGATTAGACTCTTCCTGTTGGTATGCATACTTCCACCTTTTCATGTTTTCTGTATGTATAAATATCTCTCGTCTGTGTGTTCCATTTTATGCATCCGAAGAAGTGAGCTGTAGCTCACGAAAGCTCATGCTGAAATAAATTTGTTAGTCTCTAAGGTGCAACAAGTACTCCTGTTCTTTTTGCTGATACAGACTAACATGGCTGCTACTCTGAAACCTGTCATTCTGAATATGGTTATTCAGTCACCATGTTACAATATGTCAGGATTGTTTAGTAAAATTTTAGTATAATGATTGGTTAAGGTACAGCTAAGCAGGACTCAAGTTTCACTATATAAACTGGGGTCCAAAAGGCAGTTCCTTGGGAACCAACTCCAGGACACAGCCCCAGAGACCAGAGCTGCCAGACCTCAACACTCTGCCAGTGACACCATGCAGTAACTAGAGTCCCCCAGATGGATCTGATTCTGACTGGCCATTGTGACTGGAGTCCCAGGGGAGCCAACTGAGATCACTCAATTAGAGTGAGTTGCAAAGAATGGGGCATGCAATCCCCAAAACTGGTGGATATTTCAGTGCTTAGATTTTCCAAGCCAGCACAAAACAGTTTCTATAATACCTCTCTGGTTACCCAGAAGCCAACAGCACAGTCCCGTTGAAGTAACCCAGCCTTAGGCCACCACATAGACACCCAAGTCAAATAAGATAAGGATTACTGAAAATCTTATTCATCATATAAGAAAGTTCTACCAATCCCAAAGGATCACCTCCCAGGTTAATGAATATTTCAGATCTTACCCAAATACACACTTATTACCAATTTTATTAACTAAACTAAAATATATTAGAAAAGAAAAAAGAGAAAGTATTGGTTAAAAGGTCAGTATACAGACAGACATGAGTATTGTTCTGAGATCAGATTCATAGTAGAGTGAGCTTTGTAGTTGCAAAGAGTTCTTTCAGAATTAGTTCATTGGTTACATTGGTCTACAATTTTTGAGAAGTCATCTGCTTCAGAGATAAAATGTGGTATTTATTATGTATTTTGATGTGCTGAATTCAAATATGACAATTAAAATAACTGATTGGCTACTGTTTCTAAGATATTTAAGTTTTTACATTTTATGTCTATGTATATTGTGTAGATAGTAGAGTTTTAATCATAAATTGTAAACCTAGGTCTTTTCATGTGTTTATGGTTGCTTTAGGCATGATCATATATCTCACCTGTCCTGTTTATGTAACCTTAAAAATCGCAAAAGGGGTTAAAAATAAAATTTTTATGTAAAACAAAGGCAAAACTATGAATGTACATAGTTTAGTCTATTCACTGTCTACTCGGCTTCTTGCTTGTCTCTTGTATTCATTAAATGGAGCATCTCTTGTCACTGTCGGCAATAGTCTGCAAGCATTGATGGCTCCATTTGCCCTGATAGCTTTTCTCATTGTCGCAATGTCTGGTGAAATCGCTCGCCATGCTCGTCGCTGCACTGCTTCGCAGTGCGGTGGAAAAAAATCTAGCTGAGAGTGCAAAAAATGTATCTTTAGTGACAAGTTGCAACCAAGGCTTTTGTATGCCTTGAGGAGGTTTTCCCAAACAACTGTAGTTGTCTCCCTGTTGTTTCCGAGAAAATTTAGTGCCACTAACGTGGAAGGTCTCCATGCCGTCTTTTCCTTGCCACACAGTCAGGTCAAATGCATCATCCTCGAAGAAGTTCATGAATCTGATGACCAACAAAGACACCTTCCTTTTATCTTAGCTTCAACTTAACCTTGGAAATTCTTTCCACAGAGTCTTGAAAGCTGCTTGTTTTTGTCATGGCCTTGACAAAGTTCTTCTGCAAGACGCAGCTTGATGTGCAAGGGTGGTAACAAATCTCCTTGATTAACAAGTGGGTGGATGCTGAAAACTTTTCATCCAGGTCCAATGACTGTTCGGAGTGGCCAATCTTTTCTTGATGTAGTGGGAATCTCTTGCACGACTACCCATTCGCAGAGAAAACAGCAGTACTTTGTGTATCCAGTCTGCAGACCAAGCAAGAGAGGAAACAACCTTCAAATCACACAAAGCTGCCACTGATGTTGGTCATAGTTTATGCACCTCATAAAGTTGTTTCATGTTTGTCATTTGGTTTCCTTCATATGGACTGCATGACCAACCTGGAATTGATGGCAAAACATTGCCATTATGGAGCAAAACAGCTTTAAGACTCGTCTTCGATGAATCAATGAACAGTCTCCATTTATCTGGATCGTAGACGATGTTGAGGGCTGCAATCACACCAATCAATGTCGTTCGCAGGCTACAAGATCACTTCCATGAAGAAGAATGGGACAAGATCCTTTGACAGTCACGGAACATGGAACCCTAACATCACCTGCCAGAAGATTCCACTGCTGTAATCATGGATGTCCCAACAGCTAGACTAGAGCCAATCAACAATTTTAAGCATCATTTTTGTTCTCAGTGACCCAGAATTAGTAAAGTTTGACTACATTTATTTCAGAAGCATTTTGGCTGTAGAGCAGTGTTATAATCCAATGTCCATATTCAGGATGAATCTAGATTAGGACTAGAGGTCTCAGCCTTGTGGTTTAAACTTCCCCTGCATGAAGCATCAAGCAGATCTGAGATAAAAAGGATCAGGTCTCAAGAGCCTTTTATATAGTTTTCAGGCCTACTTTGACAGGTCTAAGTCCTTAGGTGAACAAGAGGCAATCAAGGCGACTTTGAAGTAGCCCTATTTCCTAAGCATATCCATTAATTAGCTGTATGGATTAACATAATGCAATTTATCCATTAGGTAGTCTATCGCAAACTTTAAAGAGACATAGACAATGACATTATTTCACCCAAGAATTCATCTAAATGTTAATATTCCCTATTAGTGGATGAACAATCCAATGCTTGGTGAATTCTGCTTCACAATGATAGGAAGAGCCGACATCGAAGATCTCTGAATCAATAGTTACAGTGACAGACAGGAACTGTCAGTTTACATGGCTAACATTTAACAAGCTATAATTAAACAAATGCAATTAGTATGTATTACCTGTTCTGCAGCTCTACCGCCACTGCTTCAGTCTTCGGTGGCAATTCGGTGGCTGGTCCTTCCCATCGCCGAATTGCCACCGAAGAGTGAGACATGTCACCCCTTCCCCTTGGCTGCCCCAAGCACCTGCTTGCTCACCTCTTCTGAAGAAACGCTTGTCTATGCACACACCAGTCACATTGCTTTAACAATACTAGTATAGATAAAGTCATACAATCACTCCTAATGTGGATCCAGTTATAGTGTTATGAATGTGCTTGTAGTAGTGTAGCTTATTCCTATGGAAACCTTTATACTGGTATAACTACATCCACATAAGGACTGTGTCAGTATAACTAGATTGGTAAAAATATCACACTCCTATCCAAAACAGTTATACCAATAAAACCTTCAAGTGTATATCTGGTCTTGGTTATCGAAGACTTGGTTTCAGGGACCTGAACCTGCAAGGGAGAAGAAGAAAAGGTACAGGAAATTAACACCCTAGGGCCAAGATTTCCAATAGTAGAAACCTAAAGTTAGGGTCTGTCTGCACACCAAGCTGCACTGGTTTAATTAAAATCAATTTAAAGTTTCATTGAGTTAACCCTTGTATGAACCCTCTTAAACCAACTTAAACCAGGATTACATTTAACTTAAATTGATTCCTTACTCATTTAAACTAAATTGATAAGCCAAGTTTACATTGATTTAAGAAGGTTCACACAGGGGTTTGTATTGGTCTAACTTCATTGATTGCTTTAAAAACACATCTTTTGTTAAATCAGTGCAGTGACTTTGTGTGTGAGTCAGACCTCAGGCTTTCAAGCCTATATTAGGGACCAATCTGTATTTCAAGAGTGCTGAGCAGCCAACAGTTCCCCTTGAGGTCAAAAGGAGTAAGGGTAGTAGAATATGATCATTGTTATTCCCATTAAACATGCCGAGAGAAATTCAGGTACCATATGTGGTGAAATACATATTTCCCGGTCTACTTGACTACATAGCTAAGGACAAATCAGATTCCTTAGCCAGTCTAACATTTTTTTTATTTCATTTTCTCTTTCAGAGTGTGGTTCATGTGATATTATGACTTTGGAAGTCCCCTAGGCTGCTGATTATAATTTCTTTCTTAAGGCTGATGTTTTTAGCTGTGTGACACATCATGTCCAGTTATGTCAGTGGACAATCTGAGTGATGTGACCAGGCAGAAGTATCATAGCAATGACTAGTCAGACTGGGAATTTGAAAACCTGAAAAACCACAGTTTCCGGCAAATCTAAAAGAGAAGGCTCCTTCATATGGGTTTTATGAGGCTGAAATTAGTTTCTCCCTTATATACAAAATCTATTGCTTTAATCAAAGTTTCTGTTCTTTAAAAGGGAAGAAAACAACTTTTGTTGAATTGCCTGTTTAGCTGTGGTAGTATTAGGCTAAACAGGCATTGATTATCTTCCTAAAATGATAAAACATTGCCTTCTTCCTAGGTTTGTAATATTTGTTTTTTAAAGTTTCATGGCCCTAATCTTACAAAATCTACATCTTTTAAAAGATAAACTGTATTAAATGCATTCAAGTCAAGGTATAGTGACTTACTTAACTAATGCTTCCATTAAGGGTATCCCTACCTGTATGCTGAATATGTATCTACACACCTCTGTGAGTGCTAACAACAATGCTACCTCAAACACTGCAGCAAAATAGAAAACAGAGTGGGTAGCCTCCTGAATATTTTTTCCTATGGGAAATATATTGTCTTCATTTCAGGTTAAATCTCACTCAGATAGCCTCCCTCTGCCTCATGAATCTTAGTTTTATACAGGACCACTCATCCCTCTAGCTGAATAGAGCATTTGGAGAAACAAACAACAAAGTTTTGGGGTAACATTTTTTAGAGTACCCCAAGTAATTTATGAACATAAAAACTGGGTCAGACCAATGTTCCATCCAACCATAGGTACTGATTCTGTGGTGCTTTGGGGCTGGAGTACCCAAGAGGAAAAAAATAGTGGGTACTCAGCACCCACTGGCAGCCTCACAGATCAGCTGCTCTCCCTCCCAGCATCTCCTGCCCACTGTGATTAGCTGTTCAGTCACATGCAGGAGGCACCAGGCTGGGTGTGGGGGAGGGAAATGAGGAAGAGGAGGGGTGGGGGCTTGGAGAAAGGGGTGGAGTGGGGGCAGGGCCTGGGGCAGGACAAGATGGGGGGCAAGCACCCCCAGGAATTCAGTCCCTCTTCATCCAGTCCAGTATCCTGTCTTCCAACAGAGGCCAGTGCCAGGTGCTTCAGAGGGAATGAACAGAACAGGTAATAATCAAGTGATCCATCTCCATCTCCCATTCCCAGCTGCTGGTAAAATTTAGTCACCTCGGTGCTTTTGAAAATCATACTAGCAGCTACATCCACAACAGAACCTGAGTGTGATGAATCTGCTAAACAGGGGACTACAGCTCCTTTCAGCTCCTTCCTCAGCGCACAGCCATTTCCCTTGGCCAGGTAAGGGGAAAGGTCCTGAACCAAGAAGAGGCTGGGCTCTTTTAGGAATTGGGGAAGCAGTAACCACATTTTATCCTGGGATCTGCAGAGAAGTTGGATGTAGAGTGGAATCCCCAGAAACTGAATGCAGAGCTGCATGTGGAAAAGGCTGTGACTGCTGGACACAACAGCTGGGTGCAACTCTGTGTGGGGCTTATGAAGGAGTAGCAGCAGCTGGGTAGGCAGCCAGTGCAGATAGGCCCTAAAGAATGACGCTAATTGAACCTGGCCTGGAAACCCACAAAGCACCTGTTTGCAGGAATAGAGACTCTGGAGTGGAAAGAATTCCTCCAGCACTGGGCCTGAAGCCCTCATTCTCAACTGGACTTCCTCAGGGACCCAAACAAGAAATTCTATTGTTCACTCAAACTGTAACCATTTAAACGTCTGTATCTAGGTATTTGTAACCCTTCCCTTTTCTGCCAGCCCTACTAAAATACCCAGTCACTGAGTCATGGGTCTGACATCTGAGTGGTTATTAGGATTCCCCCATGCTTAGCACCTACAAAATTAGCTGCTGGAGTCCCTACAGTACTTGCCTCTAAGTCAGACTTGGACAAACTATGTCCCATGGGCCACATCTGGCCCGTGGGACCTTCCTGCCCAGCCCCAAGCTCCCGGCCAGGAAGCCTAGTCCCCAGCCCCTCCCCCGCTGTCTACCCCCTCCCTCTCCCACAGCCACACTGGCCAGCTCTGGCTCACCACTCCCATTGGGCAGCATGGGGAGTACAACTGGCTCTGGCCAGGCATGAGCTCCTGCTGCTGGTAAGGAGGTGGGGAGTTGGGCGGTTGGGTAGGGGAGTGGGGGGTCCTGGGAGGCAATCAGGGAGGAAGGGGCAGTTGGATAGGCAGAGGTTCTGGGGGTGGTCAGGGGATAGGGAACAGGGAGGCTTGGGAGTGGGAGTCCCGGGGGGCCTGTCAGGGGTGGGGATGTGGATAGGGATTGGGAGGGCAGTCAGGGGACAAGGAGCGGGGGGGGGGGCTGGATAAGGGATGGATACCAGGGGGAAGTTAGGAGTGGAGAGTCCTGGAGGGGATGGTCAGGGGACGAGGAGCAGAGGGCGGTTGGATAGGGGGTGGAGTCCTGGGGGCTTTCAGGTGGCAGGGTTAGTGTGATTAGGTGTCACGGGCAGTCAGGAGGAACAAGGGAGCAGGGGGGGTTGGATAGGTTGGGGGGTTGGGGGTTCTGAGGGGGCAGATAGGAGTGGGGGTCAGGCTGTTTGGGGAGGCACAGCCTTCTCTACCCAGCATGGATGGAAGGATAACTATGTTACAGTGTAATGTGTTCCTGGTCATGTTTCAGAATGGTTGGAGGGGAAATGTGGTAGGGCCAGTGAGAGAAATCACAGACAGGGTTTCTGTTCCAAAATACCAACAGTTTTATCTTTGAGACAAAGGTCCTTTGACCCCTGTCCAATATGTTTACTTCATCTCCAAGAAATAGTGAGGTACCAGAGCTTGTAATGTTTCGATAACATATGGTACACATTTTCTGGTCATTCATGAACCCTCCATTTTCCTAATTAGTGTTCTTCCAATACTTATTAATAGTCTTCATATTGTCACTGTCGCAATTATTCAGATGCTCAGCAAATCAGAAAAAAAATATCTCAGCTCTTGGACACATGTCTCTGATGCAGCTTAGATCTGCTTTCATGCATTGTATGAGGGGTCCACCAGAAATAGGGCCCTGTTCATTTCTGCCTGAGTGAATCCTCACAACATCCACAGGATCAGGAAGTTTTTGGAGAGTGCTGGGGACAACTTCCTTGGTGCAAGTGCTGGAGGAACCAACTAGGGGCCATGCTTCTCTTGACCTGCTGCTCACAAACAGAGAAGAAGAAGTAGAAGTGGGTGGCAACTTGGGCAATAGTGACCATGAGTTGGTCAAGTTCAGGATCCTGACGAAAGGAAGAAAGGAGAGCAGCAGATTACAGAGACTGGATTTCAGAAAAGCAGACTTTGAGTTCCTCAGGGAACTGATGGGCAGGATCCCCTCAGAGGCTAATATGAGGGGGAAAGGAGTCTAGGAAAGCTAGTGGTATTTTAAAGAAGCCTTATCGAGGGCGCAGGAACAATCTATTCTGATGTGCAGAACGAATAGCAAATATGGCAGGCGACCAGCTTGTCTTAACGGAGAAATCTTTGGTGAGCTTAAACACAAAAAGAAAACAGACAAGAAGTGGAAACTTGGACAGATTACTAGGGAGGAGTTTAAAAATATTGCTCGAGCATGCAGGGGTATAATCAGGAAGGCCAAAACACAACTGAAGTTGCAGCTAGCAAGGGATGTGAAGGGTAATAAGAATGGTTTCTACAGGTATGTTAGCAACAAGAAGAAGGTCAGGGAAAGTGTGGGACCCTTCCTGAATTGGGGAGGCAACCTAGTGATGGATGATGTGGAAAAAGCTGAAGTACTCAATGCTTTTTTTGGCTCAGTCTTTACAGACTGCTGCACTGGGCAGCATGGTATGGGGAGGAGGTGAGCAGCCCTCAGTGGTGAAAGAACATGTTAAGGACTATTTAGAAAAGCTGGACATGCACAAGTCCATGAGACTGAATGCAATGCATCCAAGGGTGCTTAGAGAGTTGGCTGATGTGATTGCAGAGCCATTGGCCATTATCTTTGAAAAATTGTGGTGATCGGGGGAGGTCCAAGCTGACTGAAAAAAGGCAAATATAGTGCCCATCTTTAAAAAAGGGAAGAAGGAGAATCCGGGGAACTACAGACCTCACCTCAGTCCCTGGAAAAATCATGGAGCAAGTCTTCAAGGAATCCATTTTGAAGCACTTTGAGGAGAAGAAAGTGATCAGGAACAGTTAATATGGGCTCACCAAGGGCAAGCCATGCCTGACCAACCTGATTGCCTTCTATGATGACATAACTGGCTCTGTGGACATGGGGAAAGTGTGGATGTGATATACCTTGACTTTAGCAAAGATTTTGATATGGTCTTCCACAGTATTCTTTCCGGCAAATTAAAGAAGTATGGATTGGATTTATGGACTATAAGGTGGATAGAAAGCTGGCTAAATCGTCAGGCTCAAAAGGTAGTGATCCAAAGCTTCATGTCTAGTTGGCAGACGGTATCAAGCAGAGTGCCCAGGGGTCAGTTCTGGGCTCGGTTTTGTTCAACATTTCATTAATGATCTGGATGATGGGATGGATTGCACCCTCAGCAAGTTTGCGGATGACACTAAGCTTGGGGGGAGAGGTAGATACACTGGAGCGCAAGTATAGGGTCCACAGTGACCTAGACAAATTGGAGGATTGGGGCAAAAGAAACCTGTTGAGGTTCAACAAGGACAAGTTCAGAGTCCTGCACTTAGGATGGAAGAATCCCATGCACTGCTACAGGCTGGGGACCGACTGGCTAAGTGGCAGTTCTGCAGAAAAGGACATGGGGTTCACAGTGGGTGAGAAGCTGGATATGAGTCAAGAGTGTGCCGTTGTTGCCAAGAAGGCTAACGGCATATTCAGCTTCATTAGTAGGGGCATTGCCAACAGATCGAGGGAAGTGATTATTCCCCTCTATTTGGCACTGATGAGGCCACATCTGGAGTATTGCATCCAATTTTGGGCCCCCCACTACAAAAAGGATGTAGACAAATTGGAGACAGTCCAACTGAGGGCAATGAAAATGATTAGGGGGCTGGGGCACCTGACTTATGAGGAGAAGCTGAGGGAACTGGGCTTATTTAGTCTGCAGAAGAGAAGAGTGAGGGGGGATTTGATAGCAGCCAACTACCTGAAGGCGGATTCTAAAGAGGATAGATCTAGACTGTTCTCAGTGGTACCTGATGACAGAACAAGAAGCAATGGTCTCAAGTTGCAGTGCGGAAGGTCTAGGTTGGATATTAGGAAAAACTATTTAACTAGGAGGGTGGTGAAGCACTGGAATGGGTTACCTAGGAAGATGGTGGAATCTCCATCCTTAGAGGTTTTTAAGGCCCGACTTGACAAGCCCTGGCTGGGATGGTTTAGTTGGGATTAGTCCTGCTCTGAGGTCTCTTCCAACCCTAATCTTCTATGATTCTATGATCATAACCTTGTACGTTACTGGTTAGTCACTGCAGAGTGGGCACAACATGATAGCAATGCAGGCCATCTCACTCCATGGAGTTCACCAATCTCCATGTCATGGTGTATTCCTTGCTCTCCTGCAAACTCATGATCCAGGAATCGCACAGAATCCACATGTTGGCAACCCTCACAGTGCTTTTTCTTCTCTTCTTCAGTGATCAATGTACTTGCACTGTCAGTTCCAAATCTCAGTGCTGCATGTCTTTGGTAATACCACATTAATCTACCCCAAGATCAGGAAGCAGACACTCTCATCCCCTGCCCTATCTCCACTGCTGGGGCTAGTAAAATACAAATTTTCTCAAACAACCAATCCAACCCTTATTTTTCACTTCCTCTGCAGCCGCAAGCCCTCTCCTTGTCCCTGTTCCCTCAGTTTTCCCCCAAAATACTCTGGCACCTGATCCTCCCCAACTGGTATAACAAAAATTGTGGTAAGACTGGCTGCTGGCTGTTCTTATAGCAAGCAACAGGAGTTATTACATCTTTATTGTGCACGTATGCAAAGGTTCAGACTAGAAATATCAATGATGGAGTGCTCACCAAGGACACTGGTGTCAGAACATTCTCTTGAACTACCAAGATAAGCATAAAACGGTTGCATAGAAACCCTGGTTTTTTTTTATTGGTGCGTATTCACTGTAATCCTTTCAGACTGCACATGCATGTAGGTGAAGACATGAACATGGTCTTCAATACTGTTCTCAGTTTGGGTGCCCCAAAATTTAGTGGGTTACCTTGGGTAAAAGTCAACAAATTGAGACCATTTTGACATGCATCAATAGTTTCATCTCTAGCTCTGCGCAAAACAAACACAAAATGAAAAATAAAACAAAAACCTAGAAACTTTTTGGAAAAAAAGGCTATTTTTTCCATGGCTTATTTCTCCACAACCCCTAGTTCAATGGCACCAAATTTGGGTCACTAACCCTAACCTGCATCCTTCTGAGGCAAATGAAATTTCAAAAGAATATGACCAAGCATATCAATTTTAGAGGACTTAGAAAGGTCAACCTTGAAACAGAAGTCATGATGCAATTCTTAACTATAGTGGTGTTGCTGCAGCCCTATAATAGTTATACTGGTATAACAGCCCCCTTGGTTCAACACTGGCTTTTTTTTTAAAGTTTAGCTTAGGAAGGAGTTTAAGCTAAATTGGAAAAAGACACTCTTATGGTGGAATAAGAGAGTTCACCTGGGGGATTATATAGATATAACTGTGCTACAAACTGGTTGGCCATTTAAGGAGAGTTGGACTCAGCCTCACATGTGATGGATCAGCTTGCTCCCCACTACCTGATTTTGATGGGCTAGGGGTCAGATATCGTGAGTCAATTATTAGACTCAGCTGGGAAGGTGGTAGTAATTTCCTACAAAGCTGGGACAGTTCAGGAGGTGTGGGGGAGGTGAGTCTGAAATGAAAGGGTGGCAGGAGAGAAGGAGAAGGTAAGCCCTAGAGAGAATCAACCCCCAGGCAGATGGCTAGGAGATAGACTAAGAATGAGGATCCAGACTAGGTGGAAGAGTAGCCCAGGAAGGATGGAAGATCCTTTTGTTTTATGTCTCCTTTGAGTTTAAGTTTACATTTGTTGTCAATGGCTTGCCCATGGGCGCTGAGAGCGATGGTTAAGTGTCAAGAGCATGGGTGGGCAACTTGTGGTCCATCAGGGTAATCTGCTGGCGAGCCGCAAGACTGTTTACATTGACTGTCCACAGACATGGCCACCCGAAGCTCCCAGTGGCTGCGGTTCGCTGTACCTGGCCAATGGGAGCTGCGGGAAGTGGCACAGGCTTCAGGGATGTGCTCCCCGCCATTTCCTGCAGCTCTCATTGGCCGGAAACGGCAAACTGTGGCCACTGGGACCTGCAGGCGGCCATGCCTGTGGATGTTCAATGTAAACAAACTGTCTCACAACCTGCCAGCGGATTACCCTGATAGGCTGTGTGCAGCCTGTGGGCTGCAGGTTGCCCACCACTGGTCAAGAGCCTCTCTGAAGGGAAGATAGGCCTGAGGCAGAAAGCCTAAAGACAAGGCTGATTAAAGAGAGACCTGGAAAGTCCAGGTGCAAGGGGATTAAAGATCCCAGGGGAAAGTGAGAAAGCGTGAGTGGTGCCATGGATGGCTCCTACTGGGGGAGAGTAGTGGAGGTGGATCCTACCATAAACTACGAAAACTTTCCTGTGTAGACAAAGTCATTGTCTTGATTTCCTCAAGCAAATACTGTAAAATTTGTTGGATGCGGAAAATTGATGGTTTTAAACTTATTTTGCTGATCATCTGGGACACATGTTGAGCAGTCTCTGGAGGGAAAATTAGGTACAAAAAATAAGTGCAAGATCTAAATCTAATAAAACACTCTAGTGAAATGTGTTGTTTGTGTTTTCTAAGGCTATTTCATTTATACAGTACTGAAATGCCAGTAATTCTATATCCTTCCAGCAACAGTTATATTACATTTATTCAGTGCTGTCTAAATCAAAGAGTCTGCCCTTTGTAATGTAGAAAAACTGAAATAGTAATGCTTTTCTAAAAAGACAGAATCTGCTTTCAGGAGACAATGCTTCCAGAAATGTCACTCATAGCGCTGGTTGAAAAATGGAAAAACACATCAAGTGTCGAAGGTGTTTCCATTTCATAGGGTTTGTGAAACACATTTTAATTTTTTGTAATGTTTTCATCAAAATAGCAATTAATGTTTTGTATCTCAAAACCTAGAGAAAATGAGAAATTTTCACTAGCTTCAATTTAAAAAAAATTCACATGAAAAATGTTGAAAAGGTCAGTAGTTGTGTTTTTGATAAAGGCCATTTATCAACGAAAATACTTTCCACTCAAAACCTCTCACTTAGCCTGATTTGTGGGCTGGTACTAGGGTATTAAGAAGTATTCAGTAAGGGCTACATTATGGCAGTTACTGCATACATGGGTGCAGGGAGCTGTATGGAATCACTGCATCCTACAAGGAGCACTGGAAAGATTGTACCAAGAACATTCTCTCCCTGCACTGTTTCTTGTGCATAAATAGTGAGCAATCTACTCCATCAATATCTCTTGCCAAATATACTCCCTGTCACAGGGTAAGATATGCTGCCTTCTGCCTTGTGGTGACTTGTGTATGTTAGTTCATAATACTGTCTAGAAGACCATTGTGCTGCTTTTTGTTCAAGGACTTATTTCTCCCATCTATGCACATGAATTACTTCTTTTAATAGTAAAGTTAAGTTGTTCTTCTAAAGTAGCCTCTGAACATTAATTCCCTCTGGAATAATGTAGCTGTTTATTTTCTGGTGCAGTTGCTTTCCATTGCATTCTCTTGGTTAGTGAAATGTGACTTTTTTTTTTCTTTATGTAGCATGGCAATACAATTACATAACGAGAGAGAACAAGCTGCAGGGAATTCCAGCATGGGTTTGCCAATAAACCACATAGCTAAAATCCACCATAAATAAATTATTTCCTACTTTCCAGCACACACACAGATGAATCACTTCCCAGGGACTGGAATTACATTTAAGACAGTAATATGTAGATTATATATTTTCTAAAACAAGATAGAATATGATCAAAAAGACTCCAAAAGGAAAAACTCTGCCATTCAATGATTATCTACCCAGTGAACTACAATTTACAAAATCCTTTGCAGAATATTCATGCTTGCTCGAGCCAAAACTGATTATAGCTAATCCTCCAGTAGAATGAGAAATGGAGAAATTGATGCCGATGTAGTGAAGATGCTCAACAAACAAAAAGTACAAACAACTGTAGCTGAACCTGGATTGTATTGGTTCAGCACTATGTGGAATTCATTTTTTTTAATTCATCAGGAATACTAACCGTCCAGTTTGTTTACTGCATATATTTGCAGCTGGGTGTGGGGTCCAACAAGTGAAAAGCAGAGAATGAATGAATCCAAATGTAAAACACTGTGAAACATGCTGTTCATGTATTTTATATAGAAAGAGAAGAACTAGTTCAAATCAAATAAGAACTAACTCTCTCCAAAATTCTGTCCAAACCCAACAGAACCTTTTTTTGAGTTTTCAAATAAGTTCAGTTAATTTTGTAGGTGCTTTTCATTTCACATGCCGCTGCATTTTCAGGTTGTTCCGGGGAACACCATTGCTAAAAAACGTTGTACTTCATTTTTTCAAAGTAAATTGATTGCTTGTGTCTATTTACTTCTGGCCGTCAACACGATAGTGTCTGAGCACCTCACCATTAATGGATTTTTATCCTCCTGACATTCCTGTTGGATGAAGAATCCCCAATTTTGAATATTTGATATAAGGGCACAGGGTAGACCAAGGATCACACAGAAAACTTGTGGCTGAGGCAGGAGTTAAGCCCAGGAGTCACAGTTCAATGCCAATCACTAGACCATTATTCTTTGGTTTTCAGCCCTTTAATATCCTCCAATTAGCCACAGAACCGGTACAACAGAGGCAGAAAGACTGCCTATTCTCCAGGCCACAACCCTAGTATAGGGCTTAGAAGACAGTTAAGTTCCAATTACCCTTCAGACTTTCCTTTTCTGTTGGGACTGCTGAAAATATCAATGACATGGCATGGGACAGCTGTCCATGAGGAACTGGTTAGAGACTGTTTCAATACAGTACTAGCACTAACCTGCTCACTAAAAACAGTTAACTGTTACTCATTGTCAATCCAAAAACCAAACTATAAAATGTATAGGCCAAGAATATCTGCAGGGAATCTAATATGCTTCTTGAACATGATACTGGACTTGAAAAATACACAGCATCCTTGCAAAAGGACTTGACCCTGTATTCCAAAAATGCCCGCTGAGTTACATCTTCTTCAATCAAGACTTAGTTGATCCCACTCAGTCTCCTTGCCTCAAATAAGCCCAAGGAGCTGTTGTTGACTTAATGTTGGAAGGTCTGGTATATTAGAAGTGTCTGTGCCCCAGGCTGATCCAGGATTGTGATATCCCTTATCTGAAGTTAAAGCTTGTGAATCTATGCCATGCTATGAAAAGAAGAAACTATAAATAGTGGCAAAGGAGTGAAAAGCCATTTTTTAAAATAACATTTATTGACACTGTTTTCAGTAGAATTTTCCTTTGACTATGTCACTTTTAACTTTTACTTTATGGCAAATGGTGCCTCTTTTGCTCTTTATACAACATACATAATAGGAAGGAAGGCACAGTAAGAACCAAATACCATGTTTACTAACCATATGTGGCATGAAGGCCTACCTACCCCTACACACTGCTGCTCTAGAAGGGTTCTGGTGGCTTTACTTGCTTTTGACACACAGAAGAAAAGCCATGCCAATAGAGGGCTCACAGACTATTTAAAGGGATACTACCCACTTTCTATATACTACAGTAAGAGACTAAAATAATTAGTATTTGGGGTCTCTTGTTTTCTTATCTGCAGTCATTTGACTCCTGGTGACTTGGTGAGCATAGTGCATAGTGTTAGGGATATCATAAAAAAATCCCAAGTTCTGTTTTTGATTAATTGAATCACTGAAAAGGACAGAGTCATTTCTCATTAATATATTTTCTCACCAGAGTGCAAGGTTGCTTTCTGCTTAGATGTGCATCATTTACATAACTAGCTACAAGTAAAGCAAAGCTTTGGTTACTTGTACACGACGGTTCAGAGGAACTCAAAACACCAGTGCTTCACACTAAAGATCATGACAACAAATGTACTACAACACTTGTTTGTTCAGACACTGACATTTAAATGTATTTGACTAATATGAACAAAGGTACATGCCCGCTTCAAAGGCATTTTTCTTTACCAATTCCATTTGAGAGTAATTCAGTTATAAAATGAAGTGGAGCAGAGGAAACCTTTGCTAAGACAAAACCAAGAGTAATGTTAAATATTTATCAGTCCCCAGAGATCCTGTTTAGTTTATTTTTTTCTTTCAAAAAAGGCCAGTGTGGATTGAAAGATTTGTAAGCAGAAAGAAAGATGCTGTTATTTTTAATAGAAAAAGTTGAATCTCTATCTTAAAGTAATAACATGTCATCTTGAAACATTCTCATCAGAAAACCTGGAACTGAACCAATTTACTCCAAAAAAAAGACTTACAAATGAAGTTGATTCAACTGAAGACAGGTAAGAAGGATGCAGATGCAGTGCAAGTAGTCAGAAAATTAAAGGTCTGCTCTTGCCTTTGTGCTGCTTCGTGTTTGACAGGTTTCCTGAAAATGGCAAAACAGACACTGTGGTACATTCAGGAGTACACAGTCTGAAATGGAACTTACACTAAATTTAGCATCTTCCAAATAAAACTGAAAGAACAACATTGGCAAAAACTCACACAGATTTCTTTTAAAACTCTCATCAGCAATTTTGTGAAAGGAATTCATCTTCATCATTGTAGGTACCAGTGACATAAGGAAGGGTAGGACAGATGTCCTAAAGGCCAAATTTAGGTTGCTAGGTAAGAGATTGAAGTCCAGGGCCTCTATGGTAGCATTCTCTGAAATGCTTCCAGTTCCACATGCAGGGCCAGCTAGACAGGCAGAACTGCAGGGTCTCAATGCATGGATGAGCCGATGGTATAGGGAGGAAGGGTTTAGATTTATTAGAAGCAGAAAAGACTTTTGGGAAAGAGGAGCCTATACAGGACAGATGGACTCCACCTAAACCAAAATGGAACCAGATTGCTGGCACTTAAAATTACAAAGGTCATAGAGCAGTTTTTAAACTAAGGGCTGGAGGAAAGCCAACAGGTGTGGAGAAGCACGTGGCTCTGACGGAGACATGCCTTAGAGGAGGATCTATTAATGGAGATTATCTATGTCCTAGTAAGGAGAGGATGGAAGATGATAAAATGCAGGTAGGAAATGATGAGAAACAGTCAAATGAAAAAAAAAGCCAATTCAATTACATCATGTAATGGCAGACAGCTGAAAAGTGACAAGTTTTTAAACTGCTTATATACCAATGCTAGAAGTCTGAATAATAAGAACTAGAGTGCCTCATATTACATGAGGATATTGATATAAAGGCATCGCAGAAACTTGGTGGAATGAGGATAATCAATGGGACACAGTAATAGCAGGGTACAAAATATACTGGAAGGACAGAACAGGTCATGCTGGTTGGGGAGTGGCACTATATATGAAAGAAAGTGTAGAATCAAATGAAGTAAAAATCTTAAATGAACCAAACTGTACCATAGAATCTCTGTGGATAGTAATTCCATGCTGTAATAATAAGAATATAGGAATAGGAATATATTACAGACCACCTGACCAGGATGGCGATAGTGACTGTGAAAGGCTCAGGGAGATTAGAGAGGCTATTAAAATAAAAAAGTCAACAATAATGCGGTATTTCAACTATCCTCATAGTGACTGGGTACATGTCACCTCTGGATGGGATGCAGAGACAAAGTTTCTTGACACCTTAAATGACTGCTTTCTTGGAGCAGCTGGTCCTGGAACCTACAAAAGGAGAGCAATTCTTGGTTTAGTCCTAAGAGGAGACCAGGATCTGGTACAAGAGGTGAATATAGCTGGATCAGTTGGTAATAGTGACCATAATATAATAAAATTTAATATCCCTGTGGAGGGGTAAACACCACAGCAGCCCAACACTGCAGCAGGGGGACTACACAAAAATAAGGAAGTTAGTTAAACAGAAATTAAAAGGTACAGTGCCAAAAGTGAAATCCCTGAAAGTTGCATGGAAACTTTCTAAAGACACCATAAGAGAGGCTCAACTTAAATGTATACCCCAAATTAAAAAACATAATAAGAGAACCAAAAAAATGCCACTGTGGCTAAAGTATAACTTAAAAGAAGCAGTGAGAGGCAAAAAGGCATCCTTTAAAAAGTAGAAGTTAAATCCTAGTGAAGAAAATAGAAAGGAGCATAAACTCTGGCAAAGGAATTACAAAAATATAATTAGGAAGGCCAAAAAGGAATTTGAAGGACAGCTAGCCAAAGACTCAAAAAGAAATAGCAAAAACATTTTTAAGTACATCAGAAGGAGGAAGCCTGCTAAACAACTAGTGGGGCAACTGGACGATCAAGACACTAAAGAAGCACTCAAGGACTACAAGGCCATTGTGGAGAGACTAAATTAATTCTTTGCATCGGTCTTCATGGCTGAGGGTGTGAGGGAGATTCCCAAACTTGAGCCATTCTGTTTAGGTGACAAATCTGAGGAACTGTCCCAGACTAAGGTGTCATTAGAGGAGGTGTTGGAACAAATTCATAAACTAAACAGTAATAAGTCACCAGGACCAGATGATATTCACCCAA
>NC_133769.1:79056053-79102047 GCF_003597395.2 Chelonoidis abingdonii | reverse complement strand
CCCATCAGGCACTGTGCTCTCAACACGGAAGTGGGAACTATGGGATAGCTGAGGAACAGCTACCCACAGTGCACCGCTCCTGAAATCGATGGTAGCCTTGGACCATGGACACAAGCAATCGATTTTGTGATCGCATTGTGGACGCGCAAAACCAATTTTATAACATCGGTTTCGTAATATCGGTTTAAACTACTTCGAAATAATCGTGCAGTGTAGATGTACCCTAAGACTTGGGAGGTAACTGTCCTGCTCTACTGCCTCAGCTACAGTACTATGCCCAATTCAGGATGCCACAATTTAAGAAACATGTGGACAAGCTGGAGATAGTCCAGAGGAGAGCAACAAAAAATGAAGTTTAGAAAATCTGACCTATGAGGAAAGGTTAAAAAAATTAGGCATGTTTAATCTTGAGAAAAGAAAACTGAGGGGAGACCTGATAACAGTATTCAAATATATTACCAGCTGTTCTAAAGAGTGCAGGGATCAATTGTTCTCTATGGCCACTGAAGGTAGGACAAGAAGTAATGGGTATAATCTGCAGCAAAAGAGATTTAGGTTAGATATTAAGAAAAACTTTCTAACTATAGTAGTTAAACTCTGGAATAGGCTTCGAAGGGAGGTTGTGTAATTGCCATCATTGGAAGTTTTTAAAAACATGTTGAACAAACTCCTGACAAGGATGGTTTAGGTTTACTAGGTCCTGCCACAGCCCTAGGGGCTGGACTTGTTGACCTTTTAAGGTCCCTTCCAGCCCAACTTTCTATGATTTCTATTAAACAAGATTTTCTTTAGGGTACAGCACACTTTTTTAGTGGCAGTGTTATATATGACAATCATATACACATACACTTATACATTTTGGAATGTCTCTGAAATGTGCCTGAGTATCCATTTTAAAAGACACATCTAGATGTGTCACTGCATTACTGTTTTCCAAATGGGTAAACACTCTTAGTTTTAACCGTATGACATAACCGCAAGTATCAGTTTTCCCATTGTATTTATCACATTTGTCCAGGCAATTTGTGGCTTGTGTTCTCAACCATGCCCAGGGGATAGGAATATTAGTTTATTATAACACATTTTTGGTTGCTACTGGATTTTGGTTACCTCTTGCTTTTCATTTTGTTTTTTTGAAAAAATTCCACAAGGGTCAGTGGCTCAATCTGTAGTGGATTTCTTAGAGCCTGAATCGTTATGTTTCCAGTTTCACTGGCTCAGCAAATGTCTATGGTTCATTAAAGTTAAATTAGCTGAAGCAGCCTGTACCTTGCTCAATTGCTTTGTATTTCACATACTCTGTTGTAAAAGTCTGTCTTTTAATAGTCACAGTTTCCCAAATTCACATGTTTTAGCTTTAAGGTCTTAGCTGATATACACTTGCATCAATTGGTTCATATGTCTTTAATTATGAACATGAAAAAAAAGTCTCTTGTAAGCAGCACTTTTCTGTGATTAGACACATTCAGCAATGATTTGGCTGCACATTAATAAAAGTGAGGCCCTGCCTGGGGTCCTGGATGTTGATTCTAAGTCTACTGCTGCTGCCTGACTTACTATTTATGGATCATTTTTATGAGTCTGACTGTCTTTATATGCCGGTCATAATAATCAGTAATGCTTTGAGCACACTGTGGGATTATGGTTGGGAACGGGCAGACCTATCTACTGTTGAAGATAGTTTCTGTGTGCAATTGCACATCCTCATCCTAGCTCTGCTTATTCTAGTAGAGACCAGAGAGAGTCTAATGCTCCCTCCGTTAATCCAGCCCTGCTTTGCAGATCCCTGCCATAAAGGGCAGTTGTGGCCCTTTTGTAGAGAAGCAGATTAACCCTTTGATCAATTCTCCAGGGTTGGACGGTACACATGCCATCACAGAGCTGAAGAAGCTGTTTCTGAAAATCATAGGATTTTTCTTATCCCCTGACAAACTGAGGGTGATACATGCTCACTTTCTGAGGCAACACAGGCACTCCGGGAGCTGACCAGAAAGGCCTAGAAGCTGAATTTACCATTTACTTACTATATCTTGCTCTACAGAACTTGACTTCTAAAGCATTTTGTGTGGACTCTCAGAAGGCATTTAAATATTTACTCAGCTTCAATAAAATGATATTTTCCTCAAAGATTTGTCCACATCTCTAATATACCATAATAACTGAGGATATGTCTACACTGGCAAGTTTCTCCACCACAAGTTATACCACTTTTATTAAAACGTTGGAATTAAATCACTGTTGCATGTTGTAGCGAGGCGGTGTGGCTCCCCTCCTCCCCAGGGAGGGTTGAGCCCCATCAATCATCCCCCAGGGCGGAACCGCTGGGCGGAAGTCCCGCCCCTTAGAGGGTCAGGCAGCGCCCCGGAAGGATAAAAGCCGGGCCCCAGCCTTCAGTCAGGGCCCAGCCACCGGCAGGAGCAGACGTGCCCGCTGACCCTTGTCACTGGGAAGCCGCTGAGGCCAGAGGCCAGTACCAGGAGCTGCCAGAGCTGCCCCGCAGTCGCTACGACGAGGAGCTGCCAGAGCTGCCCCGCAGTCGCTATGACGAGGAGCTGCCAGAGCTATCTCGTCCCTACTACGGTCCCGAGGAGCCCCCAGACCAGACCTGGCCCGCCGTCCAGGAGGTATTCCCGGACCTACCACCCTTCCCTGACTGGGAAGAACCCATGGTGCTGGATGCCCCAGCGGACCAGGTAGGAACCGAGGGGGAGACTGGAAGCAGCCTGGGGGCAGCTGACTACAGTCAGGCTGCAGAGGGCCCCGTGCCTATGTCAGTGTGTTTCGGTCAGGATCCCCACTGATCGCCACTAGCGGCGACAGCCGCTACTAGGGCCCCGGGCTGGAACGCAGAGGAGTGGGTGGGCCTGCGTTCCCCCTGCCACCCGTAACCAGGTGGCAGAACCCCCTTCACCCTGACCTCTGCTCTGCCCTGCCCCAAAGGGCCAGAGCAGATAAACTGCTACTGTGTTTGTTGGTGCCCTGCCCGACCCAAGGGCTGGGCCCCTATTGACTTTGCCACTGCTCTGCTCTGCCCTGCCCCAAAGGGCCAGAGCGGATAAACTGCTACTGCGTTTGTTGGTGCCCCGCCCAACCCAAGGGCTGGGCCCCTATTGACCTTACCACTGCTCTGCCCTGCCCCAAAGGGCCAGAGCTGATAAACTGCTACTGTGTTTGTTGGTGCCCCGCCCGACCCAAGGGCTGGGCCCCTCGTGACTTTGCCACTGCTCTGCCCTGCCCTGCCCAAAGGGCCAGAGTGGAACAAACCATTGTAACGGCTTGCCGGGCGCCCGCCTGAAGCCAGAGGCTGGGCCCTGTTTAACTGTGCCGCTGTTCGGTCCCGCCCACAGGGCCCGAACCGCTGGAGCTGACTGCAGTCCCGAGGGCAGAGGCCCCTGGACGACGATACGAGGCCGATGTGGCTCTCCTCCTCCCCAGGGAGGTTTGAGCCCCGGCACCCGCACGTCCACACATGTCCACACTGTGCTCCTTGTGATGCTGGAGTGCATCCATATTAGCAGCTCTTGCAACAGCAAAGACAGCAGTGTATTGTGGTAGCTATCCCACTGTGCAACTGGCTGCAGGGTGCTTTGGGAAGGGTTTGCAATGCCACAAGGGGCAAGGACAGAGTCACATGATGCAGGTTTCCCAATCTCATTGTTCCATGGGCATCCTACTACATTGCCAGCTGCTTTTCAACTGAAGTGGTGGGGGGAAAGTATGTGACAGGGAGTGTGTGTGTATGGGAGGGAGAGAGAGACAGTGTGTTTAGGGGGACAGAGGGTGTCAGCATGCTGTCTTGTAAGTTCAGACAGTGACAGGAAGCAACCAGTTGTGAGGCAAGGCATTCCATATTAATGGTTTGCTTTGTGTCCCGGAGCAGATCAGCACAGCACGCAAAAGCTGTCAGAA
Organism: Chelonoidis abingdonii; assembly: GCF_003597395.2. NCBI lineage: Eukaryota > Metazoa > Chordata > Testudines > Testudinidae > Chelonoidis > Chelonoidis abingdonii. The sequence goes on along the minus strand of NC_133769.1, from coordinate 79,098,138 downwards.
ATGGTGCTTTGAAAGGGGAGGCGCACATGTCTCCAGGACAGCCGACTTCAAAACAATGAGCAGAGCAGTCACTTGAGGCATTATGGTACATCTCCGGAAGCCAATTAGAGTGCAGAAAGCAATCAAGTGTTCACACTGGCAATAGAGTGCAGGGGCCTCTGCACAAATAGTCTTACAACTCTCTTCGAGGTGTTTTTTTTTTTTTTGCAGCGCTGCAAATGAGGAGTTTCTGGGCACAAAGTGGTTGGGCAGTGTGTACACATCTGCAGTTTGAGTGCAAAAAGCTGCTTTACTGCACAGAAACTTGCCAGTGTAGACAAGCCCTGAGTAACTTAAGTTTCGGGAGAAAGTGTAGCATAATGCTTCGGGAAGGGGTCTGTAGGTCAGTATCTTGGGGTGAGATCTTTGGCCTCGGTTTACCAGGTGAAAGGGCCAGAATGACATAAGGGGGCCCTAAAAGCCCTTCATCTAACGAGGGAAGGATTCTGCTGGCTCAGTCACTGGGGAACACAGCCATGAGGCTACCTCTCAAGGACCTCCCTCACAAACCCAGCACTTCATATAGAAGCTTAATTATTACTAATTTTTGCTTGTGTCTAGGCATCAATTTGCACCTCATCAAAGTTTCTGGATCTTTCCATACACCACTTTCTTTTTTTTAAAGAAGTGGTGCACTTAAAGATTTGTACGTCAGGGGAATTGAAGCATTTTTTTGAAGACTTTTCTGGACCTAAGTCTATTGGTATAGCTCCTTAGTGAATTTTAGCTGTAGGTATTTTCATAACTGGTAATAAATTGTGTACAATTTTTTGCCTTTTGCAAGATACCTACCCTTGGAGTATTGCTGATAAGTTTTTAGTGTTGCTTATAAAGCTTTTCCGGCTCAAAGCTTTCCTAGAAAAAGCATTGCACCATATTAATTTAAATGATTTATATATGTATGTCAGAGATGTTCAGTCCATGTAGCGTTGTGCCTTAAAATAGCAATTACTGGAGGAAAAATTCTGCAAGATCCCTTAGTCGCTAGAAGCCTGGAATACCTCTGGCATAGATATGACAGGCGTTAGAAACAGAATACACTTATTTGTTCTACATTTTGAAATGATTAAATAGAATTTATTTTATTTATTTTGGATTTACAGATACTGGATGAAATTCTGACCCCTTTGGAATCAATGGGAATTTTACCCTTAGTTCAGTGGGGCCAGGATTTTACTCACTGCATTTCATTTGCACTCCTTAATTTTTGCTCATCATTGTCTATAGCACTATATAGATATTGTGCATTTTTTTTGTGCTTGTTCACATATTAAGCATATTTATTTGCCTGTGTTCATGCCTTTTTTGAATTTGCTTTCTGAAAACATTCTAACAATTCTAACATTACTGCTAGGAATGTTTTTTAAAGCCACCATGTAGAATATTCACAGAAAATAAGTTCTAATTTGAAATGGCATTTACATCAACCTGATTTGCACAGCCATGCGGTGGCATCTAGTCACCACAGACTTGTTCCCTGAGTACTACAGGCTTTATCATTACATGGGAGCATAGTGAAGGTCCTCTCTATATTTAGAAAGTAAATGATTCAGTGGACAACTATTACTATTATTGTTATTTATTATCAGCACAGGGCAGAAAAGGTTCAGTCAAAACTATAGAAAGTTCTCTGAATGTCCCAAAATAGGGGGAAGGGCGGCACCATCTGAGCTACATTTTAGCCACACACCCCAGTGTAGCAGTTCCTGCTTTGGCTGCTCCTGCTGCTCCTGGCTAGAGTCAACTGGGTAGTAACTGGGACTTAAGACACAGTTCTGTTTGACACTGTTCAGTTAGACAGACCTTTTGTGTCATCACAGTCTGTATTGTAGTTACCTAAGTCTCCTTGTGGTGTTTTCAGGAATGTGCAAAATGTGTATTTATAGAGCCTACTTCCTGACAACAACCACTTAATTATTTGTGTAAATGTGTAATGAAGACTCTAAGGCCTGGGCTATACTGTGGGGGGAGGGGAGGTGTTCAATCTAAGATACTCAATTTCAGCTACACTATTCGCGTAGCTGAAGTCGAAGTATCTTAGTTCAACTTACCTGGCCGTCCTCACAGCAGCAAGTCGACCTCTGCAGCTCCCTCGTCAACTCCGCTTACTCCTCCTGCCGAGGTGGAGTACAGGCATCAACTCAGGGATCAATTTATTGTGTCTAGACGAAACACGATAAATCGAGCCCCAATCCATTGAACACTACCGGCCAATCCAGCAGATAGTATAGGCGTAACCTAAGACCCTTATACCTATGTGAAATTCATGGCACTTTTAGAAGTCACACTTTATATTAAGAGAACACTTATTAATCCTTTATAAACTGTTTATAAATAATTAATAGCTGTTATAAGTATGTTACAGACATGAATAGTATGTTATAGATAGCTGTAAGCACATCAGAAGAAGGAGATACAGAAGGTTATAAGCCGCAGTTATAAGTAACCTGTTGAACTTTGTAATAATCTGTAGCACTTATTAAAACATCAGGTAATAATTTATTAACTCATTATAACCTATCTATACCATTAATATACAGTAGGGGTTCTCAACCTTTCCAGACTACTGTACCCCTTTCAGGAGTCTGAAGCCTGACCTCTGCCACCTGGGGCTGAATCATGTAACTTAGCTTTGTGGGGTGGCAAATTCCCTGCTTGCCACTTCCTAACACCAGCCCTGCACTTGCAAACCCCCAAATCTGTCCTATGACCTCCACCCCCCTGGGCTCACGACTCCCAGGTTGAGAAACACTAATCTAGATGAACTGATTTACCCCCTGGAAGATCTCTGCATACCCCAGTGGGTACCCATACCCCTGGTTGAGAACCACTGATATACAGTATAATCTTTTGGAGGAGTACTGCATATGTAAAATATATTTTGTTTTTGTAAATCCAAATATTAAAAGCTGTATTTTAACATATATCTAACAAGGTTTTGCTTGTGTGAATATTCACTTTCAACTTAACACTGCTTTGAGAATTGTAGTGATGCTTTTTATTCTACCATATTAATGGGTTGGTGGGGTTTTTTAATATCTTGTTTTGTAAAGGAAGAAACCACTATCAAGATGGTTGCAAACATGTTTAAATATTTAAGATGAGATGTTTCTGTATGATTAATATATCCTCTATAGTTGTAGATTAGTTTTTTCTCTTTCTTACAGTGGTAGCAGGGTACAAAAGATTATAGTGACATATTTTATAATTACATTTTCATAGGAAACATTTGCTTTTTAATGATTGGGGGAAAAACAGAACAGAAATGAAGTCAAAGTATATTTTGAAAAAAATATGATTTGCTTCAATCTTCAATGTGCTTCAAGCTGTATTTGTAATTTGTTTTCAATTCACTATCAGATGTAAACTAATAAGTTTACACAATTGAAACATGCTGTTATATAGATTTGCATTATGGGAACAGAGGCATCTTACAAGAGCGTTTTGGGGAGAATAGCTGTAGACTCTGTCCTTGGAGGTAGAGGGACATGGTTATCTCAAAAACAGATTTAGGATGCCACCAGAATAGCCTACCTATTGTCCCTTCCCAGGTTTATCAAAGGTTCTATTAAAACAGTCCATCTCGTTCTGTTCTCATCAAGTATGGGTCTCCAGGGTGGCCAACGAATATGTTGGGCTTGCCAGGGATTCCCTGTTTCAGAAACTCCACAGCACAGCTCAGACCCAAGAACTTTCACAGGTCTTGGGTGGCACGCCGATCCTTGCCCACAGACAACCTGCCAACCTGAAACGTATTCTCACCAGCAACTGCACACCGTACCATAGTAACTCTACCTCAGGAACCAATCCATGCAACAAACCTCGATGCCAACTCTGCCCACATATCTACACCAGCGACACCATCCCAGGACCTAACCAGATCAGCCATACCATCACTGGTTCATTCACCTGCACGTCCACCAATGTAATATACGCCATCATATGCCAGCAATGCCCCTCTGCTATGTACATCGGCCAAACTGGACAGTCACTACGGAAAAGGATAAATGGACACAAATCAGATATCAGGAATGGCAATATACAAAAACCTGTAGGAGAGCACTTCAACCTCCCTGGCCACACTATAGCAGACCTTAAGGTGGCCATCCTGCAGCAAAAAAACTTCAGGACCAGACTTCAAAGAGAAACTGCTGAGCTTCAGTTCATCTGCAAATTTGACACCATCAGCTCTGGACTAAACAAAGACTGTGAATGGCTTGCCAATTACAGAACCAGTTTCTCCTCCCTTGGTTTTCACACCTCTACTGCTAGAACAGGGCCCCATCCTCCCTGATTGAACTAACCTCGTTATCTCTAGCTTGCTTGCTAGCATATATATATACCTACCCCTGGAAATTTCCACTACCTGCGTCTGACGAAGTGGGTATTCACCCACGAAAGCTCACGCTCCAAAACATCTGTTAGTCTATAAGGTGCCACAGGATTCTCTGCTGCTTTTACAGCTCAGACCTGTTACCCCTAGGAGAGATGGATACAGCCTTCCAATAAGTGATTGACACAAGCAGTGTTCCAGAACAAGGCACTCTTTTAATGGTGCAAACAACAATTCCTGACACAATAATTATCTAAAACACAAATCCCTTATAACAAGTTAAAGAGCACTCCAAACCTATTGCCTTATGGTTGAAACAATGTGAAATGGTGCACCCTGCTTCAGATGGCCAGTCTTCCACAATTTGCTGACAGCAGTTCTTAAGGTCTTACATATATACATTCCTCTGACAATCAACATACATAATCATCTTTATTAGCCCCCCAACACACACACACATATACACATTAACACTATACTATAGCAGTGGCTATAGCTATAGCTATAACTCTGCCTGACAGACTTACTCTGATGACTCTGCTTATTCAAAATGGAGGTCAATAATACACAATGGAGTCTGGGGACTTCAAAATGGGTTTTCTCTGTATCAGTGGTGACTGATGTCTTTGATCTACCTTTGGTTGTTTAGTTGACTGTTTCTTCTTTGAGTATGGGCTGCATAGCTGAGCTATGATACCAGGGACGCTTTGGTATAAAAAGCAGGTGAACCTGAGAGCTGCTAACAGAGGCAGCTAACGAGAGTGTTGGAGGGAGTTTAGAGATTGAGTGAGTGGATTTCCTTCCAGGTTCAGCACTACATGTGATATCATGGTGGTCAGCAATGGAAGAGTCGTGGTGGCCTGCAACAGATGTGCCACATTCTTTCTTGGATGAAGCCAGAAGGTATTTCATGTGCATGACATATAAGTTGGTGGCTATGCTGGAGGAAAAGATTTTTCAGTTGCATGTGCAAGTTGAGATGAAACTGAGAATCAGAGACACTGAAGAGTTCCTAGACAGCGAGGTTCAGAAAACACCAGTACCCCAGGTTTAAGGAATCTTGGAGCTGGCCACCAAGGAACTTGAGAGAGAGAAAGTCAGATAAGACTCACCAGAGGCAAAGTGGCCTTCTATACAGCTGAACCCAGATGAGGATGTGCAGCAGTGGCGTAGCCAGGTTCTAACATCAAGGGGCATGAACATATAAGAAAGGCACCACCTGACATATCAAATGACTAATTACATACTTTTAAATTTGTTATACATATTTATTTGTACTTAAAATAAAAACACAAGAATGATCCAGCCATGGAAGGGTTTGCACAGCCGGCATTTCACAGGAGAACTTTAGATTATACTTAGATATACTTTAGATTCTAGAAAGTAAATCACAGAATCCAGTAGTTTGTAATTGTCACCCCTTGCTCCCAGAGCAGAGTGGCAGCTCAGCTGAGGCAGAGTCATTCCCCAGGCTGCCACTGCTCATGGAGAAAAGATGCTGTGGAAGAAAGACCATGAGAAAAAAACATTCCCCCTTCCCACCTTTTCCTTCCTTCTCCATCTCCTCTGCCAGCACCAGCTGGGTTTCAGAGCCACCAAGAGCTCTGCCCACCAGATTGTGACTTTTGTGCTGTTCGGTCGAGGTCTCCTTGGATGTCCTGATGTGAGAAAACTGAAAGCTTGGAAGCCGTGTTAACTACCAAGTGACAGGTGCCTACTGTAGTGCAGCACACTTGGTTTCCAGTCAATGGTTCCCTTATTTCTTCGTGGCATATTAATTATTATTAATAACAAGTCCAATAGAGCCTAGAAGCCTCACGTGAAGTCAGGGCTCTGCTGTGCTAGAAGTTGTACATAGAGAGTACAAAGAGTTTACAGAGGGTGGATGAAAGGAAGTATCTCCGTGATTTGGGGTATGTTTACACTGGAAAAGGGAGGTGTAATTTCCAGCTTGTGTAGACATACCCGTGCTAGCGCTGATCAAGCTAGTGTGCTAAAAATAGAAACAGAGCCACAGTGGTGCAAAGGGCTAGCCATCCTGAGTGTGATCCCACCTGAGATCCTTGATAAGCACTCAGGTGACTAGCCCCTCCTGGTGCTTATGCCGTTATACTTCTATTTTTAGCACTCTAGTTTGATCTGAGCTAGCACCAGTATGTCTCCTCCAGCTGGGCATGAAGCCTCCAGCTCCAGCGTAGATGTACCTACAGATGGAGAAGAGAGGCACAGTCAGACTAAATGACTTGTTCAAAGTCACCCAGGGAGTCACTGGCAGAGCTGGGAATTGAATGCATGTCTCCTGCTTCCATACAGTTGGATTGCCACTTCACTTGGAGGTCTCAGGACAGTAACAGGCTGATTAGGCCTCAGCTAGAATATTATGTCCAGTTCTGGGCACCACATTTCAGGAAAGATGTGGGCAAATTGGAGAAAGTCCAGAAAAGAGCGACAAAAATGATTCAAGATCTAGAAAACATGACCTACAAGGGAAGATTGAAAAAATTGGCTTTGTTTAGTCTGGAAAAGAGAAGACTGAGAGGGGACATAACATTTTTCAAGTATATAAAACATTGTTACAAGGAGGTGAGAGAAAAATTATTCTTCTTAACCTCTGAGGATAGGACAAGAAGCAATGGGCTTACATTGCAGCAAGCAAAGTTTAGGTTGGATAATAGGAAAAACTTCCTAACTGTCAGGGTGTTTAAGCACTGGAATAAATTGCCTAGGGAGACTGTGGAATCACCGTCACTGGAGATTTTTAATAAAGGTTAGACAAACACCTGTCAGGGATGGTCTAGATAATACTTAGTCCTGCCATGAGTGCAGGGGACTGGACTAGAAGACCTCCTGAGGTCCCTTCCAGTCCTGTGATTCTACTGTTGTAAATGTCCTGTGTCCCATGAACATGAGCCATTAAAGAGCTGCATGTTAATGTAGTGCATTGTGATGGTGTCACATAATGACTGTGCCCTGGGACACACAACAGTGTCCTGCAGTGAGGCATCATCACAACTAAAGATGCAAACAATGCAACACAGTATCATGGTGCCCTGGCTATATGCCAGCAAGATACCAGTACTTGCCATTGATGCATTTCATGTGTTGTGCTTTATAGAATTCATCTGTACAGATAGAGAGACCATTCATCCCAGCCTGAAATGCAGCTGCTTCTGGGGTGGAACTTGGCAGCCAAATTTCCACCACAATGCTGTGACAGAGGCAACAAAGTGAAAAAAAGTCTTCTCCTGTCACAACTGCAGGGGCAAGATGTTGTAGCTCTTTTTTGTCAGAACTTTCACACCTTTTCAAACTAGTGGTGGGAAAAGAATAATGGACTCCTAGGGGGCAGTTAGAACGAGCTCATACCGCTAGGTTCATGCCACTGAGCCTATTAAAAGGGCTGCATGCCTGAGCAGCAGCCAGGTATCACACTGATTTGCACGGACATCAAGGATCTCCTCAGTGACTCTGTACCCACACCATCGGCCAAGCAGACATCACTTACCATGACTCGTGAAATATAACACCTACCTGTGTCCTGATTTCAGTGACGTCTTTATCTTCAGTCCTGGTTCCAGTATATCTTCACTGATGGTCCTATGCTCCTCCTTCCTATAGCCCTGGTTTGAGGTCCAGGATTCGGATCTCAAGTTCTCAAGCGACAATGAGATACACCACTATCAGCTGTTCTGTCTTATCTGAAGCTGTCTCCTCTGACTCAGTACAGTATTGGGGTAGTTTGTGTTTTCCATTTGTTTAGTTTAAATATAGCCAAGGTTATGCATTGTATGGGTCACCGGGCTTCACGTCCAACTGGGGGCAGCTACACTTGCATTTGTATTGGGTTGTTTATTCTAGTTATCATTCCCTTATCCCTGCTATTGTCAATTTCCTTAATAAATATTTGTTAACTGTTTTTGAAACGTACACATCTCTCTGTCTCTTTTCTGTCATACACGAGAGGGTGGTGGGTGGACTGACAGACTGCTTCCAGAAGCGATCAAATACTGTATGCCAGCCCAAAGTTACTGACCCTGTTAGCTAGGTTGAATGTTAACAATAGGTCAAGGTAATGTTGAATCGGGAGAATAATGGGGTCCCCGAAAGCTGTCTTTGGTTTATGGCCTTAGCCCTACACAGATACTCCAGATTCTAGAAATCAGTAAATACTTGGACCAGATGCTGGGTTCCTTCCAAAAAGTGTCACCATTCTTCAACGTCAGTCTTGATTGCCAAAAGCTCTTTGTCTAAGGTTTCATAAGTAAGTTTCTTCAAGTAGTAGGCAATATGGATGCAGTACTTGCTTGGGTCCATGCCTCTGGGAGAGGACTGTCCCAATCACTGTGCTAGAGGCATTGGCCTCCACAATGAAAACTTGCATCACGCGTGGGTGGAACAGTGCTGGAACAGTTGTGAAGGAACACCTCAGCTGTTCAAATGAGTTCTCGGCCTTTGGCAACCAGTAGAATTAGATGTTCTTCTAGAGCAGGGCCGTGGGTAGCTCAGTTTGTTTTGAAAACTTTCAGATGAACCTCTAGTAAAAATGTGCAAAGTCTAGAAAAAGTAGATTGTGCACATTGTCAGGGGCTGACCAGTAACAGACAGCCTACACCTTGCACAGGTCCATCTTTATTCCTCCCAGGGACAGGATGAAACTCAAGAACTCAGTCTAGGTCTGATAAAATGCTCACTTTGTGAGTTTTGTGTAGAGAACATGTTGTCACAGTCTTTCCAGGACTGTGCAGTCGTGAGTGGTATGTTGGTCCAGATCGTTCAAGAAGATCAATATATCATATAAATATACTACTAAAACTAGTCCAGCATGTCATGTAGCATGTTGTTAATGAAGTGCTGGAATGCTGCTGGGATATTAGACAAACTGAAAGGCATGACTAAATATTCAAAGTGGCCATAGCAAGTTCAAAAGGCAGTCTTCCGCTTGTCCCTCTCTCAGATACATATGAGATTGTAAACTTCCTAGAGGTCCAGTTTAGAGAATATGCAGGCAGCCCCACACAGTCCAACAGCTTGGGGATTAGTAATGGTTCTGGGTTATTACTTGGGTTAGGGCTCAGTAATCACTGCAGAGCTGGAGACTGCCATCTTTCTTTTGTTACAAAAAGAACTGGGGCACTGGTTGGTGAGGTTGACCTGTGGATGAACGCTCAGGCCAGGTTCTCTTAGAGGTATTCCTGCAGTGTTGCCATCTCAGGTTTGAGGTACAAGATCCAGAGCAGAGAGGGTTGCAGTTGTTCAGACAGCTTCCTGTACCTGTGGGCCAATCGGCTGTTGTGGGCTCCACCAATGGCACATCAGGGGCAGAGCCTCAAACTGGGGCTGGATTCATGGGTCCTGGGACAGCAGTTGTCAGCAGACTACCAAGTGAAGGGTTGAAGCATGGCTGCTCCTGTAAACCCTTTGGACCTGGGTTTGAGGCCTGTGGGTCATGATGACATCATGGAAATATTTAAATCAATGGTTATAATCTATGGAGGAAGGATCAAGTAGGCAAAAAGGGAACAGGAATAACACTCTATGTCTAAAATAGCATTACCTGTTTCCAAGTTTCTGATAATTTGGAAGAAAATGATCCTGAATGCTAATCGATCAATGTGCTAACTGGTAAATCACAAAATGGGTTACTAAATGGTGTCTGTTACAGACCATAAACTCATACTAGGGAACAGCATGACCAGCTCCTTAGGTACCTATATATATTGTGTAGGGGAAAAAAGCTGTTTGGCCATAGGAGACTTCAACTGAGTAAAATATGCTAGAGGTCTCATGCTGTCAATACTACAACATACTTTGAATTTCTGATGCAGAAAGTGTTTTAGCCAATATCAGTAAATTCTTTATTAGTCCTTTTCTAAACCAATAAGGAGGAATGGATCACAGAACTGAAAACTAGTGGTAGCTTAGGTACCAGCGATCACGACTTGATCACATTCATAATGTGCAGGGCCCCTAATATATATATATATATACTTAGTGCTTTAGTGGGGACAGTTGCAAAAAGCTGAAAACAACTATGAGCCAAATCAACCAGGAGGAAGAATTTAATCAGAAAAATACGAATGATTATTGGGACTCATTTAAGAACATTGTACTAGATGCCCAAAAAGCCACAATCACACAATCGAGGAAGAAGGGTGGTAGTGGTGTAAAAAAAATGGCTTAGACAGGAAGTGCAGGCAGCTGTGTGTGTATATATATATATATATAAAATTCCCCTCTCACCCCTATGGGTGGTATGTGTCTTCCTCAACCTCGGGTCCTCTACCAGAGGCCTGGGAGTTTGAGAGTTCTGTGCAGTATCTTAGCTGTTCCTAGCACTGCACTCTTCTGGACAGAGAGCTCTGATGTTGTTCCTGGGATCGTGTTGGAGCCACTCACCAGCTTAGAGTCACAGCCCCGGCTGCTCCTACCACCACTGGGGACCACTTTGCCTTCACTTTCCATCCTCTCGAGTTCCTCTTTCAGGCCCTGGTACTCTCCAGTTCTCATATTCCTTCTTCCTGATGTTGCTGTCACTTGGCACTGCTATATCTATCCCACCGCTGTCTTCTGCTCCTTGTCTGTTATCACGATGTCTGGTTGATTGGCCAGTACCTGACTGTCCGTCTGGATTTGGAGTCCCACAGAATCTTAGCCTGCTATTCTCCACAAACTTCTGTGGAACTCCTATCTGGTCTTGGGAGGGTCTAGCCATACGCTGTGCAGATTCCTGTACACAATGCCAGCCACTGGTTGTGCCGTTCAGTGTATGCTGTTCCGCCTGCACTTACATCTGCCACTAGTGTTGGACTGTCTCTGAGGCCTCTCTGCACAGTTGTACCTTGGGTCCCTCTCTAGTGTGGTAGACCCCTGCTTCAATGGATCTGGTGCTCAGTGCCTGTTCCTGGTGCTGCTATGATCAGTGCCTCAGTGCTGTCTTTTAGTCCAGCCCTTTCCAGCCACTGGTAGGATTTCCCAATGTCAGCCATCTCAGCTATCTGTCGATGGTCACCATGCAGGGTCTTGTCTTGCCATGGCACTTCTTCTGCTTGGTCTTCCTCCCATGTCTGCTGGCTGCCTCAGGCATTCTCTCAGCAGCTCTCTTTGGGGCCATCTTACCGATGTACTCCTGGATGTTCCGGTTTCATCCAGGCAGTGGCTTTGATGCTCACCAAGCCCCGCCCGCCTTCTTTCCGGCTGGTATACAGTCTCTGGGTGTTGGACTTGGGTGGAAACTCCGTGCATTGTGAGGAGTTCCGGTCTTCACATTGGCAGCTTCCATGTCCTCCTTTGGCCAGCTCACTTATACCGTCAGCGGTATCTGATGACCGGCAGGGCGTATCTGTTGATGGGGGATCTTGTTCTTCCCACTGAGCTGGCTCTTCAGGACCTTTCTTATCCTTTGTGATACTTGGATGTTGCTGTCTTCTTGCCTCCTCATCATGGTTTCCATGTGACTGCGGGACGGCCAATGGTACTTGTAGTGGTCTGTATGTCTGCCGTGTGGCCCGCTGGTAGTTCACCCCTTCAGTCTTGACTACCTTCCCTCTTTCACTACCAGCCGGCCACATTCTCCAGTCTGAATGTCATCCGATATCTTCACTGTAGATCGCTCAGGTGGATTAGCGAGTCGATGTCTCGTTCATTTTAGCATACAGCTTGATGTCATCCATGTAGAGGAGGTGGCTGATGGTATTCACTCCTGAACCTGACCTGTATCATCCTTGATTTCTGCCTGAGGGGTTAGGCCTATCAGAACAGCAGCTGGGACATGCATCACCTTGGTATATGCCGATCTGATGGGCACTTGTGCAAAGCTGCCTTGAGAGTTGACTTCCAGTGTGTCTTCCATAGTCCCATTGAGTCTTGAGGAAGGTCCTTAGTGTCCTGTTGATTTGATAGCGCCAGACATTCACAGATCCACGTGTGTGCATGACCGTAGGCTTTCCTGTAGTCAAATCCAGGCTGTCTCAGATTGGTCTCTGTCAGACCCTTGAGCAACTGGTGTTCCAATGCCCTTCTGAGCTGTGCTCATGTACTGGCCCTAATAGGTCTGTAGCTTGGCAGCTATGATGCCTGATAGGACTTTCCATTGTTGTGGGAGGCAGTATTGGCATCTGTTCCTTGCAGGGTCTTTCATGGATCAGCACTGCATGCCTTGTGTTATGCCATTTGGGTGGGACCTGCTGCTAGCAGTTGCGTTCAATCTGTTTGCTAGCGTTCCATGACTGCTTAGTTTTTTAGCCAGTAGGTGTGAGGATCATGTCTAGTCCAGGTGCTGTCCAGCTCTTCATGTTCTTGACCGCTGCTGATTGTCTTCTACTGGTGTGGTGACTGGTTCTGTTCTGGGAGATTGCTGTGGCTCTGTCTTCAGGTCCTGCAGCCACTTTGCATCTGGTGTTATGAGTCCTTCTCTTTCTCCTCCCATAGATGGTCCTTCCCAGTACTGTTCAGATTTCTGCGCTTAGTGGCTCTGCTGTTATTTGTTGTTGCACTGCAGTTGGAGTTACAGCCTTGGATGGTTCTTGAGAACAGGGATTTCTTTTTTTTGAACCCTCTGCTTCTCTAGTGTATCTTTAGCCTGGTAGCAGTGCTGTGAGCTCTTTGTTTAGCAGTCTCTAGGGCTTCAGATGGAGTCCAGGCCCTTATTTTTTTCAGTAAGTTAGTCTTAACGCTTTAATCTCTACACCTTTGTAATTCCACCAGCTGACTAACTCTCTCCGAGTCGCCTTGATCTTATCCTCCAACCCATTTTCCAGAGTGGTACATACTGTTATTCTTCTTGATCATAGCCAGCATCTCCAGGATTAAACACGAGGCTGGTAGCGTATAAACCAGTTCATTGGTTTGAGTTATGGTTTGTAATAGGGATTGTCATGAAGGGCTCTATTGGCATCTTATAACATACCTACTGATGGTAAACTTCTCCACTGATGCCTTGGTAACGTCTCGAGGATTGACTTACTAGTCTTCATGCTTATGCCTCAGATCAGCTGCTGGTCTCTGAATGGCAGCGCTGGCAGTGAAGTTTCAGCTTCAGGTGTGGGCTGCAACATCCATTGTTCTTACCAGGTTTGAGTCTGGGATGTAATGTGGAGTTGGTCTATCTCAAGCTGTGAGAGCAGCTTCCTTTTACTATGATGGGAAGCATGGTAACTAGCTGTTTCTCAGTAAGTGTGGATGTAGGGTTTTTGGTCCATCCAATAGTCCACTCATACATCCCCTCTCATTAGGTCTACTGTTGTAGTAGCATTCCGTCAATTCCAGGTTCTCTTGTCTCATCCATGAATGGTTTGTTCCAGCAGCCCACTTATCGTCAGATTGTCCCGGTTCCTCAACATCTGGCGCGGACCTTGTTAATCCGGGCGACGTCCGAGCCAACATGAATCTCCTAGTCTGTGTCACTCTCATATTTGAGGTAGGCAGGTGAAGCGTTAGGGGGTCTTTTGCCCAAGGACCTCTACTGGAAAGTTGGGTATCAACCGGGATTTGAACCTGGGTCTCTTGTATCAAAGGGCAGTCTCCCGATCAAAGGGTGGCGCTCTTAACCACTACGCTATCCAATCACTATTACATATATACATACATATATATATAACAAATGGAAAAAAGGGGAAGTTAATAGCAATGACTATAAATCAGAAGTTAAAAATTGTAGCAAGCAAAGGGAAGCAAAGGGACACAAGGAGAAATCTATTTCCAACAGAGTTAAGGACAATAAGAAGGCATTTTTAAAGTATATTAGGAACTGTAACAGGGTGGCTTGCCACAAGTGCTGGAGAGTCCAGGGCTAAGCCAACCTGAGTACAGAATGGGTCCCACCTGAGAGGAATCAGGTGATTGCTAGGTAAAAGGTGTCAGGCTTAATTAGTGATAAAGCCCAGCTAGGGAAAGAGCTGGAAGGAGGTTCTTATACAGGCTTGATGCCTTGGAGCAGGAAGTGGCAGTGAAGGGGGTGGGGGGCTAGCCCAGGAAACTGCCAATATATCCATAGAGATTTCGGAGAACAAGAAGGCTCCTGCAGGGCCTTTAATTTGCAGGAGAAAAGTTCTCCAGGCAGGGATCCCTGAGGAGAGACCCTGACTAAAGCAAGGAAGACACTGTAATCATTCTCCAGGCAGGAAGGCCTCACAGGCACCCTTCTCAAACAGCAAAGAGGGTAGAAATGCAGAGAGGGTAGAAGGTTTTGTTGCTGTTGTTGTTGTTGCATTAAGATATTTTGGGATTTTATTTAGGACAACTATGACCCCAGATGAGGTGGACTAATGACCGTGACTATACTATTTAACTCTTTTTTATCAATATCCTGGAAGAAAATATAAAATCATCACTGATAAAGTTTGAAGATTACCCAAAAATCACAAGAATGGTAAATAATGAAGAGGGTAGGTCACTGATGCAGAGAGATCTGGATGGCTTTGTAAACTGGGTACAAGCGAACAATAAGTGTTTTAATATGGCTAAATGTAAATATATACATATACGAACAGAATGGGGAACTCTATCCTGAGTAGTAGTGCCTCTGAAAAAGATTTGAGAGTCCTAGTGTATAATCAGCTGAACATGAACTCCCAGTGTAATGCTGTGTCCAAAAGAGCTAGTATAATCCTGGCAGGTATAAACAGAGGTGTCTTGAGTAGGAGTAGAAAGGTTATTTTACCTCTATAGTTGGCACTGGTGTGACCAAAGCTGGAATACAGTGTCCAGTTCTGGTGCCCACAATTCAAGAAAGATGTTGATAAATTGGAGAAAGGGGAGAGATGAGCCATGAGAATGATTAAAGGATTAGAAAACATGCCTTATAGTGATAGATTCAAACAGCTCGATCTATTCAGCTTAACAAAGACAAACTTAAGGGACGACTGGATTACAGTCTGTCTGCTTTGATACTTGGAAAGATACTGGAACAATTTATTAAACCATCAATGTGTAAGCACCAAAAGAATGATAAGGTTATAAGGAATAGTCAGCATGGATTTGTCAAGAACAAATCATGCCAAACCAACTTAATTTTCTTCTTTGACAGGCTTACTGGCCAAGTGGATACAGAGGAAGAAGTAGGTGTGATATAGCTTGATTTTTAGTAAGGTTTTTGATGCAGTCCTACATGATATTCTCATAAGCAAATTAGGGAAATGTGATCTAGAAGAAATTTCTATAAGGTGGGTGAACAGCAAGTGGAGGACCATACTCAGAGTGGTTGTCAATGATTCACTGTCATGGTGGGAGAGTGTGTCTGGTGGGGTCCCAGAAGGGTCTGGTACTGTTCAGTGTTTTCATTGATGACTTGGATAATGGAGTGCAGATGGTGTCATTTGCAAATTATCAAGTTGGGAGGGGTTCCAAGCACTTTGGCGGACAGGATTAGAATTAAAATCAACCTTGACAAATTGGAGAATTGGTCTGAAATCAACAAAATGAAATTCAATAAAGATGCAAAGTACTACACACAAGGAAGAAAAATCAACTATACAGCTATAAAATGAGGAATAACTGGCTAGATGGTAATACTGCAGGAAAGGATCTGGGGTTAAGGTGGATCACAAATTGGATGAGTCAACAATGTGATGCTGCTGCAAAACAGGCTAATGTCATTCTGGTGTGTATTAACAGGAGTGTCGTGTGTAAGACACAGAAGGTAATTGTCCCAATCCATTCAACACTGGTGAGGCTTTAGCTGGAGTACTGTGTCCAGTTATGGGTATCTCACTTTAGGAAAATGTGGACAAATTGAGGAGAGTCCAGAGAAGAGCAACAAAAGTTATAAAAGTTTACAAAATCTGACTTACAAGGAAAAGCTAAAAAAAAAAAATTGGCATGTTTAGTCTTGAGAAAAGAAGACAGAGAGGAAACCTGATAAGAGTCATATTAAGGGCTGTTCTAAAGAAGACTGATATTGATTTTTGTCCACGTCCACTGAAGGTAACACAAGAAGTAATGGGATTAATCTGCAGCAAGGAGATTTAGGTTAGATATTGGGAAAAACTTTCCAACTATCAAGGTAGGCTTCCAAGGAATGTTGTGGATTCCCTCTTTACTGTAGGTTTTTAAGAACAGGTTGGACAAACACCTATCAGGGGTTTTTGAGGTTTACTTGGTTCTGCCACAGCACAGAGAGCTGGACTTCATAATCTCTTGAGGGCCCTTCCAGCCCTGCATGTCTATGAATCTATAAGCACCTACACTGGGAACAAATATTTAAAGTGGGCTCTTCAATCCTGCAGAGAAAGGTATAACATGATCCAATGGCTGGAATTTGAAGATGGACAAATTCAGACTGAGAATAAGGTGTACATTTTTAACCGTGAGAGTGGTTAGCCACTGGAACAATTTACCAAGGGCCATGGTGGATTCTTCACCACTGATAAGTTTTAAATGAAGATTGGATGTTTTTCTAAATGATATGGCCTAGGAATTATCTTGGGGAAAGTTCTGTGGCCTGTGTTGTACCAGAGGTCAGACTAGGTGATCATGGCTGTCCCTTCTGGCTTTGGAATCTATGAATCTATGTGAATGACCTTGATGTTTATTTCCATTTTATATGCACAATCTGTACCTAAGATGATTTCAACTTAATTTAATGACTTTACCATTTGGTGGCATTTCTCTCTTGTACCTGTGTGCATGCTTTCTCTCTCTCTCTCTCTCTCTCTCTCTGCAGGTTGGTTGGGGGAAAAAAGTAGAAACAAATTGCAATTTTTGGGGGGACATTTTTTTTGAGGTTTTGACAAATCAGACTCCAGGGCATTAAGCTGGGCACCCAGAAGATGAGGAACACACATAGTGATCACCTGTGAAAAGTTTGGTGTAAGAGACGTGCTCACTATCACATAGGAAATCAGTCAGTTCCAGTCTCCCACTTCAGCTCCCAGTCTGTCGGTATGCCAAACCAGTTCCAATTTCCCCCCATGCTCCAAGTCCATTTTCTCTCTTCCCTCACTCCTACCCTCCAGTCCCAGTATTCTACCCCTTCTACTCCTCTCCCGACAATTCTGGTCCAGTTCCCATCCCCTCTTCCGTTAAGTTAGGCTCCTTTCTCTTCTATGCTTCCTGGGTACCAGAAAGGTGGGGAGAGTGTCACTGAGAGCACAGGAAAGACAGGTTCCCTGGCCTGAGCAGCCATACCTGCAGTTGCAGGAAAAATCCTGCTGAGGCTTTGTAGCCTTGGGCTGGAGCGTGCTAAGTTTCTGTGGGGATGGTGCATGTGCATTGTGGTCACATCTTCGAGCATGCTCAGTGCATATAGTATCATCAGGGAACTTTGCAGCTAAACTCTAAGAAGTCTCTTCTGATGGTGTGCAAAATTAGAGTTTTCAAAGGCTTATAACTGGGCCAAATTTTCATGGGGACAGCAAAAGGCACATCCCAGATAAAAAACGGAATCGCTGTCAAATTTCAAGTGCCTTCCCCCCAAAGAATGCGGACACTAGAAGTTCTCAATAAAACTGTTTTATAAGACTTTTTTTAACATGGTAACACCCATATTTGTTTCCCAACCTCATTCTTGGAAATGGTTGAAGCTTTTTGACTGAAACTTTCCAAAATAGCTTTCCAAAATAGTATTGCCTGGGGTCAAACACCTGACATGGAAAATTTCAGCCCAGGTAGTTAAAGTTTGGCAAAGTTATAAGCAACAGAAAACAGCATCTTATGATGGAAAGCATCCGGCAACTTTAACAGGCAGTGTTGTGAACTCAAACTACAATACCGCGGAGCCAGTCCTGCTCCCACTGAAGCTAATGGGAGATTCACATTGCCTTTATTAGGAGTAGAAACAAATAACATGTGAGCCTGGCATTGTGCTAATTAGCACTAATAAACTGAATCAAATTCCTGAACTTTGGAGACACACTGGACCCTATTTTGAAGCTTGGACCCAGCTTAACAAAAACGACATTGTGGGAACATCCTTGTATTTTTAAAGTTCTTGATTTTGTCTTTGTTTTAATATTCTGCATGTGTTTGTAAGTAAATATATTAATTAAATCTATTCTGAATGAATATTTCTAAAGAATATAGGTACTTTTCCTGTCATTAATGGACTCTTGAAGCAGACTTTCTCCATGTATATTCATCTTACAATGGAATAAAGCCAGTTAAGAACGTATTTTATATATATCTAAAAAAATTAAGTATTCATCTTTTAAATACTTTTTAAAAAAAATGTAATTCATGAGAGGGGAGGGAAGGGGAAGACATTTGAATGCTTTATTTCCTCAAATATGTCTTAGTAAAAGGCTGCACTTAAAAGTGCCTATATTTATTTCTCAAAGTGGTTTCATAATTCTCTCCCAAGATTAATGAATTACAATTATACATGCTGATGTATCTGTAGGGCTAACCTAAAATCAGGCAATCTTTGGAGTAATGCCTCAAATAGCTGCAAATTAGTCATTTAAGCTTCACAAGTGTGAGAAACCCTTCTTCCAAATTAGGCTTCTATATATGTTGAAATATATAGACAATGGTTAATTTTTAAATAAATGAGGATATATTGATCTCAAAACAGAACAGTATTAGCTTTAGATAATGTTTTCTTCTTCTCCATGACTTTTAATCATCACAAACACTTTATTTACCTATTTTCTTAAATGTGTTTACATATTTCTTATATTTTAACACCATGAGAAAGCTCCACTGATTTTTAACCTTTTTAAAAGCCTCTGAGTATCCATCATTATCTTCAGCTTTTTTTACCCTTTAACTGTTAAAAGAAAACTGCAGTGTAATGTATATCTTGGAAAGCAGTGACTTTGTAAAGGAATTAGGAGTCATAGTAGACAAGCAACTGAAAATGGGCTCTCAGTGCAATGATGTGACAAAAAGAGCTAATATAATCCTACTTACTGCTCCCTTGTTCATATATTCAAGGAGTAGGGAGGTGATTCTACCTCTGTATAGGGCAGTGGTTTTCGAACTTTTTGAGCTGAGTTACAACTTATGGTAATCTTCCTCCCAACCGTAACAAAAATAGACACGTGCAAAAGTATGCTTGTTAGCCTACTTATAAACCTAACAGATTGACCTTAACAAAACTTTAAAAATAAATGACCTACACCTGTAAGTTTCAGATACACAGATACTAAACGTGAAGAGTGTGCCTGTTTCTCTGCAGACAGTTTATCAATTTGTGGTGAGATTTTTGACACAGTCACGCTGAGGTTGTCTTCCACTTCCAGTCTCAAATGGTACTTTGTCTTTAGCACAGCCAGCGAAGAGAATCCAATCTCACACAAATAAAATGAACGAAATGGTGAAAGAGCTTTGATCGACATTTTGACAAAGCTGGATATTCTGAGCCAACTTTCAACCAAAAATCCCCCAAACACAGTTTTTTACATTTAATTCCCAGTGTCCTATCACTCTGAAGTTCAGGCCGCTTCTCCTGAATGTCATTTGAGAGATGGGACAAGGTCACTGCCTCTGCTACAAAAGATTGGATAATCCAGTCATTCAGGGGTGCATTTCCTTTGGGAAAATATTTATCCAAACTGGCTCTGAGAGAACTCAAGTGATTCTTGATTGGCTCCATGACACTCAATAGTTCAGATTCTGTTTCATTGGTAGCATCAGTTAACAATGGGAATGGAACGCTTAAACCAGTTTCAATCTTTGTTTTCCAGAGCTCTAGCTTTCTCTTGAATGCAGATATCTTCTTGTGCCTGTCAAAAATAGTATTTTCCTCTCCTTGCAATGAGACATTTAGAGAATTCAGTTTGTCAGAAATATCAGCGAGGTAAGCCAAAAGCACAAGCCTGTGGGGATCACAAAGTGTGTCTGTGTTGTTGAACTTCAAATCCACTAAAAAAAGTTGAACTTCATTTCTTAGTTCATAAACGCTTTGCAACACTTTCCACCTGGATAGTCACCTGACTTCAGTGTGAAACAACAAAGCAGCATGCTCCACTTCCATTTCTGCTCAAAGTATTGCAAAGAGATGTGCCTTTGAAGGATGCATCTTGATAAAGTTCACAATTTTAAAAGTACTCAGAACATCAGTAAGTTCCTAATCCATGTTTTGAGTTGCAAAGGCTTTGCGGTGTATCATACGACGAATCCATGATATAAGTGGAACAATTTCAGACACTTTGGCTTTCAAACCTAACCTACCTCCAGACACAGAAATGGCTCCATCTGTGCAGATTCTGAAGTAGGCTTCCCACTTCAACTTGTGAGAAGTTAGGAAGTCATCAAAAACATTAAACTGTTCAGATCCAGTTGCTTGCGTCTTAATTGGCTTGCACAACAAAAAAATCTTCCAATATTGATATTTCATGAGAGTATCAAATGTAAGCAGTTAAATGAGCTTCTTTTGATATATCCATTGTTTCATCCTACTGGATTGCAAATAATTGGATTGCAATCAACGGATCAGCAATGCCTTTTTATTTTCTGACATGTCAGATATTTGGCAGCTGACTGCGTTGTCTGACAGCAGGATCATTTTTAACTTCTCTGCTGCACTGTCATCAAGCATCATCTTGCAAATGTCAATTGTAGCTGGGAGAATCAGCTTTTCTCCAGTTGTGTAAAGCTTTTTTTTTCTCGGCAACTTGTGGTTTGCAACTTAATATGATGCTTTTAAAGCGCTTGCAGGGGTGGATTCCACATTTTTCACTGTGTTTTTTGTTTATAACGTTCTTGTAGCTTTCATTTGAAAAAAAAATCTGTTCTTTCCTACAAGCTTACTATGGTTTGTTTCAAAATGGCATCTTAATTTTGTTGGCTTCAGGCTATCGTTTGCTAAAGTTACTGCACACACTAGACATTGAAGCCTACTTTCTCCATTAACTGCATTGGAAGTGAAACCAAAATCCATATATGCTTCATCATATGTTCTTGTTTTTGCAGATTTTTTTTCTGTATCAACTTTAGCCATTTCAGCTTCTGGCTTTCATTTTGGAACACACTCACCTTTTGGCAATAAGTACAGATCAATGTTCCTTCTAATTTTTTATATCCATGTGCAGAATGAATTTTATTATGTGCACTAATATGGAGGTGATGTGTGTCAGGGGTGAGGCCGAGGGGTTCGGAGTGTGGGAGGGGGCTTAGGTCTGGGGCAGAGGGTTGGGGTCTGGTAGTGTTAGGGCTCAGGCTGGGGTGTGTGGGTTCTTGGCTGGGTATGAGTGGTTCAGGGTGTGGGAGGGGGTTTAAGGGCTGGGACTGAGTGCTGGGGTGCAGGGGGGGGTGATGATTTCAGCTGAGGGTGCTGCTGGGGATGAGGAGTTTGGGGTGCAGGCTGCCCTGGGGCTGGGGCCAGAGAACTGCCCCCAACCCTCTCTTTGCTGGCAGCAGTGAGCTCTGGGGGAGAGGCAGAGGCTGGTGGCAGCCCTGCATGCCCCAACTTGCTCCCCTCCCCAGTTCCCACCCACCCCTACCTCTCTCCTCTCCAGGCCCCTGTGGCTGTGTGGCCCTTTATACTCTGTGGCTGAGTGCCTTAGAGGAAACTTAGGTACCAATCCATTTTTCACCACAGAATCATATGAAAAAATATCAAAGTCACCAGCAGAGTAAGCACTGCACAACTGCTTATTGTAAGGACAACATAGGATAGTGAACTGGAAGGCGCAGGGGCAGATCAGGGTTTTGTGGGGCCCTGGGTCAGAAAAGGTGGGGACTCCTACCCATCCCTTCTGCCTAAAGTCCCCTGTGCCTCCCTCCGGTGCTCCTGCCAGGGAGCAGGGTTGGGGCATGGGGGCTTGCTCCACCCACCCAGTGCTCCAGCTGGGGAGTGGGGTCAGGGGCTTGTCCCACTCCACCTGACAATCCTGCCACTCCCCAGCCAGATGAGCCATGCGAGGCAAGCCCCCGTGCCCCGACCCCACTCCCCAGCAGGAGCGCTGGATGAGCAGAGTGAGGGTGGGGGCACCTATTTTTCAAGGGCCTCCAATTGGATGGGACCTGTTGGTCCAGTGGCTATTCCGCCCTGAGAAGGCAGGAAAGGTAGTTGCTACATAAATAATGGGCTTGTGGCAGGCGCTCCTACACTCCCTGGAATGTTCCTCCATGCTTCCCGGGGGGGCGCACCTCAAAGTTTGAAAAACTCTGGTCTATGGCACAGACGAGATTGATACAAGAATACTGTGTACAGTTTTGTTGTCCACATTTAAAAAAAAAAGTTAGAAAACTGGAGAGCGTACAGAAAAGAATCACAACAACGGTTCCAGGGCTGAAGAAATGGCTTACCGTGGAAGATTCAGAGTTCAATTGGTTTAGTTTATCAAAAAAAAGAATGAAAGGTGACTTGATTACAGCGCATAAGTGTACTTTCATTCGTGGGCAGAAAATACTGAGTGCTAAATGGCTCTTAAAGCTAGCAGAAAAAGGCACAAGAACCAATGGGCTGGAAGCTGCAGCCAGACAAATTCAAATTAGAAATGAGGCAAACATTTTTTACATTCTGGGTGATTAACCATTGGAACAAATTATCGAGGGAAGTGATGGATTCTCTATTTCCTGAAGTCTTCAGATCAAGACTGGATGCCTTTCTGGATGATAAGCGTTAGTCGCCCAAACACAAGTTATTGGGCTCAGTACAGGGGTAAATGAATGAAATGTAATGGCCTGTGATATACAGGAAGTCAGATGAGATGATTTAATGGCTCCTTCTGGACTTAAACTCTGTGAATCTTAAACTCTATAAAGTTTTTCTAATTGCTACATCTATTACATGGCACCATTCTTGCAATGCCACTTGTGGCTATTCTGCCACTCTTACTGCTGTGCAGAGAGAAGGTTTCTGTACACTGATCCCTAACAGAGAAGCACCAAGTAAATAACTCTAGCCCTGTACCAGCATCTTTATGGATGGATCAGAACATACAGGAATTGCTGGATGGGATCAGATCAGTGGTCCATCTTGTCCAGTATCCTGCCTCTGTCAGTGCCCAGGAACTTCAGCCTCAGGGAAAAAAAATGTGTTCACTGAAGTAGGTCAATGCCAAAAAAATCTTCAAGTTCATCACTGCCTGAGGTAAAGTTTCCTTCTAACTTCCATAAATGAGAGATTTGTTTATGCCCTGAATCATGAAGACTCTTCAGACTCTTGGCTCATCTTCAGACTTAAGGCAGGAGAAAAGACTTAGAAGGAAGGAATGAAAGAGAATGATTAAGGAAGAGGGAGGGCAAATGATAATATTGTAGAGTTAGAGAGTAGGGAAATAGGTTGAAGGGAAAAGACAATGGGTCCAGAAGGTGACTGAGCCTATGGAAACCCAAAAACTGTAATAGGTGAAAGGCACAGATCATTTGGGGGCCAAAGGATCATACTTGCTGCTGAGGTGGGGGTGAGGGGAGGAGAGTCAAAGCAGAGTAAAAGGGCTATGTGGGGAAACAAAGAGCCAGAAGACAAGAAATAAAAGGGAACAAGGAAATAAATGCACAGAAAGGGGAGAGAGAATGAACAGGGCTGAAAAGTGGGAGACAGAAGCAGAGAGAAGATTTTTAAAGAATGAGGAGGAAGAGAAAAGAGAATACACACAAAACCATTCTCTTCTAAAAAAGTTAGTAAATTCTCAACATTTATTTTTATGAACAATGCATTTTAGGGTATGTACGACCTTGAAAACAAATTTGAATTTTGAAGCATGGCACAATGAAAAGCCAGTGAAGTGCCATAAAAAAGGAAGGATGACAAGGCCAAACCAATGGGCGGTGAATAATTTTGACAGCAATATTTTGATTGGACTTGATGAGTCAAGGATAGCATTAAAAAACCCAGGAAGACGATTTGAAGTAGTCAAGGTCCAAATGACCAAGGAGTGGATTCAGTCATTGGAATGAAGAAAGAGACCTGAATTTTAGAGATGTAAAGTAGCAGTAAGACTCTGTCATTGTCTGGAGGTAGTGAAGAGAAGAAGCAAGAGTAGTTAAAGATGATCCCTTTGTAGGCATGGGTCACAGGGAGGTGTTGTCCACAGCAGAAAAGTTGTCCACACCATACCATTTGTATGAAGAAAGCAGAAAAGTTTAGGGAGAAATAATCAGAAGTTCAATTTAGGCCATATTGAGTTTGAGATTATAGACATCCATCCAATAGTGCCAAGGATAGTCAAGCAGTGGTTCAACCATTGTTCCAATGGTTAATCACCAAACTATGTCTGCTGAGAAGGGGGGAATGCTGTTAAATGCAGTAGCATGAAAATTCCCAGGATCGAACTCTTGGCGTGCTTTAAGTGCTTTTATAGCTCTCTGCAGCTGATCAGATTTTTCACCAGTGTGCATATCCCAGTACTAGAAAATCTGTGAAATCATCACTGCATATAAAACAGAATGCACTGCTGGTTCTAGTCAGCAGCCAAATGGACTCAAGGGCTTTATTTAATATTCTTTGTGCATATTCTTAAAACGTCAGTGCATATTTTAGACAGTTCACTGCACTTCTGTGCATCACTTCATGCTTTTAGTTTTTGTTCTGAAGTGCAAATACATGAGACACCATTGAAAAAAAACTGTGGTTGCCACTGAACTGGTTCTCTAGCTTCTTTTGATTCATCATAATAGCTCATCATGGCAATTGTTTCTCTATATGCATATGCATTCACTTTGTGGTGAAGGTTGCTGAGCAAGGCTCATTTTCCCTTCAGGGGAGAGCCACTTCTCTTTTCATCTCCACCCTCACAGAAAATGTGTGTAAACAGCCTTTGTACCCTAACTATCTAACATAAACTCCTACACTTATGACAAACTGTATAGATTGAGTACAATTCAAAAGGTTTGCATACTTGGTCTCATTTTATGTCAGTATACATTTAGGACTTGAAAGGCAGTATGAAACCATTAACTATGGGAGACACTGGTACAGTGTTCTAACATCTTAGTTAACAATAGCAACTTGTTCCATTTCAAAGCTACTTTAGAACAACCTTTATTGGAACTTGTTACAAAACAAGGACACACCCTGTAACTCTGACCATCTTTAAAACACATACACAAGCAGGTACACTTCCTTACATAGGTACTCAGTTTCAGAAACTGGTCAATTGACTGATCTGGGTCATCACCCAAGAGGAAGTCTGTAGGTTACTTATCACCAAATCTTTTCTCTGAAATCAGCTTTCTGCTCAATTTGCATTGACAGCAGGAGTTGACTCTGCAAATGTAACCCCAGTACCTAATAGGAAGATATCTCTTTAAAAGATCTATTTTGCAGGGGGTGACAGGTAGCAGTGAGTTGTGTCTGGGTCATTGCTGCTAGGCAGATGCATCACCTGAATCCATTCTCTTTTCCCTTAGCACTCCGCATCCCAGAAGTTTCTGCAATTGGGTGTGGTAATTTTGGGTATGCTCAATAGGTTCCCTGTAGCTGAACTCAGACTCCATGAGGACAAGCAGTTAAGGCAGCTGAAACATTTTGCTGCAGGTTAGTGATATTGTTAACTCTCTAATAGGGAAGCCCTGTCAGCCTTCATTATAGAAAGGGGAAATTGGGAGGGAAAAATAATTTCTTTTAATTGTATACTTCGAATGTTTGATTTTTGCCAGACTGTTTTAATTAAATTGCCTCAACTAGTATGATTCACTGACTGTTCTATACATCTTCATTTGCTCCAATCCCTTAGACAGAGACAAACATCTACCTGATCTCTACCAAGAGTTCTTAAAACTACAATACCCACCTAGTGAAGTGAAGAAACAGATTGACAGAGCCAGAAGGGTACCCAGAAGTCACCTACTACAGGACAGGCCCAACAAAGAAAGTAACAGAACGCCACTAGCCATCACCTACAGCCCCCAACCAAAACCTCTCTAGCGCTTATCAAAGATCTACAACTTATCCTGAAGGATGATTCCTCACTCTCACAGACCTTGGGAGATAGGCCAGTCCTTGCTTACAGACAGCCCCACAACCTGAAGCAAATACTCACCAGCAACTACACACTACCTAACAAAAACCCAGGAACCAATCCCTGCAACAAACCCATTGCCAACTGTGTCCGTATATCTATTCAAGGGACACCGTCATAGGACCTAACCACATCAGCCACACCATCAGGGGCTCGTTCACCTGCACATCTACCAATGTGATATATGTCATCATGTGCCAGCAAAACCCTGCTGCCATGTACATTGGCCAAACTGGACAGTCTGTATGCAAAAGAATAAATGGACACAAATCAGACATCAAGAACTGTAACATTCAAAAACCAGCAGGAGAGCACTTCAATCTCCCTGGACACTCAGGAACAGACTTAAAAGTGGTAATTCCTCAACAAAAAAACTTCAAAAACAGACTTCAGTGAGAAACTGCAGAACCAGAATTTAATTGGGCATAAGCTTTCATAGGTAAAAAAACCCACTTCTTCAGATGCAACTGAAGAAGTGGGTTTTTTACCCATGAAAGCTTATGCCCAAATAAATCTGTTAGTCTTTAAGGTGCCACCAGACTCCTTGTTACCTGTAAACAGTTACTCTCAGGAGCAGTCCAACTGACATTAATTAATCTTCTTGGGTATGTCTTATCCGTGTGTGTAAGAGATTTACAATCTGGAACTCCAACAACTTGCTACTCAGGGAATGGAGCCATCCCAATGTACTGGACTTGAACAGATTAAAGGTTAAAGTTTGGGACACTTTCTTGATTTGGGGGCGGGGGAGGGGAAGAGGGGAAATGACACAGTCCAGGAGAAACTCATCAAATATATGCATACCTGCCTATTATTATCTTGTATGTTGAAAAATCCAGTAGGGCTTGAACTCTCAAGCCTTGTTAATTTGACATGCCACTTGATCATTTTTGTAAGAACTTTCTATACAGAGCATTACTTCAAATCATTTGTACTCTTATATTGTTCCCCATCTTTCACAATGTCTCTTGAACATGTCCATTTGTTTTTGTTAACCTTTGCATCTGCAATAAAGACATGATTTAAAAATTCCTGTGAAACTCCATTCTTATTTTAATTAAGAATGAATTAATCATACATATTGGAGATGGAAAAAACCCTACTAGGTGATATAGTCTCTGATCCTACAGAGCTGAAGTCAGTGGGAGTTTTGTCACTGAATTGAACCCTTTTGAACAATAGTGAGTACATATTCACATAGTGCTCCTATTGAGACTGCTGATATGAGTGCTCACTAGTGTGAGAAAGGGTTGCACAATCTAGTCCAGGGGTTCTCAGACTTTTGTACTGGTGAGCCCTTTCACAGACCAAGTCTCTGAGTGCAACCCCCTTCTACATTAAAAACACTTTTTATATATTTAACACCATTATAAATGTTGGAGGCAAAGCAGGGTTTGAGGTGGAGGCTGACAGCTTGTGACCTTCCATGTAATAATATCGTGACCCCCTGAGGGATCACGACTCCTAATTTGAGAACTTCTGATCTAGTCCAATGTGAACAAGATCAAGGCTCCTATCCACGTCTCTGCTGATACAAGTTTGTTTTGTATTGTACATTTAGTTCATGCTGAAGATTTTTTTTTAAAAAAAGGCACCACAAGAAAATTAGAATGGAATGTTTCTAATACACTAGAGGGTGAAATTCACCCCTGTTCAGAGGGCTAGCATGAAGTCATAATGGCATTTATGTGGTTCATAGGCTTTGTGCCACACCTCTGCATAGGGTTGAAATTCACCATCTAGTGACAAGGCGATGCATTTTAAAGACTGAAGTTTGTGACTTAGAAGACTTTGACAGCATGTTGTCAACAGGCAGGTGAGTCATCTGATCACCTGGGCACTAGTCAGTTCCCTTGGAGAAGGCTGACTGGGGATATACCCCTACTTAGCTGATCAGACTCGGAGGGCTGATGAATCAATTGGTCATCAGCTAAAGGGCATAAAAGACGACACAGGAAGGAAATCTAAAGGAGGATTTAGGTAAAATGAGCTCAGTATGCATTGAGTGTGCAAGGAGGAGAAACTGCTGTTTCTCCCTAGCCCTGTGGGAAAGAGCTAAAAGGCCAGAAACACTATAAATACTGTGTTGATGCTGGTAATGGGACTATAAATAACTCATATGAAGTTATCATTTACTGGACAGAGTCTGAATGGTTTCTAGGGCATCAGAGCATGGGGATGGAGTGTACCCTGTTACACAAACCAACCAACCTAAGGACAACACAGTGCCATCTGCACTGCAATCATTACTCTAGAAAGTGAAGTTTAGTGTCCATTGTAATAATTTGAAGCATATTAGTAAATACCTGAAATATTAATTTTAAATTAGTGAAGACTTGGTAGTAGGAATCTTGAGGCCTTTTGATTTGGTCTTGGTGCAAAATGCAGGAGTTATTAATCACAGGTTCTCTACTCATGTGGCTATGGGAAATGAGTCACATGTAGAGATGTGAAGACTCCATTCAGTACCTAAATACATGCAAGCATAATAGCCTGGGGAAAAAAGATATGTTGAGCAAAAAGATCCCCACTGTATTGTGTATACTCAAACCTGATGGAGACCTTGAGCCTACTAGGGGAGGACATAAGATGACAGGAACAGTAAAAGGAGAAGCATCATACGTGATGCTCAAGTTTCCACCATCTTGTTATCCCAGTACACCCAACTAGGGATTGGTCTGACAATCTTTTATAACTATTTTTCCTTTGGTCCCCATGTGTCTGGGATCATATCTTTTTTGGTCATTTTTTGTCATTCTGGGGAACTATAATTAGGGTTTTGACTTGTCTTACACTGTTTGCATCAATACATTTCCCAGTGGTTTGATATGTAAATTGTGGTTTTGTTCCATGGTTACATGTACCAAAAGCCCCTAAAATGTTCCTAATTTAAACTTGTTTTGTAGCTTATGGGTTTATCACAGATGCATATTATGAAATCTTATAACACTAGGTCAAGCATTTAGGTTAAGTATTTAGGCCTCATGCTAACTGATTAGACCTTATATATTTTGTAAAACTACTTCAACTAACTTTATATTTGTTTACCCTATTTACATTAGTCTTAATTATATCTACTGTCCAGGGGCGGCTCCAGGCCCCAGCATGCCAAGTGTGTGCCTTGGGCAGCAAGCCGCGGGGGGCGCTCTGCCTGCACCGTGAGGGCTGCAGGCAGGCTGCCCTCAGTGGCTTGCCTGCGGAGGGTCCACTGGTCCCGCGGCTTCAGAGGACCTCCCACAGGCACGCAGGACCAGCGGACCCTCTGCAGGCAAACCGCCGGAGGCAGCCTGCCTGCCGTGCTTGGGGCGGCAAAATCCCTAGAGTGGCCCCTGCTACTGTCAGCATGTTAGTTTTTCCTATCACATAGATTATAGTTTTGGTTTTAGATGTCTCCTGAGACCAGGTTACGGATCAAGAGTCAACAGTTCTTAGTTCAGCATTGTAACTTGCTAACTGGGGAGAGGGCACCCTTTCTGAATGCACATCACTGAGTGTTTGGATTAGAAAAGGGTCCGTTACTAAGGTTCAGGTATTACGGGTCCTGCAAAACCTGAACATCTCTTATGAGGTGCTGCATGTGCACCTTCAATTCCAAGTGAGAACAAATAGTACTTTATGGGATCAGCAAATTTGACTCAGGCCTGACTCTGCACACCGTTACTCATGCAACTAGTCCATTTAATAGAAGAGAACAACATTCATTGTATGAATAAGGGTTTGGATCAAGCCCTTAAATCCTAGTTTATTTTAAAAAGCAAACAAAATAACTGTGTACCCACAGTGCCTGATTTTTATAAGCAATCTTCAAACCAACAGAAAATAAAATAGGCAAGCAATAAACCATTTTTGATAAAGGGGGTATCTAATGAAATGGCAAAAGACTCTTAGGTATGCTATTATCACACATTTAAATCTATTCTAAAAAGTCTGTGAGGGTTGCCAACTTTCTAATCACACAAAACCAAACACCCTTGCCCCACCCCTTCCCTGAGTCCCCACCTCCACTCACTCCATGTTCCCCCTCCCTTCATCGCTTGATCTCTCCCACCCTGACTCACTTTCACTAAGCTGGGGCAGGGGGTTGGGTGTGGGAGGGAGCAAGTGCTTTGGCTGCTGGTGCGGGCTCTGGATGGGGCTGGGAATGAGGGGTTTGGGGTACAGGAGGGGGCTCCAGGCTGGAGCCAAGGGTTTTAAAGTGTGGAAGTGGGGTGTGGGCACTCAGAGGAAGTTTGGGTGCATGAGGTGGCTCAGGGCTGGGGCAGGGGGTTGAGGTGTGGGCTCATGGAGGGAGTTAGGTGGCAAGAGAGGGTTCTGACCTGGGGCAGGGAGTTCGGGTGCGGGAAAGGGTTTGGGGTGCTTACCCCAGGCAGCTCCTGGAGACAGACAACATATGCAGCTCCTAGGAAGAGGGGCCAAGGAACTCTGTGTGCTGCCCGCAGGTGATGGCTCTGCAGCTTCCATTGGCTGTGGTTTCAATAGAAGCTGTGGAGCTGGAACTCAGGGTGGGATAGTGCACATGGCTGCCCTTGTGCTTAGGAGCCAGGCATACCGGCACTACCAGGAGCCATGAAGAGCCAGGGCATGCAAGGAGCCTGCCTTAGCCCTGCTGTGCTGCCGACTGGACTAGAGCTGCCAGGGTCCATTTTCGACTGGGTGGTCCAGTCAAAAACCAGATGCCTGGCAACTCTGAATCTAGTGCTAAATCTTTTTACACAATAGCTTTCCATGATAGCAATAATTGCTTAAGGCAATGAAAGCATGCGACTGTGAGATGGTGAAGCAGGTCCTGCATTTATCCTGAGGCCATTAGCTCTAGGGAACTGTTAACAGACAAAGGGGTAATACATCTGGCATGCAGTTTAGAAGCTCTGTACACTACAGTAGAAGAATATACCTTTATAGTACTTTCCCCCCCTTTCTTTTCCTCTGCTTGGTAGAACTTGGTATGCTTGTATATTTCAAGAATTTAACCTCCTGTTTACCTGCATAATTTTGGGATTGGATACATATATCTGTGACAGGGGCTCTCAACCTTTAGAATTTTGCCCCACCTTTAGAATTTTTTTTTAATTGGAGCCTCTTCCTCCCAAAATTTTTTAGTGGGTGGCATTGCAACCTGATGCTTGGCCTGGAATACTTTACTATAATTACTGAATTATTAGGTTCACTGCAATGCCCCCCTCCCATGAAAGTTTGATAAAGCTTCGTCCATCCCCCGCTCCCCCGTGTTGAGAACTTCTGATTTAGGAAGTCCAGTGTTTATGGCTCGAAGTTTCACTGAGCCTTGACCTAACTTCTAAAACTATAGGCAAAATTTTGTGTATTTTCACATCCCAGCTGCTTTTATTATGAAAAAATGAATTTTTTATTGTGTGAATTTCACGTATGTATGCAAATTGTATAGTTATACAATTAGTTTACCTTATTTGTGTGTGTAACTTTAGAGCCAAAAATTGTAACTTTGTTGAAAATTTGGCCCTATTTTTGTATACTTCTGCTGCTTTTAACCAATATATGGGACTCTGGGAGGCACTGTGGTTTAGTAAGTGGGAAACTGGGCTGCAAGTAGGATTTCTGGGTTCTTTTCCTGGTTCAGCACCAACCAGTTGTGATCTTGGGCAAGCTGCTGCACCTCTGTTTCCTTATGTTTAAACTGAGAGTGACAATACTTATTTTCTTTGTAATGTATTTTGAAATCTATGGATGAAAAGCAAAGTTAATTATGAAAGGATCCTTTGGATAAATCAGAAGGTGAACAAGTGTAGTAAAACTACTAAAAAGTTATACTTCAGTAAAATTGTATGTGTTGGAATACATGGATACATATGGGCTCAATCCTGCAAGCTGCTAAGTGCATCTCTTAGAAGAGGCTCAGTGTATTGGAGGATTGGACCCTGACAGTACATACATATACTCTCTTTGTGCTGGCACTTCTGGAATGTCTTGGCAATCTGATCTGGGTAATCTCAACTGATTTCAGATAAATTCCATTATTTCAAATTAAGATACATTACATTAAACAGACATTGCTAATGAATTTTCCATGTAAAATATTCCAAAGCTCTGAACAGTGTAATCTTGACAATCATATATCCTGAAATATTCAATTGCATTCAGAACATATTTTAATGACATACTCAAAAGCACAGTGTTATAAGATTTTAAAAAATAGGCTTAATAAGGAGTGAGTTCCACGATCTAGGAGGAGGCTTGGTGTCCATTGTTAAACAATCTAATACATGATTCAGGCCTAGCTATTCAGAAGTAGAACAGAGAATGGGCTGGGGTTTGCAATTCTCTAGCAGTTCTCAACTAAATAACAGGGGTGCTGTCAAAAACACAATCAAAATTAATAACATAAAATTTCAAAACCAATCCATTGTGTGGCAGAATATTGTGAGACTATTGTGAGAATAAAGTGTGAAAATTAGCAGGGTTATGTGATGTTTCAGACAACGAGATGGACTGCAGTGTTTCTGAAGTGCTTGATTGTCAAGGTTTTTGCCCCACTTTGAACTTTAGGATTCAAGAAGTGGGGACCTGCATGATCACTTTTAAGCTTAATTACTATCTTAAATTTGGTACGCTGCCACCAGCCAGAAGTCTGTGTCTGGCACACTTCTGTTCCCCCAAAACCTTCCCTGGGGAACCCAAGACCCAAACCCCTTGGGTCTTAAAACAAGGAGAATAGATGTGGTAGATCAAAAGCTTACTAAGTTGAGATATGTCAACACAAACAATCAGAAGAAAATACAGCTAGACTGAACTACTTGAAGTGGGGCTGACAACTGGGTTTTGAAACTCATACTCCGAGAGTAATGTCATCAATGATGCTCACGAATCGAGATTGAAGTGGTATAGTAGAATAGCGGTCTCAGGTATTGTCCTGGGTCCAGTTTCTATCAATAGCCTCATAAAATTATTTGATCAAGCGTAACAGATTACACATATAAAAGTTTGCAAATGATTCAAGCTGGAATGGGTTTGCAAGCACTTGAAGGACAAGATTAGAATTCAAAAATGAATAATTGACAACTGGGAAATGGGTCTGAATCACAGGATACATTTCAATAAGGAAATGCAAGTACTACACTTAGGAAGGGCATACATCAATTAACACAATTAAATTAGGAAAGACTGCTAAAAAGGTGTACTGCAGAAAGGGATATGGGGGTTATAGTGGGATCATAACCTATATAGTGGAGTCTAAAATTCTAACAGTGTTGCAAAAAAGCAAACATCATTCTGGGATTATTAACAGGAGCGTTGTAATAGCACACAAGAAGTAATTCTTCCAAATGATCTTGTACTGATAAGGCACTCACTGAGTATTCTTGTCCATGTTATGGGCTCACATTTGGGAAGATGTGATAATTTGGAAGAAAGTCCAGTGAGAGCAACGAAGTGAGATTAAACCATGATAACAAGGTAAGAAACATGTCTAACAGAAAAAAAGATTTGACAAAAATGGTTTGTTTTACTTTGGACAAGAAGAAGGACTGAGCAGGAGGCATAAAAATATCGTAAAAGTGTTGCATAGTACAGAAGAGGGTAGATCAAACTTGTTCTCCTTGACCATGAGGACCAGGAAAAAATAATGGGCATAAACTGCAGCAGGGGATTTTGGGCTAGACACTAGGAAAAACCATCCTAATTGTTAGGGTAAGTTAAGCAACTGCGACAAATTAATCTAGGGAGACTGTGGAAACTCATATTGGGGGTTTTACGAACAGGTTAGACACAACACTCTCAGGGAGGTGTATCATAATACAGTAATCTCACTGTTAAGTTTGTCCTGGTTAATGTTGTTTCGTTGTTACATTGCTGATCCAAATTAGGACATGGTCATTAAAGTTGTGTAATGCTCCATCTATATTGTTTGGCTGCTGCTTTCTCCACGCCGCAGCGGCCCTAAACATCTTCCTCCCGCACAGCGCCTCTGCCCTGGCGATCCCGTGGAGTCAGCACCCCCCACCCCCCCACCTCATGCATTCAGCTGGCTTTGTGGATTTGGGGGGGAGGAGGGAGAGGGGAAGAGCGAGGACCTCAGTGTGTAGGGCTCTCCCCTCCCCAACAGATCAGCTGGCCGTGCGGGTTAGAGACAGGCGGCGGGAAGGGAGGGAGAAGGGAAAGTGAGGACAAGCAGCGTGGGAAGTAGAGGGAGCGCGAGAAGAGGCCGGTCACTAGATGGTGCTTGGGAGACGGGGGGAGTGGGCAGGCTGGGGTTGAGCCCCGCCCCTGGTGTGTGCGGGTAGTGGGAAGCTGCCCGCGCTGCCCCAAGTGTTCTTCTAGCCTACGCACTTTGGCCTCTTGCCTGCATCCTCTCCAGTGGCCCAGTGGGCTGTGCCTGTGTAGGGTAGCAGGGGGCACCTCAACATATAGTCAATGTACTGTATGTACAGTATGTTGGGTAAGGCATACAGCACAGTGCACACTATCTCCCCCAAGTAAGTATTAACTTGCTTGTTTAAAAATCTGTTTACAAAAACTTATACTTATACATTTGCTTGTTTACAAATGTATATTTATGCCTTTTGTCTGGCAAAAAAAATTCTCTAGAACGCTACCCCCCATTACAGTAATTCTTAATGGGAAATTGATTCGCTTAAGATCATTTCATTAAAGTTGCATTTTTCAGAAACATAACTATACGGTAAGTGAGGAGTTAACTATCTTAGTCTGCTTGAGTGCAGGGGACTGCTAGTGACTTTATTAGGGGTTCTTTCATTTACAATCTATTGTTCTATGATGATGGAACAAGGTGTAAATAATCAAGAAACGTAGGGCTGGAAGAGACCTCAAGAAGGCGTCAAGTCCAGTTCCCTGCAACTGAGAACCACAAGGAAACCTAGAGCTACCCAACAGGTGTTTTTATTCCAACTGTTCTTAAAACTCTCCAAACCCTATTTCAGAGCTTAACTAACCTTATAGTTATACGTTTGCCTAATATTTCACCCAAATTCCTTTGCTCGGATTTAGCATATTAACTTCTTGGCCTACTTCAGTGTACTTGCAAATCCATTCCAATGGCATCTTTTTATTACGTGCACTTCCCAGGCAGCACTATGCGTTAAACAAATGTTCAAGTGTACCAACATGAGTCAAGAAGTCAAAGTGAAGAACTGGCAACTTCTTCCAATGTATCCCACTTGTGCTAGTTTGTAACTGCAACCTTGTGTACAATTACTTAAACTCTTCAAGCACACTACTTAAGATAATGGTGTCTCTATCTCATGTACCAATATGGTGTCCATACATGCTATTATTGTTGTCAGCGTACGCATGACTATGGCAATCATTAAACTAAAGAGGCTTTACGGGCATAATTGGGAGCGATCGAAGATGGGTGTTTAGCGAAAACTGCAGGCCGCGGGTGGTGCATGAAACTCTGGTAATTTAATGTGAGATAATAGCTTTGGTTAGCAACGAACCTTCTTTTGAATCAGTGAAGGCCCTAATATAATGAATAAATTATTCTTTTATCTATCCTGCTCCCACTTACATATGCTCTACTTTGATAGCCATGCCTAGTAGGATAAATAAAAATACCCAAATAATATATGAGTCTAACTATATCTCAGAAGTTAGGACAAAGATTGAATGGAGTGATGCTTCACACATATTTCTGTGGGGATATACAGTGAACACCTTACAAACTGCTGCTTCTACCTCACGCGTTTGCGATATTCCCATATAAGTAGACATGGGAAGTCCGTTTAAGCTGCAGTAACAAATTGAACCACCAGTAGTGTACATGTCTGCATTTCTATAGGAGGCCCCAGATATCATTATGAGGTATAATATATTTCATTTCAGCAGAGAGGGTAACTGAGATATTGGATGTATGGTGATTGCCAATGTTATAGAGCGACGTCACAACAGCCCAGAGGAGAACTTAGAATGAGTTTGGGCTTTAGACATGGGATCCTCGCCTGCTCTTGTAACAATTCACAGGACCCTGGTTTGAAGTATATTTACACAGAACTGATCCAGGGATTCCTTGTAATCCTTTCTCTGTTGTCTGGGAAGATGGCTTTCACAATTTCTGACTCAGCCAGGCCAAATAGCGTGTGACCCACTCTTTGATCACTCTGTGCAGCGCTGCTGAAGAATTATTTTAAGGTTAGCATACAGTAGCCATAAGACATTGCCTCAGTGTAGAATGTCGGCAGGAGGTGGAGGGGTCTGGCAATATCAGGAGCAGCATAAGATGCATCACACCCCGGCTCACCAGACCTATAGTGCTGTGTAATGGGGTGTGGTTGGAAGCAAAGTGGAATGGCCAGGGCCATTCCTATACCTCACCCACTCTCGGTCTGCTACAACGCATCACTCATTAGCGTAGACCTCAGGTGCTCTGACTTAAGACCCTACGGAGAGGCACTGAACTCAATATCAACCAGCCCAGGACAGTGGGTGTGCAAGCTGTATTATAACAGCACAGTATGCACCATCTTCCACTGACTAGACACTGCTTATACTTGGGCCATAAATGAGGATCCATGATCCAGAATTGCATCTAGTTGATGAGATGAAGGCTAGATCTTTCGACTGATTCACCTTACAAGAAAGCCACGTAATTGGATATCCATAGATTTACAAACTTGATGAAAGATATCGCCGAAATATTATAAATAGCAATTTAACGGGTCATGATACCCATTAGTGGGCAACTACAAAAAGTGCAGAGAGTTGGATAAGATCCAAATGTTTGGAAGGTTATTC
Organism: Chelonoidis abingdonii; assembly: GCF_003597395.2. NCBI lineage: Eukaryota > Metazoa > Chordata > Testudines > Testudinidae > Chelonoidis > Chelonoidis abingdonii. Next base: position 79,061,196 of record NC_133769.1, on the reverse strand, counting down.
AAAACTACAACTTTTTAAAGGACATGACCCTTCTTCCTGTCTTGTTGACCTAGCCTATAAAAAATCCCTGCTCTCTTATCTTGCTTCCCACTGGGGAAAACCAAGCTCTCGTGGGCCTCTTTTTCTCTGCTGGGTCATGCCGATTCTGAGGCACTCGTGGCTTCCTTCTCAGCAGGCATCAAATTCTTACACAGCTCTGAAGCGTCTAGAAAAGACATAATGAATAAAACATCTGTTTACACCATGAGGTGCTGGCCGCAGAATTATATGATCTGAATGGAGAAAGGCTACATCCAAACAGAGAAACAGTCTTTCTATAGGCAGATGTGAATAAAGGAAGACCTGTGCTGCTAATAGAGAGGATGTTGCAGAAGAGTCCGATGCCTATGCTCTGCTGTATTGGATATCTCGCCGGAACCTGCTGACATCGTGTATAAGTACATCCACCCCACCCCCGGAGCAGAGACTCAGAGAGAGGCGAACTCACCCCCCCATTTTCATTCCTAGTCTCCTCAATCATGTCTGATAATCGATATTATTTTTGTTCTGACTCGCTTCCGACACAAACGGTTTTCTTCTGTGACAAGAGGCGAGTAAATACATTACTGACATCTTTGTTTTCTCAAAAACAAAAGGCATTGTCTCTATAGGACTGAGAGGCACTCCAGATACATAGACATATAATTAAGAGACAGATTAACAGATAAGAATAAGCAATAAATTGACTCTTCTCCTTTAAGACACTTTGTAGAATGAACAGCATTTTGAAGGACATATCTAACTGGATGGCGAAGCTCTCTTTGCTATACGATATTATTAAATGAGAGAAAACAATTGAGTATAGCCAATTTAAAACACTGCATCATTTAAGCACATGCTATTTAGCACACAGAGGCTAGCATAGGAAAGCCATATTTCAAAGATGAAATTAAAGAAAAGCCTCATAAAGATGTTATTACGGAGTAGAGTTCTAATTTTCTCGAACAGATGGATTATAATTGATGTATTGGCTCTGATCGTGCACTTCCTCTCTGGTATACTCCAGCTGGAATAAGCAAAAAATCATCCTGTGCTAATATACCACAACAAATAAATAAAGCTTAATAATACCCATAGCTCGCATGAGCAACGAAGTTTCTATTCATACAAGTATGTTTTTTCTAGGCTTTTTCTCCCAGCACTCTGCCAGTAAGGCTTATTATGCAACAGATGAAGCTCTGTTCTTTTTGCTGTGTTCTCTGTTTTCCGTTAGGTGTTTATTGTGGTAGTACATTGGTATCTGCAGACATCCTGCATTGAATTTTCTTGTTTTGTTTGCTTTTTGTCTCTTCTGCTGCATCTATCTCCACATGTACAACAAACAAAAAAGTTTAAAAATTCAGCTTTCACTTGCTGGCATGAGTTTACAACATAGCTGTGCTGCATATTTATGCACACTGGTCCTTCAGCAGTTACAGATTTGCAGGCAATTAAAAAAAAAAATCACTGAATACACAATAGCAACCAGTCTCACGGTATCACAAATGTTTGAATGTCTGCAAAGTGAAGCAAGGGTTCGCAAACAAAACGCATAAGGAATGGAGTTAGTTGAGCTGGAAAGCTGAGGTATAGCTGCTATGGTATCAAACTGCCTTTTAATGCCAGCTGAATAATGAGTGTATAATCACGTGAAATGAATTCACTGACGTTGGTCAAGAGCAAATGTTTGATGTCAACACAAAAATTGTATCTACAAAAGTGCATGTAGGTTCTTTTCTTAATAGAAGCTGTTTTAGCTGGAGTCAGCTTTCTCTAATTTAATTGGTCTTTTCGGAAGACAAGCATTTTGCTAAAGTAACCTATCGGAGAACTAGCTGAATGTGCTTTCTTAAGCAGTTCTGTTTTATTTTACCTACTCTTATATTGACAATCTTATTATGCGAGAATCAACATGGTGATTTTAAACAACGATTATTTAACAATGTCTGCAAAAGCTGCTATTCCAGGGATAACGTGAGCATAATGTGCACCTGGGCTATAAAATGAAGCAGATTGTATGCCATTATATTATCGTTAGGTCGATGTCAAGATACTATGGGTCTCAGTCAACATGCTTCGGCATGATTCAACGAATCTTCTGTTGGATAAAGCGGAGCATTACGTCAGGACTAATAGCATCTCACGCCACACCTTCATATACAGAAAAAAGTTGAGTGGGGCAAAGTGTTCACTGTAGAAGTTTGTGGTCACACTTGGCTTAAAAGGCTTGCACTTACTGAGAGGAGATCGAGAGTTCTTGGTTTGTTTTTGGATATTAGTCACTGATATACGAATACATATGTACGTTATACTTATCTGCAGTAGACTCCACATGGGCTTTTGTGAGCTTAATTCATTTTGAGATCCTTAATGATTGCTATACGGAGCAAGTCTAAACTTCAACTGGCACCGCTGACCCTTTGACATAAAAAATTCTACAACGACACGTAGAAGTGGGGGACTGAAACTGAGCATGCCACCTCCACAGGGCTTCAGTCCGGGCAAGGGATGTAACCTGAAGCACCGCCCAGGGTAACGCTCTTGTGTTAAATTCAGCTAGGAAATGGGCTCAGGCTTTCAGCTCTGGCCTGCATGGTGGGGAAGCGTTGGACCTGGGCAGTGGGGCCTTGGGCTTTGGCCCTGGCCAGTTATACACAAGTGGCAATCAGGGTGGCCAACTCCTCGTCTCAGGAGATCAACTCACAGTTTTGAGAACCACCGTGCTATAGAGAACAATAGTAAAGATCTTGATAATTCATATGATGTCGTCATCCATCGTCATATTATTTGTGGAAATCGGAACATTCGGTCAGGGTTTGTAGCCCATCTTTGCCTGATTTTTATCAGGCTACCTAAGTAGTATATGGTCGAGAGAATTTTCACTCGAGCTCAGTCAAGCATAAGTGGTAAAAATCTTGAAACATTTCCTGCAATTTGATGCTATACTATCAATTAATCCAGCTGCTTGACTATAACAAAACTAGAGTTACTATTTCAGGATAACTGAAGGGATTAACAATTAGTTTATCCTGGTTGTACTTTTCTTCGGCTAAGTACATAGGTACATTTGTCTTACTACAGTTTTTATACATGTCTCATTAATTTAGTTCACTATTTGTGTTCGTAGATATATCCATGCCTGATAAGCTAATCTAAACTAGATGGTCTGTCTTTGATGAAAATTGGCAGCTATAGTAATATTGTATCTCTGTTTGCTATCATTTAAACCTTATCATAGAAAGCGGACTTTGAGAAGCGAGATGTGGTATGTAGATAAGTTGTGAAGTCTGGTTCTTGACATTCTAAACAGAAGACATTCTCCTGCCTGTGGCTGTTTTCTTATGTCTGGTTACGAAGCACACCACCATTGTGCTTGGGCAAGCTGCTGCACCTCTGTTTCCCTTAGTGTTAAGCTGGAGAGGACAATACTTATTTTCTTTGTAATGTTTCTTGGAAATACTATGGACTGAAAAGCAAGTCTAATATGAAAAGGATCCTCTTGGATAATCAAGAGGTGAACAAGTGTAAGTAACACACTACTACAAGTCGTATAGTATCACTACTCAGAGCTAAAACTTTGCGTATTTGTTTGAAATACATGGATCACATATCTGGCAATTCAATTTGGCAAGCTCTAAGTCTCTCGAAATTGAAGAGAGCGCTAGTTGTGCATTCAAGAGGCTATAAAGTGATTGGAGGATTGGACCCTGACAGTAATACATATACTCTCTTTGTGCGGACTTCTGGAATGTCTTAGGCAATCTGATCTGGGTAATCTCAAGCTATTTCAGAAAATTCCATTATTCAATAACGATACATTACATTAAAAAGAAAGACCAACAATCTGCAATCTGATATTTTTCACTTAATATTCAAACTCTGACGGCCATACAGAAATACTATGAAAGGATATGCACGTAGAGATATTAGCGCAGCTTTGTGGATAGTCATTCAGAAGACTTATTTAATGAAGCATTCATCTCTAAAAATTAGATGCACACACCAAGAGTAGAGAAGATTCGACAACAATTAGCGTCTTGATAGGTGAGTGAACGTTCGAATGACATCTTAGGAGAAAGGGTGCTATTAAAGGTCACTCTGGAACAATACATGAAACCTTAGGAAGATAGTGCACCTAGTATTCATCTGTATATGTACTGAGAAAGAGAGCATTAGGGAGTAGTGCATTCTCTAGCAGTCTTCTACACCAAATACAGGGGTCTGCGTCACATTAGACACACAATCAAAATTCAATAACATAAAATTAACCCAATAGATGAATGAAGTCACCATAATTGTTGAGCATAATTTTGAAGATAGAAAAAATTAGAATGTGTGAATTAACTGAGCTTATGGTTTTCTTATGTTAGATTAGACTCTTAAACACATAAGAGATGGTATTCACTCTCTGAGTATTTAGTGAAAAGTGCTTGTGTCAAGGTTTTTGCCACCATTGAACTTTAGGATTCAACGAATAGTTGTGGTATTAGTTGCCATAGAGATGATTTATAGTCTGTAGATGCAATTTTTGACAAAGTAGAGAATATCTTGGACACTGGCAAATACCAGACGAGAGTCTGGGTGCCGACGAGAACATTATGTCGTCCCTTATAAGATATTCAGATATAAGCAGTAAAAATTGCATCTGCACTACAAGCTCCAAAAATGCAAATCAGAAATAATATTCCTACAATTAACTATGTTGTCAAACATGGTGAGAGGAACCAAGACCTTAAAGATACTTTTGGGGATCTATTATATCAGCACAAAGTGAATTTAACACGTCTCCAATCGCTTATCTCAGATTACTACCTGAGTTCTCTGTGGGTTCAGCTTTCGAAGCCTATCCACTGATTCACGCAACCTTGCGATCTAAATCACAATTGGGATTATCTATTGCACCTGGTTCTTCCTTGCCCTATAATACCTTTGTTTTATAAAATATCAATATCTCCTTAGAGATTTAAAAAACGGAAAAAAATCAATGCAGGTCTTAAAAGAAAGCTTTCATTAAAGAAAGAAAAGGGTAAAAATTATCTCTGTAAAATAGGTGGAAATGCTTTACGGGTACTGAATTCAATATAGACTAGAGGATCCGCCACCAGCTGAGATTCAAAGTTCAAGC
>NC_133769.1:79033271-79056028 GCF_003597395.2 Chelonoidis abingdonii | reverse complement strand
AAACAGAGGTACAAATCCTTCCAGCAAAAAGACACATTTACAAGTTAAGAAAACAAACATAAGCCTTGCCTGGCTATACTTACAATTTTGAAACGTGAAAGACTATTCAGAAAGATTGAGAAAACCTGAGTGTACATCTGGTCCCTCTTAGGCCCAAGAGCGAACAACGAACCCACACAAAAAGCACAAAGAAAGACTTCCCTCCACCAAGATTTGAAAGTATCTTGTCCCCTAATTGGTCCTCTGGTCAGGTGTCAGCCAGGTTCACTAAGCTTCTTAACCCTTTACAGGTAAAAGAGACATTAACCCTTAACCATCTGTTTATGACATTGATGTTGTGTTATAATTACTTGTGGCCAACTCAGAAGGACTGAGTTATAATTTAGTAATTTAAACAAAAGTAAAACCAGCATTTTTTTAAAAAAAAATTAAGATTAACAAACCAGCGATGCATGATATGTGTCTGTCAGATACACAAATATAGAGCTAAACCAAGCAGAGATGGCAAAGGACAGACTGCACTGTAAATCTTCTTGTAAGTCTGATCCGTTTTTCTTCTCTGCTTGATTTTTCTTCCAATTCAAAAGTGTCTAGATTCCCAGTTAGATGTAGGAGGGAAAGTGATGAAGTGGTCTGCCTGGATAGCCAAGAATCAGTGAGAACCTTACTGTGAAATCACTTTACATCAATGAAAATCCTTTCTATGTAATAACAAAATACTAAAAAAAAAATCTTTTTGTCTCTGCCTCATCAACTCAATTTTCAATTCTCATCTGGAAATGTATTCCTTTTCCTTTGCCGCCATGGTCCCATCTACCCACCCCATGTTTTCTTTCTCTGGGATAAACAGTTACAAACTTAAAATATTAACTCTCTATAAACCATTTTGGGATATGTTTTTTGCATGCGTGCAGCGTGCAGCAAAAATAAAGTTTTATTAATTAAGAGCCATAGGGTAAAAGAAATGAGGAATTTCTAAACCCATAATGTATTAGAGTTTTACTAATGTTGGGATTGGTACAAATATTGGACAGTGCAGAGTCCTTTTTTAATACTCCTTTAGGATTGACTCTTGTAGCAGAAATTCAGAGAACTTTAAGTTGACAATGGCAATTATTTGGAGCTGCTTTTGAAACACTGCAATGTCATTTTCCTTCTATTCCTTGCCCCTGGTAACAAAGGAAGAGCAGATGATTCCTAATAACAGAAAATGATTGCCAGGAGAGAATAACTGTGTTAATTCTTGGGGAAGAAAGTAGGGGAATTGGAATACTGCAGTATGTGATTGAACAGTAGCAGAGTCAAATGACTTCAGCAGGTAACTCCCAATTACATTCAGTGTATTCACTGATTTACAAAGTCCAGAGTGAAATTGTAGTGGAGAAATCAATGACTCATGCTTAGAGCCAAAATAAGGAGAGGGAAACAAAACACTGGAGATCTCTTTTAAAACAAATTCTGATGTAAATCTGCCTCAGGTAAATCATATCTGACCTTTAAAAATTTTGTTTAGCAGAGAAAGGTTCAGGTGCTTATGGAAGTTGAGGCCTTGCTGAATGTGAGAAATTAGAAAGGCTGTACTCTAATCTATTCTGCTGCTGGAGGCCATCACTGAGCTGTTTGTCAGGTTAGATATTTTCCATGCCAGGATAAATTTTTATTCCAAAGTGGTCAGGAATAATGATGACCATGTGTATCTGATCCTTTTCTATGGACCCTATCCAATTCCAATTAAAGAGATTTTCCACAGGGAAAGCAATTGGGAGTTGGATTAGACCCTATGTTAGCAGAAACTAGCAGAGACCTATTATAGTATTAGGGCTTCTATTATCTGTAGACTGCAATCTATTCTAAAGGCTGTACAATCACATGCATTTTAGACATTCCTAGACACCACGGTGCAAATAAGTGATGGTCAGATTAACACCACCCTATATCGAAAACCTACCGACCGCTATGCCTACCTTCATGACTCCAGCTTCCGAGACCTCGGCTAGGGCCTACACTCCACATGATCTCACATCAGTAGTCTGTCAGCTAGCCACCTAGGTAACAAACCTAGGAGGGCTGCCACCGAACCTCACCGTGGCACTCTCAGCTCACTGAACCTCAACAGAGACTGCAACACCTCTACAGAAATCTCCACCAAGCATTCTCAAAACTACAATACCCGCATGAAAAATAAGGAATACAGATCAACAGAGCCAGACGTGTACCCAGAAGCCTCCTACTCTGCAAGACAAACCCAAGAAAAAACCAACAGTAACCACTGGCCATCCAACATCACTCCAGCACTAAAACCCCTCCAACACATCATCAGAATCTACACAACCATCCCTGAAGCAAATGACCCCAAACTTTCAACAGCCTTGGGTGGCAGCAGTCCTCCGCCCACTAGACAACCTGCCAATTCGTGACATATTCTCACCGGTAACCATGCACAACCGCCGCAATATGTACTCTAGCGTTCAGGACACCAATCCATCCTGAGAAAAACAAGCTCAATGCCAAACTCGCCCACTACCTACACCAGCGATACCATCACCAGGACCTCTGACAAAGCAAGAGTGCAGCAGCCCCACCAGCCATCAACCCCATTTCCATTTTCACCTGCCACATCCACCAAGTAATATATATCCGCATCAATATCGGCCAAGCAATGCCGCTGTACCATCTGCTGCACTCTCAATGGGACTGTCTGTGTAGGTGTCGGCCCAGACTGGACAGTCCAAATAAGCCGGAAAAGGATAGATGGATCACCAAGTAGATGTATGTTAAATGGGAGATGGGCAATAATATATCGAAAGAAGGAGCTGTATGAGCACCGCAGGCAGTATCTCAACGCGCCTCGGCCGACGCTGATAAAGACGGCAGGCGACCTGGTGAGGGAACCGGAGGTGGGGGGGCCTGGCGCCCATCCGGAGGATCCTACTAGCAGTCTGCCTGCAAAAACAGTTTCAGGAGACAGACTCAAAGAGAAACTGCTGACTTAGTTCATGCGCAGAGAGGTAACACCATCAGCTCAGATTAAACAAAGACTGTGAATGGCTTGAACGAGCGACAGAACTGGCAGTTTTCTGCTCCCGTTGGTTTTGTCAGCGTAACTCTCAACGCAAGCTAGTGAACAGGGCCTCAACCTCACTGATTGAACTAACGTGTTATCTCTAGCTTGCTCTTGCATATACTTATACCTGCCCTGGACCATTTGCATTCACATGCATACTGAGACGAAGTGGGTATTCAACAACGAAGCTCATGCTCCAAAACGTCTGTTAGTCTATAAGGTGCCACAGGATTCTTTGCTGCTTTTACAGATCCAGACTAACACGGCTACCCCTCTGATGCATTTTAGAGGTAATAATACCTAGCATTTAGAGGTTCCATCAATTTTTTACATCAGAAGCAGCTATCATTGGCCTATGTTTAGATGGGGAAACTGAGGCATAGATTTACAAGTTGTGAAAATTTGTGTAATGGTATTTAACCACTAGAAATTAGCACTTTTTTTGAGCAAGTGTGACATTAGAGGTTAGTGTATACATTCAGCATGACAGGATGAATCTTATTTGCAGAGTATTCATAGATTGAGGGGACCACTGTGATCATCTACTCTAATATTTTGTATACTACAGATCATAGAACTTCCCTGAATTAATGCACGTTTGAACTAGAGCATATCTTTTAGGAAAAACATTCAATCTTGATTTCAAAATTGTCAGTGATGGAGACTCCACCACAATCCCTGAAAATCTGTTCTAATGGTCACTGTTAGAAATTTGCATCTCCATTTTCAGTCTGAACTGGTCTAGCTTCAACTTCCAGCCATTGGATAATACTATGCCTTTGTCTGCTAGATTCAAGAGTCCATTATCTAATTTTTATACACTATGTAGGTACTTATAGACAGTGATCATGTCACTCTGTAGCCATCTCTTTAAGTTAAACATGTTCAGTTCCTTGATTTCCAATTCTTTAATCACTCTCATGGCTCTTCTCCGAACACTCTCCAATTTTTCAAAATCCTTATTGAATTGCGGACACTAGAGCTGGATACAGAATTCTGGTAGCAATTGCATCAGTGCCAAATGCAAAGATAAAATAATCTCCCTACTCCTATTCAATATTCCCATTTATACATCCATTCCTCTTTCAGCTCCAAGCCACACCATGATAATGCCAAAGCTGTCATGCAAGGGTTGCTGAAAAACACCAGATAAGACAGACAAGACTAGAGACAGTAAAACAGGAGAAACAGCATAAACAGGCATCCATTTAAAAGAAATCCCTGTAGAACACATCAGCTATATAGAACTTCTAGCAATAGATTATCAGATTCTTAAACTCCCTTCACCACAAAATTGTCCCTCTAGGTTCTATTCCTAGTTCCCTCCTCTTATTACTTTCTATCTTTAATTTTTTTTTATCTGATCAAATGTTTTAACTCCATTCTCTGTTTGATTCCTATATCTGACTCCTGGCTATGTCTACACTGCAGCTGGGAACATAGCTTAGGCAGGTATACACTCTCCTTGAGCTTGTGCTCTAAAATAAAAATAAAGTAGCTGCACATGCTAGCCATCTGAATTTGGACCCACGGGGTCAGGAAGGCTTGTACTCATGTGGCTAGCTATGCTGCTGCCTGAGCTGCAGCATCCACACAGTTGTTTTATCACACTAGCTTGAGCAAAGATAGCATGTCTGTCTGTCTGGGCTGGGGGCATGTTCTCAGCTGCAGTGTATTGCACCTCTCTCTGCCTCTGTCCACCATCTCCAATTCACTGTCCTTCAAACCAACTTCTCTTTTCTCCTAGTCTCTCTTCTATGCCTCCCCTTCTCTATAGATCAATTGATTCCTCAAGTATGTTTTGATGTTGCTCAAGCGTATAATCTCAGTGCACTCTTTCGACTGACTTTTTCCTTTCCTTTCCCTTCCATTTCCAATCTCTTGCTGTTTCCTCTTTACTACCTCAAAAATGTATATTTTTGTTCCTTGTTCTCATTGTTAAACCCTTATCTGTGCCCTGATCCTTTCCTGCTTTGATTCTCCTTCTGGCCTCCCTGCCTTGCATTTTGGACAGAGTGGAGTGGGGAAAAGAGCAACTACTAACACCCTTTTCCCCTGTCCTGACCACATCTTCTCTATTCCAAATTCCTCTGACTTCCTGTCTCATAATGCATGAGATCCAAGACTGTCATCACAAGATATTATACAGTCTCAACCTCACCTGCATATCTGCTCTCTCCCTCCTCTTCCCCCTCATTGACTTTCTCTACTCTGTTCTGTTTTTTATTTTGCTGCCCCTTACACTCGGATCACTGATCATCCCATCTCTACTCCCCACCCCAATTCACCAACCACACACAGTCTTCTCCTAACTTCTTCCATTCAGCAGTTCCTCCTTGATCTACTTTCCTGTTCCTGAACTGTTATCCCACATCTTGCTTTATTTAAATTAGAAAGTCTTCTGGAACGCAGACCATGTTTTTCTATTTTTGTAAATCACATGTAAATTAACAGTACTGTATAAATGCTTTTTATTAAATATACAAAAGCTGGTATTTTACTTTATATAGATCACTCTTCTAGGCATGGTGCCCCCGGCAAATGGTAAAAGCAGCATGATGTAAATTTCCACTTCTTGCAGTCATCTTTCCTCTGATTCTCCACTCTGCCTCTGAAAGGCTGCTCAGCATGTGACCTGTTATAGTAGTATAGCATAAAGCTGTATGGCTGCAGGAAAACAGTACCCTATATTTTAATCTCAGTGGTTTACAATATGGATGTAATTTTTTCCCTCCAGGTGACTTCAGACATGATATGCAATCACTTATTGTCATGTGTTTGCAATCATTTTGAGGTTCTTGACCGACTAATAAGTTCTTCTCAGATCACCACTTGCGTTCATACAAGACATATGACAGATCTAGACATTTAATGTAAAGCTTTTATCTAATTTTTCTTGAATTTCATTAAACAAATTTATTTCTGTGAATCTATAACTGACTACATTGCATTTTTCTAGTGAAGGAATAAATGATTATAAAAATAATTGGACAATAGGGAAGGAGCAACTCCCAAAAATATACCTCTCAACATTCATCAGAACCCTTAGCCCATTTCATCCCTCTTTATTTTTTTTTAAAATAAACTTAACTGCAGAGATTGTGCCTTCATTTCTGTTGAAATAATATTCCTTATCGCCATTATTGTTCCGAGATGCTGCTGCTTTGGAACTTCTAAAGGTCCTGGGAAAGCATGGAAACCAATTGATTTGACTGGTAGGATTGGACGTGCACCTTTAGGGAGGGAACGCTATAATTAAAAGCAATTTCTTGGTTAACTCAGGTATATATCTGACTTTTTTTAAAAAGAAGATTTCTGTCAGTCTATGGCCAAGAGAATGATGGTTCCATAGACCTCAAAGGTCAGGGGAGGAAAGAGTTAAAAGGAATGTGGAAATAGAAAGGCAAGGGCTAGTTGGGGCAGCAGAGCTGCCTGAAGAGGCTGCAGCAAGAGAAGGCTGGTGAGGAGGGGTGGGAAAAGAGCACCTGTGCATTTCCCTTACTTCCCCCCTGTTGCCCCCCCCCCAAAAGACAAGAAACTAGAGCAGTCTTGGAGAAACACCTCCGTCAACAACTCCATCCAGTGACTGCTTCTCATGTGGTCAGAATTTAAGCCACACTATTTCCTTCTGCCTTTACCTGCATTCCACTCCACTCCACTCCACTTTACATAGATAATGGGGCAGGAGAGAGGGCTGAGGAGGAACACTGCAGGAGAGTTCAAAAGGCCAGTTCCTGAAAAAGGAAAGAAGCCAGCAAGGACCCCTAAATGTGCAAAACTAACTTAAGTGTTTCCAAAACCACCAAGAATGGGTATTTACTCATCTTACCCTAACTCTTCTGAACAGGAAGAGTGAATAAAAAATGAGCGCAGCCAAACTCTAGAGCTAGAAGAAAATAAGGATATTTAAAAAGCAAGGGTTTCTTATAAGTTTGAGTCTTTGCTGCTCTGAATATGCAGCTTTCTGCTGTGCTTTCCTATAATTATCAGTGTATCATGCAACCCCCAACTCTTGACAGCACCTGATGACTTAACTAAACAATCAAAGTGGACTTTGAACATATTGTTAAATATATCTGGAACATAAGAAGTAAATACTGTATGAGGGGCACTAATACTGTTTGGCCAACTCCAGAGATGATTCTAAAGGAGTCTGAACTGATGTAACTCTCACCACCTTCTGCGATTAGTATTCACAAGTGCATTTAGAAGCCCTTTAAAAAAAAAAAGGAATAAATTGTACTTTAATTTATAAGGGTGCTTTGGAAATCTTTACAAGGAAAGATAAGTAAGTAAATATTAATTAGGCCATTAATACTTGACAGAGCACACTGGCCCATTTTTCTTTCTTTGAAAGAAACTTATAGGAGTCTTTTCTTACCTCCTATAGTAAGTCTTCTGGAGCAGATAAAAACCCTCATAGTTTTTCAAAGACCAAAATGCATGGTGTCATTCTTTGCGAGTCTTGTGCCGATGGCATGGTTACCTGTGACATACAGTCCTTAAGTTTCCTAGTGTATTTTAAAGCTTAACAAAAAGTAATTCCATTTCCAACAAATGTGAATTCCAAGGCTTTAGAGCTACCTCAATGGTTGTCTAATATTACTCTCAGCAATGCACAGAGAAGCTGTGCTATTCAGCATACAATGAGTGTGTGCCAATCATTCCATCACCCGCCTCAAATTACAGCCTGTTTTGACATATTTGGATTTTCGTATCTGCCCTTAAACTGGCTCTGATTCTTGACACATCTTTGCTTTTCACTTACCATCTTTTAATTGAATGAGAATGTGACTTTCATGTTAAAGGCTTATAGTCTTAGCTGTCATTCACAACAAAGAATTCAAGGACTTCTAAGACATGTGGCTTGTTGCTTTCAGATTTTCAAATCATTGTGGTAATACAGGTACAGAACATATCAGGGATATACAGAATACCAGTGAAGGGCATTTCTTGCAAAAACAAGCTTCGGAGAGATCACTGCTTTCATGACCTCCTCCCGCCCATTCCTTCCCATTTTGGAACAAAGCTCAGGCAGTGCTTTATTTTAAGCGTTCCATTATCAGGATGAAGTGATTGTTGTGACTGACTGTCTTAATTTCTTCAGTGCCCATGTGAGAGGCACTAAGGAGATGTGGCCAAATTCAGATATCAGTCTAAGTTGATGTAACGCGTATCTTCTTCTGACCCTACTCAGTGTGTAAATCGCACTCTTGGGACCTGATCCAAAGCTCATTGACTTTAATGGGCTCTGGATCAGGTCCTTAGTCTCCTTTATATGCCTACTCACGAATTTGTAGTTTACATTCCCTCATACATGACCCATGAAGTTGGCCCATTGTATCCAGTTGACTATATGGGAGCTTCTGCAATTTACATGTTAATAGCTGGACTATCAAGGTGTGTTAGGATAAGTAATTACAAAGAGGGAGGAAAAGAAGGTGTAAGTTAATGTGGTAGCTGAACTGGAAACTACTGCTCACATTCATTGCTGGTGGCTATTTGGTCTGGAGTGCTTGTTTAAGATCCCAAAATTCATATTCCAAACTTAAAAAACAAACAAACAAACCCTTTCAGAGTCTACAGGCTACGGAGCTTACTAGAGGATAAAACTGAACAAGTAGTTAAATAGCTTGGGATAGCTTTCATTGAATGGGAGATAGTCAAACTACAAAAACTGCTGATTCATTTATGTAAGCAAAGAAAACAAAATAAAAAAAAACTAACCTGCTGGAGCTAGGCTATTCTTGGCACTACCTAGTTTTATTATTTTTTAGTGTAGATGAAACCACACATTTATCTATTCTCACCTTGCTATACATTTTGGTCAACAGCAGTCCCTTTGGTTCTGTAAGGTAATAGTGTTCTTCAGAATCTGTGCAGGGACATCCCAATAGAGAGATACTGGCAAGCTTGAGAAGCTAGTGGGTTTTAGCCCACAAAAGCTTATACTTAAATACATTTGTTAGTCTCTAAGGTGCCACAAGTACTCCTTGTTCTTTTTGCTAATGCGGGCTTGTTATGCTATGGCTTATAGCAGGGATGGCTTGTCAGCCCAGGCAAACAAGGCACAGCCTAAGAATTTCCAAAAGCTACAAAATATATTTTGCATATTCTTATTTAATTGATCAATATATACCGACTGAAGGACAAACTGTGACTTGATTTAAATGTCGCAACACTCTATCCAGTAGTGAAACACAACACCAGACAATTTGAAAAATGTAGTGGTGAGTGAGGCTCAAATCTTGGCATAGTTAATAGTGCCGCAATAAGCTGCCTTGTTACTATGGCAGTTTACCACACCCTGGAGACTCTTTAGAAGGGTGTTGCTATGTTACCGCAACTTGATGAGGCCCTGGCAGGATTGTAGTAGTTAAGCCCAGGCTGAAGGGAGTTTGCAGCAAGGCTTTGGAGCTGTGCTCCGGCTCCGCTCCAGCTCCAGGCAAAAACCTGCAGCTCCACTGCTCCGGAACTGCTCTGTGTTGCAGCTCCAGGCTCCGCTCCAAAGCCCTGGTTTGCAAGGGGCAGGGATGGGACTTGGGCCTCCCGCATGGGCCAGGGTACATACATGTGTCTAAGGAGCCACCACCAAGCTCACCAAAGCTGGAAGTCTGATTACCTATTGTAGTTATATTGTATTCAAACAATTCTTTCAGGGATGCTCATTGGGACCACAAAACATTGAGAACAATCACAAACAATGGGCCAGAATGGCGACAGAATGCAAGGTGGAATAATGTGTATCTTGTAGAATGATCTGAAAGGCAGTGTGACATTATCCAAGGTACAATCTGGACTGCTGAACAACAGTTCCCTCAGTTCTCCAACCTGGGGTGTCTTTCTCACTGCTCTGCTATGAGAGCTACCACTCCTGGTCTGTTCACACACAGCCTCTAGCATGTAAGTTACTCCCAATTATAGTGTATGAGTGCTATTGTACTGGAGAGCAACACCAGCAAATCTGCCATCCTAGATTTTCCTCCAGAAATTTACATCTTGTCCAGGAGAGAGCTGGGCAGTACAATGCAAGCTCATATAAAGTATGTCATTTTATTATGTGATGGGGCAAGGCCAGATGGCTACAGTAAAGTACTGAGAAACAGGTATGTTAGCCCCAGGCTAAACAAATCCCTAGTACCCTGGTAACCAAATGGCAGTTGCTCCAGGTTAATCAAGGCACCTGGAGCCAATTAAGATCTTTCTAGAAGGCAGTAGAGATAGCTACTTTAATTAGAACACCTGCAGCCAATCAAGGCAGGCTAATCAGGGCACCTGGGTTTAAAAAGGAGCTCACTCCAGTCAGGCAGGGAGGAGCCAGAGGAGAAGGAGCGTGTGTGAGGAGCTGGGAGCAAGAAGGCAAGGAGCTGAGAGTGAGAGAGTGTACTGCTGGAGGATTGAGGAGGACAAGCGTTATCAGACACCAGGAGGAAGGTCCTGTGGTGAGGATAAAGAAGGTGTTTGGAGGAGGCCATGGGGAAGTAGCCCAGGGAGTTGTAGCTGTCATGCAGCTGTTACAGGAGGCACTATAGACAGCTGCAATCCACAGGGCCCTGGGCTGGAACCTGGAGTAGAGGGCGGGCCCGGGTTCCCCCCAAACCTCCCAACTCCTGATCAGACACAGGAGGAGCTGACACAGACTGTGGGTTCCACAAGAGGGGAAGATCACTGAGGTGAACAAATCCACCAATAAGCGCAGGACCCACCAAGATAGAGGAGGAACTTTGTCACAATTAGTAGAAAATGATATGCACAAATCCTGTTATCCCAAATGGAGTTTCCCAAACACTTCAGTCCAAACACACTGGTAGAGATAACAACACAACAAACTATAAAAGATAAAGTGACTACAAATAATGAAACACAAATGTCAGAATTGCTTACAAAAAAATAAAAGTAAAATGCGACTACTGCCTAACTTATGCGAAGGGAATTCAAAGCAAAGTCTCTCTTACCATGTTTCAGCAGTCTTAGGTCTTGTCTATGCTACACAGTTTTGTCAAAAAAATCATGTTGACATTCAAAGTGCTATAGTAAAAATTGGTATTGCATGTTCACACTTGCTCCCTCTGCCTGCAGAGTGCGCCCACAGTTGAGGCGCTATCACTAACAGTGTGAGCAATGCACTATGGATACCTATCCCACAGTCCAGCTCAACATCATCTGGTTCTAGGACTTGTGGGAAAGCAGAGCAGATTGTGGCACAACTTAGGACTGGGCTCAATGACCCATGATGCATTGTTTTCTGTCCCAGCACTGAATGGGATTACAGAATTTTTCAATGGCCCTTGTTTTACTGTGCACCATGGCATCTTTGTGAGAAGGGATGGATCCTGCACTGCTCTCCTATGCTTTGCTAACTGTCATTAAGACATCATGGATGGCAGGGCAGTTAATCACGAAGTTCCTAACTGAAGATGACCCCAGTTGCTTGACATTCTAGGAGCAACTTTAGATTGCTTTTGACATTCATGGAACAGCTGCAGACAGTGTACCATTGCTTTTGGGCTTGGGAAAAAAGCACTGAATGGTGGGATTGTATTGTTGTGCTGGTCTGGGATGATAAGCAGTGGTTACAGAGCTTTCAAAGCCTGCTCCCTGGAACTGTGTGTGGAGCTTGCCCCAGCACTATGGCGCAAGAACACCAGAATGAGAGCTGCCTATTGGTAGAAAATCATGTGGCAATCACTGTGTGGAAGCTGGTGAGTCCAGACTGCTACAGTCAGTCGCAAATCAATTTGGAGTCGGGAAGCTGACCTTTCAGACTGCAAGTGTGCAGGGCAGTTAATCGTATCCTGTTACAAAAGACCATAACTTTGTGAAATAGTGGACGGCTTTGCAGGAATCTGCTCAGTAGCATCCTTAACAAACTCCTGATTTTTCTTTTCTGTCCTGCCTTTCAGCTTCCCTCTACTCCTTGTGTTCCCTTTTCTCTGCATTGGAGAAGTTCAGTACCTCCTGGAAAATGTCATCTTTGCTCCATCTTGGGTGCTCCATCTTGGATGCTTTATTATCTGGTGGAGACACTCACTGGGTGTTCCTCGAGTCCACATTTGCCAAAGCAGAAGGAACAATGCACAGAAGCATGATTAAGTTCACACACGGCATTGAAACATTTCAGTAAAATACACCTCTGGTAACATAACAATCACTTTCTCACTGACCCTTGGGAAGCACACATCTTGGTGAACACCCAAAGCATGGTGAGTACGGACTGGAGCGGGGGCGCTCTATATGGCGGGGAAGAGCACTCTGCAAGGGTTGCAGTACAGCTGACTAGGAAAATTTGTAAAATTCTCCCATACTTTTCTACAGGTGGGGTCATTGTAGCAGATATGTTACTACTGAGGGTAAGCAGGGAAGAGAGGGTACATCTGCTACCTGCTTATGGCTTGCTGCTCACCTGTGTGCTGCTTTGGTCCCTGCACAAGTGGTTGCTGAATGGGCATGGGAAAGTTTCCTACAATGCGGGAAGGAACCAAGCAGCTCTGCCAAGGAACCTTCAGCAGAGGATTGCGGAGTACCTCCAGGAAACTTTCCTAGAGATCTCTCTGGAGGATTCCTGTGAGATCTCTGTGTGCATCAACACTCTGTTCCACTGCAATGATTAGCTGCAAATGGAAATGTCCAGCACACAGAAACACAACCAGCCTTGTACATTTATATACCCTGAACCCACCTCTGCACTACACAAACCACAGCCACTTACCAGGCATCTCCTCTCCTACTTCTTGCTCACCAGAGAGCAACTGATGAAACTGGCTAGACACTTCTGGAGTTCTGAGTAGTTCCTGGCTGCCTGCTCCACTGGGTGACCAGCCAGGAGTGCCACATCATCATCTAACTCCACCTCGTTATCAATTACTTCACCCTCCGGATTAGATCCTCTTTCTGTTGCCTCCAGCCTGCCAAAGTATTCACAGGGTTCTTGGAGGTGGAGATAGGGTCATCACTGAGGATAGTGTCCAATTCCTCATAGAACCAGCAGGTCTTAGGCGCAGCACCAGAACGATGGGTTGTCTCCCTCACCTTATGGTACGCCTGCCTCAGCTCTTTTATCTTCACTCCGCACTGCAGCTTTTCACACAAGCCTCGAGAAATCTGCCTGTAGGTATCAAAATTTCTATGACTCATGCACATCTGGAACTGCACAGCCTCCTCTCTCTATATACGGAGCAAATCCAGCAGCTGCACAGTGGTCCAAGTGGGAGAGCATTTGCTGTGATAAGCTGCCATGGTCACTGGGAAGATGCAATGAGACCTCTCCATGCCATGCCATGCCAACAGGAAATGAAACTTCAAAAATTTCCAGTGCTTCTAAGGGGAAAGGGCAGATAGCTGTTTACCTGGCTGCAGGGCAATAGAGTTCAAACTGCTGACCAGAGTGGTCAGGATAGGCATTGTGGGACACCTTCTGGAAGCCAATTAAAGCAATAAAATCAACCATGATGTCTACACTGGCACTTTGTTGACAAAACATTTGTGCAAAAAGCCTTGTGTGTCTTGTCAGGATGGTTTTATTTTGTCATCAAATCAGGACATTTTTGCTGGCAAAAGTCAAATTGCAACGTGTACATATTCACTGTTTTGTCAACAAAAGCCGTCTTTGTCAAGATATAGATTTTCTCTGACATCCTCTTTCCTGCCAAAGAATGGCCAGTTAACCAGGTGATAGGCCACTGGATTTTGTTGACACCTAGCTGAGGTGTTGGCTAGCCTTTTGTCTTGTGGGAACTGGTTTGTGACTGCACTCCAGGCTCAGTAATATCATACAGTATAATCTTATCTCTTTACATACAGTGTCATTGCATATTTTACAAGGAACATAATGATCAGTAACTTGAGTTTTCAAATGATACTTCATAAGGCATACTTTGTATGAAGTTGATCATAGCCCTGTAAAAGGGGATACAGACTGTCACACACAGCTCAAAGCTCTTACCCACAGCATTAGCTGTTAGGCCTTGGGAAAGAATAACACCAGACTTGTGTACAGAACAGGGACATAAGGTATCCAGTAGCCACTATTTCCTGTGACTAACATCTACAAATCTAGGAAAGTTAAAGTGTCTTTTCTTGTTCTGGCATTCCAGAAGAAATGGTTATTAACCATCAGCTGAAGTTTGCTGTCTGTGAAATCTGAGTTTCCAAGGGCCTGAATTTTCAGAAGTATTGAGTACCGCAACTCAAAAAGGAGTCAGTAAGAGCACCCTTTATGCTAAAGCCTTAGGTATCTACAGATGGGCATCCAAAACTAAGGCATTTAAAATTCAAGGCTACTTTTAGAAATCTGACCCTTAGAAAGGTTAAGGGTCAAACTTCCTTCTGTAATATGGGAATGCTTATATTTATAAACAATTAGTTAATAAGTCAATGTGGTGGGGTGGTGCCCCACCTCCTGAGAAGAAGGGCTGAACAGACCAGCAGCCAGTTAGGGCTGGGCTAGGTCCTACATAAAGGCTGCCTAATAGAGGAGAAGTCAGTCACTCCCTGGCTAGTGAGGGAGAAGGACTGGCTCCTGAGCTAAGGAGCAGCATCTTGGACAGAGCAGTACTAGACAGGCTTGGGGAAGTGCAGCAGGGCTCCAGCCCAGGTACCTGCCAGCCTGTGGCCCTTGATAGAAGGGGTCGAGAAGGTGCATAGGGCCAAAGAGGAAGAGGCCCAGGGAAGCTAAGCGGACAAGAGCAGAGATAAGGAGGCCGCCGCTAGAGGGTCCCCCTTGCATTGCTCCTGGCCACTGAGGAGAGGGGCCAAGACAGACCGCAACCTGTCCCTGAGACAAGGGGATAGCTTCTAGGGTTGCAGCTGGGCATCGAGGCAGGGGCAAACAGAAGGACTGCTGTTAACATCCCTCCCCACTCAGAAGGGGATGAGACCAGAGTAGTGAGCACTGCCAGAGGGCAGTGTCCTGAAGTGAAGACTGTCCTGAAGAGGATGCTGCTGAGCAGGGAGCTACACGGATCCCAGGACAGCAGAGCAGAGACAATGGGCGAGCTACCACTCATCGAGGGTGCTCCGCAATGGTCAAGAGCTAATTCCTGGAGCGACCAGCAGGGGGAGCCAGCGGTGGTGAGTCAAACCTTATCACGGTCAGTAAAGTACTATGTGTCATAAACAGATAGTTAAGGGTTAATGTCTCTTTTACCTGTAAAGGGTTAAGAAGCTTAGTAAACTTGGCTGACACCTGACCAGAGGACCAATCGGGTGACAAGATACTTTCAAATCTTGGTGGAGGGAAGTCTTTGTGCTGTTTTTTTTGTTCGTTGTTCGCTCTTGGGGCTAAGAGGGACCAGACGTACACCCACGTTTTCTCTAATCTTTCTGAATCAGTCTCTCGTGTTTTCAAAATTAGTAATAACTAGCAGGAAAGGCGGATTATTAGTCTTATTGTTGTTTTTAATTAGTAAATGTGTATGCTTGAAGGATTTTTACCTCTGTTGCTGTAATTTGAATCTCAGGCGTGTGGGGGTGAGGGGCGGGAGGTCCCTCTAGCTATTATGAATCTGGAATACCCTCTAAGCATTTTACCATCCTGATTATACAGAGATAATTTTTACTTTTCTTTCTTTTAATTAAAAGCCTTTTTTTAAAAAAAAAAAACCCTGATGATCTTTTTCCTTGTTTTAAGACTGATGAAGGGGATTGGGCTGAACTCAACCAGGATTGGGGGGGGAGGCAAGGAGAGGGGGAAGGTTAATTCCTCTTTGTTTTAAGATCCAAGAAGTTTGGATCAGTGTAGGCTCTAAGGGTAACCCTGGGAGGGGAAAGGATGGTTTATTTCTCCTTGTTTTAAGACCCGAGGGGTTTGGGTCTTGGGCTCCCCAGGGAAGGTTTTGGGGGAACAGGAAGTGTGCCAAACACTATATTTTGGCTGATGGCAGCGTTATCAGATCTAAGCTAGAAATTAAGCTTAGAAGAGTCCCCACTTTTTGGACGCTAACATTCAAAGTGAGGGAAAAGACCTTGACACTATGTAAGTGCAACTATAAATTTTAAGATTCAGTTAGGCACAGATGAAACTAGCACTCAAGGTCTCCTTAATTTCAGCGTGGAGCTTATTTCGCTAAAATGGGGTTTTAGTCCACGACGAGAGATCATAGATACTACATCAGGGATTGACAGCCTCTAGCACACAGCTTGCCAGGGTAAGCACCTTGGCAGTCCGGGCCTGTTTGTTTACCTGCCACATCCACAGGCTCGGCCGATTGCGGTTCCCACGGACCGCAGTTTGCAGCTCTAGGCCAATGGGGGCTGCGGGAAGTGGCACAGGCCGAGGAATGTGCTGGCCGTGGCTTCCACGTGGCTAGTGGAACCTGCAGATGTGGCAGGTAAACAAACCGACCCGGCCCACCAGGGTACTTACCTTGGCGAGCCGCGTGCCAAAGGTTGCTAATCTCTGTACTACAGTAATACAAATAGACTGAATTTTGAAGGACTACCACTTTCATCCCTTCCTGGAGAAGCTTTTTCAAAATTCTTATATGCACTTTGTCACATGATAATGACGCTAAGTTTTATGTGTGAGAAACTTCAAATGAAAAGGATCTCTCACATTTTGAAATGGCTTGTTGATGCTCTAATCTTAGGAGCAATCAGTTGTTTTTTGTAAATCATGCAAAAACTGGTGGGGGGAAAATAATTTTGTTTTTCAAAAAAAAAAATCCCATTACCAGTCTCTCAGGGACTGAGGAGCCACAAAATCTTGCTGAGGTTCTATAGGACCACCACCAGTGATGGTTGCAGCAGGGATTATTAATGTAAAATAATTAACTAGCTAGGTGCTAAGCAGTTTTATATTCTGATGACCTTTAATTAATTTAGTCTGGTTATCTGACTCACTTTGTACCTAACCCCAACAGCTAACAAATTGGCACCCCAGATGGGCTATGAATAGCCCACATCAGTCAAACCACTTAACAGAGACTGCAGCCCGGCTAGCAGTAATAGGTGATAGGAGTATAGAGATAAGACTCTGATGGCTAACAGTCTAGAGTGTACAGCATTGGATAGCAGCAAGGCTGCGTAATTGTTTAAAGACTGATTATAGCAGAACACTTTTATAGGTGACACCTCTATAATGGTGACAGAAAATAAAGAACTGCTCAAGCATTTTTTTAAATTAAATATGTAATGCAATATAGATGTGCTTCATTTTTGCTGGACATGCCACAAAGAGGATCCATGGAGTTATATTTATAAGCAGTACAGGCAAGATAAAGCAAAAGGTAAGAAAGGAAAGGAAAATCAAAAGCAGTTCAGAGGCTTCCATATGGAAGGATTAAAACAGAAGAACAAAATAAAGAATTTTTAAAAAGTATTGAGTGTAAGTACCCTCAGATCTCTTGCTCATAATTTAGAAGCAATAAAAGGGATACTAGGAAGATATCAAACTAGATGTAACCAGGAGAAAGGTGAAAAAATAGGAAGACAAAGAGAGGCTGAGAACCTACCTTTGCCTGCCTCCCCATCCTCACTACTTCAGTCTTTCCAGCCTTGACCTCTAGTACATTCTATTTTTACAGACCGTTCCAGTACTTTCTCTGTTTGACCCATCTCTCCCTCTCTCTCTCCTGTACCCCTGCACTTGGCTCAATATGCTGAACTTACTGCTGTGGCTTGTGCATTGTAATGGTTCACGCCTTCTACACCCTTCTTTCTTTTTCTCTTTGATTCTGCATGGATTTGTAATGCCCTTCTGCAATGCCTTCCTTTCTGGCAGTCTCATAATTTTACTTCTGCAGGTTCCCCACTAGCTTATGCATTCCTTCTATCTTAATGTCTTTCTTGCTTGTGCTCTCCACTTCCTTCATTCTGAAAGTTAAAAATCATAGTGAAATGGAGCACTTTTAGTATGAAAAGTCGGTAGTTCACTCTTTTACTAAACAAGTGCCCAATGGGAGGTGGGGAGGAGGCATGATGGACTGCCCTCACATGAGATTCTGAGTGCTACAGAGACTATACCTGATTTGCAAGCACTGCAGAAGCAGAATACAGTGTTGTCAGAAGCAATAAAACAGGTGCAGGGAGAAAGGAATTGTCACAGGACTTGCCCTTAAAACCAATATTAACCTTAGTAATGGAGAGTTGCTTAGTTACGTATAGAGGGAATAAGGAAACACTATGGGTGGTGCCAGAGCAAATTTTGTAAAGATCTGATTTATATTTGGTTCATGGTAGTCTCTCAGGAGGATCAAGGGGAACTGACAAAACCATGCAAAAAAGTACTGTGACAATTGCTTAATCTGTGCAACAAAGTTTTTAAAAAGGTGAATAAAATGCCTCTGTTAATTCAAAATGCACAGACGGAAGACACTTTCTTTGCTGTATCTCTACAGGTATTGGACCATGACACCACCATATTTGATAATTGGGCAGCTGTCCATTCTCTGGGTTACTTGAAAGGAGACATCTACAAGAAGCATCTGGAGCTACCACAGCTCTTGGTACTTCATCTAGCAATCAAATGTGGAGGACACCACATATGGTCTGCTGTTCTACAAACGAATATTGGCATGTGTGTCAGTGTGACATCCTTGGCACTACAACTCATGTCTGTGGCCATCACAGCCCATGTGTTGGCACCAGGGGGCTACTACCCCTGAATGGATCTTTAATGGCTCCCAGTGGAGCAGATTACTGTCATACCCGTGAAAAAGGTCCACAGTAATTAATTTGCGTACACTGCAGTTTATTCAAGAAGGAATTACACAAGTGGTAAAGGGTTACATTAAGCACATAGGAGTTATGTTAGACCTTAAAGAACTATACATTCTTCTTAGCGAGCCTCTCTTTCACAAACATACACAATCAGCTCCTGTGCTAGCCTCACACACTTCCTGCTTGGCAAATAGAGAAAGTGGTTACCAATTCTATGGACGACTTTTTCTCTCCAAATCTGGTCAACTCAGCCATCTGGTCTGTCTCTGATTCCCTTGCGGCAAGGCCTTGGCTGCTTGGAAACCCCTCTGGCTAACAATCCTACTCGAGCCCACGGAGCAGCATTTTGACTACTCCATCTAGTAGTGTTGCTTCTTTAAGTGTTAATTAAGGAATCCCCCCAACAATTTGGCACCATCCCAACAAGATGGCTCAACAAGTGAAATAGCTGCTACTGCCTCTTGCCTTGTAAAGCTCAGCAAGTGGTGATGCCCAGCAGTAAGGATGACCTGCAAGAGCAATGGACAATAATATGTTGTAGCTAATTATAAAAAAGTCACTATTCCAGATTTATTTCACTCCTCCTGCATGCAGCGTTATGGGTTTAAACCATGATTATGCCCATTCCAATTTATTGCAATTAATTCATTATTCAAAGTGAGCTCAAACACCAAGATGAAATTGAGAAATACATACCGGTTTCTTGCTTACACATTGATCCACTAACCTTTAAATAAAAAAAATATATATTAGATCCAAAGAACACCCATTCAGATTAGCAGTGATCTGTGCAAGAAAAAACAAAAAAAATTCTAGATGGCAGCAGACATGATGGTGACTTAGAAATACTTATTTCTAATACATTAATGGAGGTTACTTTTAAGGGTTGTTAATGTGATTGTTTTACACATAGTATTGATTTTGCTTGTGTTGATTTTTGTATTGTCACTTATGCATTTTGCTCAAACATATGTTACACTTTGGATGTTTTGACATCAGCTACGTACGGTAGATTCTGCTTCATAGCAATCCTGATACTAGCAACATCCACTAAATGGCAACATTTTCCTGGGACCCTGTCCCATCCCATTAATATCAATGGCATATGCCTTCTGGGGCTGCAGCCAGAGAAGCCTGCTTGCAGCCAATGCTCAGCCCATTCTTATGCTTCTGTCTAGAGCTGCGCCCTAGCAAACCTGCCAGCATACTGGAGATAAGGCGTGGGACTGGGAGGGGAGGCGGTGGGCAAGGCAGTAGTAGGGAAGAGAGCTGCAGTCCAGATGTCCCTGCACTCTCCTGGCTGTGCCCTAGAGGAGGACTGCACACAAGGAAGGAACACTGGGACGTCATGAGCCCCAAACTCCACAGAGCAGGGAGAGGTATGGTGCAGTTCCACAGGCTCACAGCACCCTTTCTTTCCATAGGAAGCCCTGGAATTCAGGCTTCCGGCCCGCTTCCCACTGCTGCCCTGCTTGCAGGCAGGTTTGCAGAGCCGCAGCCACAGAAGGCATGCCCCAGCATTTCCTTCCCTGTCTTGAAAACCTGTTTTCCACTTACTAGTAACTGCTAGAAAATGGCAACTTTTCCTGGCAACAGAGGGATTGCTAATAACACTACTCTACAGCCAAAATGCTTCTGAAATAAATGTAGTCAAACTTTACTAATTCTGGGTCACTGAGAACGAACATGATGCTTAAAATTGTTGATTGGCTCTAGTTTTCAAGATATGCTATTGGGTCAGTATATACGACCCTTGGCCTGATAGCATTTCTCCATTGTTTGCAATTGTGGGCTGGGGGCGGCGCTGAAATCACTCGCGTGCTTGCGTCTCACAATGCTCCACAAGTTCGGTGGAAAGAAAAAAAAATTCTAAGCTGAGATTGCAACAAAATGTATCTTTAGCTGACAGGTGTTGCAGACCAAGGCTTTTGTATGGCCTTGAGGAGGTTTTCCACGCAAACAACCTGTGAAGTGTCTACCTCTGTTTGGTTTCACGAAGGAAAATGTTATTGCCACTAACCTGGGAAGGCAACTGATTCCCGACATTGCCGATCTATTTCCCTTGCCCACAGCAGCTCGCTCAGAGTCAAATGCATCATCTCGAAAGAATAAATCACTGGGCAACATCTTGAGGGACCAACATGAAAGACACCATTCCTTCTTTTAGCTAACACTTAACCTTGCGGACAATTTTCACAGACGGTGACTGAAAGTGTTTTGTCTTTCTCGTCAAATAAGGCCTTGACAAAGTTCTTCATTCAGACGCAGCTTGATGTGTAAGGGTGGATAACAAAAAAGTCTTCCTTCGATTCAACAAGTGGATAGGATCGCTGAGCATTTTTCCTTCAGGCTCAATCCAGAACCTGCTCGGAGGACCAATCTTTCCTTAAGATGTAAATTGGAAATACTCTTAGCACAACTAAGCCACGGATCTGCGCAGAGAAAAAAACAAGCCAGAGTGGTACTCCCAATATGCTGAATATGCACAGTTCTGAGGTCGATAGCAGCGAGCCAGCTCAACACCTCGAACATCGCCACAAAGCTGCACTGATGGTCTGTGTCCTAGATTATAGACAACCTCAACAAGTTCGTTAATGTTGGTCCATAGGTTTCCTCATACCGCCTGCCATGACCAACTGGAATATAGATGCAAAAAACATTGACCAACTAAGTTCAGCAAAACAAGCTTTAAGACGCTTCGTCTTCCACATAGAATCCAATGATGATGCTACACCGTACTCCGACTGCGATCCTGGATCAAAGGATGAACGAGGTTGAGGGCTGCCATCACACCATGCAATGTTGTCTGCATTGGCCTACAAGATCACCTACCATGTAGGAAAGAACCTTGGACAAAGATAAACTGGCGTTTGAACGGTCATGGCTGACAAAACGAGCCTGATAGCATTTCTCCATTGTTTGCAATTGTGGGCTGGGGGCGGCGCTGAAATCACTCGCGTGCTTGCGTCTCACAATGCTCCACAAGTTCGGTGGAAAGAAAAAAAAATTCTAAGCTGAGATTGCAACAAAATGTATCTTTAGCTGACAGGTGTTGCAGACCAAGGCTTTTGTATGGCCTTGAGGAGGTTTTCCACGCAAACAACCTGTGAAGTGTCTACCTCTGTTTGGTTTCACGAAGGAAAATGTTATTGCCACTAACCTGGGAAGGCAACTGATTCCCGACATTGCCGATCTATTTCCCTTGCCCACAGCAGCTCGCTCAGAGTCAAATGCATCATCTCGAAAGAATAAATCACTGGGCAACATCTTGAGGGACCAACATGAAAGACACCATTCCTTCTTTTAGCTAACACTTAACCTTGCGGACAATTTTCACAGACGGTGACTGAAAGTGTTTTGTCTTTCTCGTCAAATAAGGCCTTGACAAAGTTCTTCATTCAGACGCAGCTTGATGTGTAAGGGTGGATAACAAAAAAGTCTTCCTTCGATTCAACAAGTGGATAGGATCGCTGAGCATTTTTCCTTCAGGCTCAATCCAGAACCTGCTCGGAGGACCAATCTTTCCTTAAGATGTAAATTGGAAATACTCTTAGCACAACTAAGCCACGGATCTGCGCAGAGAAAAAAACAAGCCAGAGTGGTACTCCCAATATGCTGAATATGCACAGTTCTGAGGTCGATAGCAGCGAGCCAGCTCAACACCTCGAACATCGCCACAAAGCTGCACTGATGGTCTGTGTCCTAGATTATAGACAACCTCAACAAGTTCGTTAATGTTGGTCCATAGGTTTCCTCATACCGCCTGCCATGACCAACTGGAATATAGATGCAAAAAACATTGACCAACTAAGTTCAGCAAAACAAGCTTTAAGACGCTTCGTCTTCCACATAGAATCCAATGATGATGCTACACCGTACTCCGACTGCGATCCTGGATCAAAGGATGAACGAGGTTGAGGGCTGCCATCACACCATGCAATGTTGTCTGCATTGGCCTACAAGATCACCTACCATGTAGGAAAGAACCTTGGACAAAGATAAACTGGCGTTTGAACGGTCATGGCTGACAAAACGA
>NC_133769.1:79027228-79033246 GCF_003597395.2 Chelonoidis abingdonii | reverse complement strand
GGCAAATGGAGCCCATCAATGCTTGCAGACTATTGCTGGACAGTGACAAGAGATGCTCCATTTAATGAATACAAGAGACAAGCCAAGAAGCGCCGAGTAGACACTGTATAGGACTAAACTATGTACATAATAGTTTTTTGCCTTTTGTTTCATAATAAATTTTATTTATATAACCCTTTTGCTGATTTTTAAAGTGTTACATAAACAGGACAGGTGAAATATTATCATGTAAAGCAACCATAAACACATGAAAAGATCTACGTTTACAAGTTATGATTAAAACTCTACTATCTATACAATATACATAGACATAAAATGTAAAAACTTGTATATCTTAGAAACAGTAGCCAATCAGTTGTTTTAATTGTCATATTTGAATTCAGCACATCAAAATACATAATAAATACCAGATTTTCTCTCTGAAGCAGACGACTTCTCAAAAATTGTAGACCAGTGTAAGCTGAATCTACTGTATTTGCATTTTTCACAGGTGCCATCCTGATGCTGTGATCAAGGTGACAAAATGGGAACTAGTAGTGAAATTGTCTGTTCTTTGTATAGGCAGAATTTGTCAGAAGCAAGGTGTATGTTTTTGTTTAGATCAACTCACCAGGACATCTGAGCAAATGGAGCTGATGTGGGAAGTGGCCACAATTTTTGTGGCAAGACTGAAGATCAAACTCCAGAAACACTGCCCAGAAAGTATCCAGAAAATTGACAGCAAAAGGCTAGCAGACAAAACATTACAACAGCGATTTTTCAAAATGAATTGATTTCAGGACTTAGATCTACAACAAGAAGTTAACATTAACATGTCCTGGCTCTTGCTGTGTCTCAGTGTCACAGATGTTGCAATAGCTGTAGTTTGGTTTCCAGACTAACAAATCTAAAGTCTGGATAAGTGAGGATATGGGGAACTGTGTGAAAGAAAGGAAACCTGTGACCTCGAAGCACCCAGATGCAAAACGGCAAGGATTTTCCTGGTATGTAACAGTAAGACTCAGCTAGCCTGACTAGCTCATTACACCTCACACACTTTTATTTAAAAGGTGTCATGTTATATATCATTTGAAAACTAATAACTCTCTGGTCATTAATCACTGTGAAATGTCTGTAACAATACTGTAGGTGAAACTATGGATACTCTGATATGTTTTGGAGACTAAAGAAAGGAGGCAAAATTTTTCCCCAGAGAAAAGGAAAGACAAATACCTGTCTCAATAGTGAACTGAGTCAGGTGTGACCAGAGACATGGACAATGGACTATTCATTTACAGGAGATTGCAGGAAGGGTATTTGCATTGTAAAATCACTGGAGACTATGAAATCAGTATGGCTTCAGCTTCCTGGGGTACTCAGCAAGAAGAGCCAAGCTGAGCCCCTCAGGAGTGCTGCCTGACTCTGAAGTCAAAGATAAACTTTGGGGAATATAAGGAACTGTTGAAAGACTTTGAGGGTATCCATCTTGAGTGAACAAAGAAACCAGCATTTTGATGTTGTAAGGGTGGATCCTGGCTGGAAGAGCCAGTCGAGCTGGAGAAATGGCTGTGAATAGGGAAACCATGCTGAACAGGAATAATAGCTGATTAAGTTTTAGACTTACTGTTTTATTTTTGTTTAACCATTTCTATCTTTATTCATCCTTCTTGGTATCACTTAGCCTATGTCCTCCTGTTAACAAACTTGTTTTTTTTACTATAAACTAATTCAGTGCTTCACTTTAAATACATGTTAAATTGAGTTGAAATGTACTGCACCTTTTAACAAGTCAATCAATGTAAATTGATAGGGGCTGAGTACTGCAGAGACCCATCTCTGAGGAGCTCCGGGGCTGGAGTTCCCTAATTGCTACCTGCAAGGCAAGGTTATGACTTATAGAATCAAGGCTTTGCTGGTAAGGAAGACAGACTGGTAGGGCAGGCAGCTGACACGGTCTAATCATCAGCATAGCTCACTCTTGCTGAGACAAAGAGGTAACACCCAGAGCTCTGAGCCACTATCCTCAGCAGCAGCATGTGATAACAGCCAAGGCCAATATTTTTCTCAAAAACACCTACAGAAAAAGCAATAGCAAAAAATCTGTATAAAACACAGGACAAAGCAATAAAAAGCAGTGCAAGAAGAGATGAGGAAAAAAATGGATAACATCACCAAAGGAGCTGACGCAGTTGCTGAAAGAGTTGATAGAACTTTGTTGAGTAGATGGCTTTTTACTAACCGGCAAGTTTACATCAGCTGGCAGGCCTCTTACAGATAAACAAGGAAAGGCCTTAGTAACAGAATGAATAATGATCTGCAGAGCATTTTCAACATTCCTAGAAACTATTGACTAAATTAGACACACACAACTAGATGTGACGTCTCTTGTCACAAACAAAAGGGAGAGACACAATAAAGCTAGCCTAGGCAAGCTGCAGGTGCAAGCCACTAGGAAAATGTTGAAAGCTTGTGATGAGACCGTTGATTTAATCCCCAAATTTTTCAAACTATGGGGCCAGGAAGAGTAACAAAAAAATGGCATATATCAAATACCAGAGATGTGACCTAAGCAACTGCAAGGATCTGGGGAGCTATTACACTCCCTTCAGTGTTAAGCAAAGTCTTCTGCAGTATCATCTTAGCTTTACCTTAAAAGCTTTCTTTATTCTACCTAAGTGAAGAGCAGGCTGAATTTCAACCTGGAAGATCATGTCTAAGAGGTTTTCAACATAACCGTAACAATCAAAGATAGCATCAAATGTATAAGTGCTTCCAGAGCTGGAAACAAATTAGTGGGTACTTAGCACCTAAGGGTAGCCAGCTCATTCCCTCTCTTCTTCCTCTCCAGGGCCTCCCCTGCCAAGATCAGCTGTTCTGCAGCATGTAGGAGGTGCTGGGGGGATGGGGAGGAGCAGGGGCATTCGGAGAGGGGGCAGAACTGAGCAGAAAGAGGTGGAGTGGGGGATGCAAAGAGATGGGGTGCGGGCATTGATTTTTGTTATGAGTGTAGATGGATATAACAGACTTCACAAAGTTTAACAGTATATGAAATTTTTAGATTTTGCTGATGGCATAGCTCTTCTAAGTGATAGTTCAACATGCAAGCAAAGACCAAAAGATTGTCCAGCATTGCAAAAAAGGGATTAATAATTAGTTATGAAAAAAACAAAACTAATAAGAACCCAAGCAACTCCTAACTTGAGCATTATGTTAGAAACAGTGGAATAAAAGAGGTGAATCAATTCACATACTTTAGTAGTAATATGCCAGCTAATGGGGGTTATCCAGAGGGAATGATTTCATGAATTAGCAAGAGGCAGGTGCATCCACCAGCTTAAACAAGATTTGGTCAGTAAAAATCTACAACTGACAGACCAAATAACAAATCTTTTAACTCACATGTTGTTTCCACTTTAACGTAGGGATGTGAAAGCTGGAAATCCACCAATTTTATAGACATCTAAATGCCTTCTAAGTATTAAATGGAATTAATTTATAATAAATGCCAAGATTCATCAGAATACAACAACATTTGTCTCCAAAGTTATGTGGAAGAGAAAATCGACTGTTGCTGGTGTAACACCAACAGACCCTGGTTGGTGGTGGGCAAAATTGAATCGGCACCCTCTGGAGTTTAGTGCATGAGCCTCTACCACATGAGCTAAAAGCCAACTGGCTGCTAGCTAAGGCTGTAGAGCACACATGCATGTTTCTCTCTCTCTCCCTCCCTCAACACCACACCCAGGAGGTGTGTGGGGTACACTGTGACATCATAACAAAGCCAGAATGTTTGCCTTGGTAGGCATATCATTGGGCAGCTGAAGGAACACTGTAAAAGAGGCCAACCAAAAGAATCCCTCAGTTGGACAGTACGTAGAGAATGAAAACTTATGGGACTTAACAACACAGAACATCCAAAGAGTGGCCCAGGACAGGTAGGGACGGTGAAGCCTTATTCATGCCCTAAGGGACAATTGATATAGAAAGGATTCAAATTCCATACAATATGTAACTGGGAAGATCATGAACTTACCCTGTCAATCTGACTATTTCTCTCTTTTCTTTGAATCTTTCTACTGGCTCTTTCTTCCCCACTGCATCAAGTTCAAACTTTGTCTCCACCTTAAAGGCCTTGGATAACTTTGTCCCTCCCTACTGATGCAGCCTTTTTAAAGCATTGTTCCATTGCGCAATCAGTTCTTTCGCAACCATCTCCATGATTTCTTCCATTGACTCCTGCAACTGCTTGCACGCCCTCAACCCTCCTAACAGCCTCTCCCAGCTATTTTTATATCCTCCAACTCCTGTCCTTCCTTGCTGCCCCTTGGCTTAAGAATATTTAATTCTGTTCATTAAGGGCTCCCATTCAGCATAATCTTTAGGACATTCTTAGATTTAAGCATATACTTAAGGTTGAC
Organism: Chelonoidis abingdonii; assembly: GCF_003597395.2. Taxonomy (NCBI): domain Eukaryota; kingdom Metazoa; phylum Chordata; order Testudines; family Testudinidae; genus Chelonoidis; species Chelonoidis abingdonii. Next base: position 79,028,849 of record NC_133769.1, on the reverse strand, counting down.
TGAAGTCAGTGCACATGTTTCAAAGAGAGTTTAAGATTAATCATGTGCTTAAGTGCTTTGCGGAATCATGGCCACATTTCCTTTCTTATAACACACTTACAGAATGCAGGCCTTCATCTGATTTCCCCCAGAACATCTGTACTGTTTCAGAATTGTGCCAGAGTATCGTATCTGAACCACATAGCATGAGTCTGACTGGGTCCTGATGCTGCAAGCATGCATGTGTGAACTCTACTTACGTCAGGGAAGTTACTAACGTAGATGAGTATTTGGAGGATTGGATTCCTAGATTGTAAAAACAGTGGGGTAGGAACCATATCTTTTGGGTTGTTGTTGTTGTTGGTTGTTGTTGTTTAACAGAGGCAAGTACACTGTGAACTTTTAGTAAGTATAGGACTTCATGTATTGACAAAAAGAACATAAAATTAGGACAGTTTCCTTGATGCTACAGTCAGGGCAAAGCAATATGCAGTTATCCATCTTGATTAACTCAGTTGCTTCTTAAAGCATGAGGAAAGGGATGTTTTTGAGATTTTGATATGGTCTGTGGAATTCATTACCTGACGTGGTTTTGTGAGAAGCCAGTAGGAAGCAGAAGTCTTTACAGATCTTGGCAACTACAGAAGCTATTTTCCCCCTCATTGGTAAAGAATGATTTTTTCCCCTTGCCAATTTATAATAGTAATAATGATATGACATCCATTTGGTGTCAGCACAATTTAAATTGGGCTCCACATTTGACCTGACTGACTTGAGTTCCACAAAGACACCAGTAGTGACAAATGGCATGTTGGGTTACTGCTTTTTCAGTGATATCTATACGACTGATTTGTGCCCCACAGCAGAGCTGTGTGATGAAACCAGACGAGGTTTACAATCTTAAAAGTAAGGTTTGCAAAACTGAGTCTAGGCTGGTTTATAGTGAGGAGGGTAAGCCATGTGACAATCAATAGGTTTTCTTGCATTTACTAAATTCTGTCTGGTTTCATGTCAGTTTTTGTTGAATTTCCTTTGAATTTTTAAGTTCCTGAAAAACAGAGTTGGAAAATAAGTTGACATTATACATGAGCCTCTGCTTTTTGTACAATTCTCAATGGGCTAAGACCTGAGGAACTGTGTAGGAAATAACTTTAGTTCCTGTGGTGAGGGTACCCCGTGTTAATTAAATGGATCCCATAGCTTCATATATGAGCCTGAGATAACATTTTTCCCCGCTCCCCCCACAGTAGGCCCAGATCCCTTCCACAATATTTAGGGAGTCAGGAATTAACTCTAGAGCATACAGTTGCTTTGCTGAGCAATAAACACTTTTATCTGGGCAGAGGCAAAATATCAGTATAAGGGACTGTTCAGGCATGCCTATGAGGACTCTCAAATACCTTTCTCTGCTTCAAGTATCAGAGGGGTAGCCACGTTAGTCTGGATCTGTAAAAGCAGCAGAGAATCCTGTGGCACCTTGTAGACTAACAGACGTTTTGGAGCATGAGCTTTCGTGGGTGAATACCCCCTTCGTCAGATGCATGTAGTGGAAATTTCCAGGGGCAGGTATATATATGCTAGCAAGCAAGCTAGAGATAATGAGGTTAGTTCAATCAGGGAGGATGAGGCCCTGTTCTAGCAG
>NC_133769.1:78894797-79026400 GCF_003597395.2 Chelonoidis abingdonii | reverse complement strand
TTATCTCTAGCTTGCTTGCTAGCATATATATACCTGCCCCTGGAAATTTCCACTACATGCATCTGACGAAGTGGGTATTCACCCACGAAAGCTCATGCTCCAAAACGTCTGTTAGTCTATAAGGTGCCACAGGATTCTCTGCTGCTTCTCTGCTTCAATGTACTAAGTCTCTCTAATGTCTAGATATACAGATTAATACTCTCTAGCCCCACTAAGAGTCCAAAGGGCATGAAATTCCAGTCTCTTAGGCCCAGATCCACAATGGAATTTAGCAGGGCCATAGCATAGTTATATTGGTACAGTTGTGCCAGGACCCAAGAAGCTATGGGTGCCCAATCAGGAGAGGCCACTCTACCTTAGGTACCATTGTAATTATGATGTAATGTACCAAGATGATAAATCTAAGTGAAATTTCCAATTTTTGAGAAGGAGCCCCAATCTATTCTTGCTCCAGGGCCCTCTAGGGCCTTGCCAGGTCCTTGGTATTTAGGATCCTAATTTTCATTAACTTCTACTGAAGTCAGTGGAAGTTAGGAACCTAAATACTGTGTATGGGTTTGGGCCTTAGTCCTGAAACAGTGTACCTTCTGCCGTATGTGGTGCAAGCTTGGACAGGTGAGTATCAGTCTCTGCTGGGTTGCCTCCTGGGTGGTGTCCACACCTGTGGTTGCCATGCTGGTCAGGGTTCCTCTGCTGCATCTGGGTTGGTCTTCTAGACAGGCTAGAAATATGCCCCAACCTGCTCCCTATGGCTATTCCCCTAACCTCGATGATATTTAGGCATCCTTCCAGTGATGATCTTAAGCACATATTCTTGCATAAGCTGGATGGCTCCTCTCTCCAGCCTCGTTGCTGTGCCAGCCAATTGGATGAGAACCAGCCAGGTGGACTATAAACACCCTGTCCCTAAGAGCTCTGCAGGGCAGAGTTCTTGCACTGAAGTGGCATTCCAGTCCTCTCATGATAAGTTGGCTGGCAGAAAAAAAACCTCCTGGGTGGGATTTCTTCTCAGACCTTTAGCCATCTGTGGCTCTGGGGTCAGCTCCCCTCTCTGCTGCTTCCTAATCATTGCAAGGCATGTGGGGATAGGGCTGGTCCTTTGACACTGAGGCCCTGTGCATTCAGGACTCCACAGTTCTGACATCTTCTTACAACTTAGGCACTAACACCCCACTTCATTTCAGTTCCAGAAAAACTACCCCCAATAGACAGAATTTCATGGACTGATAGTGAGAGAGACACCCACCCCCACTCCCACCCCTACATCTGTCAGTAAAATTGTTTTCAAATACCATGAAGTAAATATTGACAAATCACCCAACACTTCTCCCATAAGAATTGTTTCTTGCTTGTATGAATATATTGTAATTGTTTGGTTGCATATTGCTATTCCCAGAAAACTGTCCAAATATCTGCTCATTTTAACCTCTTCTTCATCACATCCTGCCTCTTGCACATGCTTTGGGTTACAATTCCCTTGAGCTGCTTCTCATGTTTGTTGCACATCTCCCTTTTACTATTTGTCTTTCCTCCAAAGCAGCAGCAGCAGCACTTCTGCTGCTGTTTCCTTGGCTTAGAACCAATTCCCATTTCCTGCCAAGTGCCATAGATCCTACAAAGTGCTTGTTCTGCACTTGTAATTTTGCTACTTAATATAAAAAAGCAGAATTTGCTCTGGAGCTCTTCTATAAATAGAATAGAATTTTTCCAAGGTCTCGCACTAATTTGCCAAAATGATTGTATCCTTGATAATTGACTTGAATCATAAAATGACACTTTATTTTCTACTAGAACTATAATCTATTAGTTTTTACACAATTTTGTATAGTTATTTATATTCTGAAGGGGAAAATATTTCCTTTTTATACATTAATACCCAATATTATGTTCACTTCCTCTTATGTTCAAACCTAATTAAAGCTATAAAATAAACCAACAAAAAGCCTGGATACTGGAAGTTTAAGCCTGATAGAGCTGACCTTAAATCCTTTTTTAAAAAGGGGGAAAAAGTCTGTTTGCCAGATACCCTCAGAATACCTTAATAGAAACAGAGGTGTGTGTGAACCTGAACTGTCTAAACAAAATAACTTGCTCACTTCTACACCGCTCCCAATACAAATACCCCCAAAAGAGTAATTTAAATTATGGATTAGTGTCCTGAACAATTTTAATCTAACAACACATTCATTTTAGATACATAAGTGTGGGAAAAGAATAAAGCTTAACATTTAGCAGTAAGGCTTTTAAAAATAATATAATTTAAGATCTCAACTTACAATACTATAGGGCTGGTAAAAGATATGGTAATTTTGCTATTCTGGGAGAAGGTGAGTGGGGAGAGAAAATGTATAAAAATATTTGTTGCAAAAATAGTTGATTGCCATTGTGATTTAAATAAACATACTTAAAACTGTGCAAATGCTTAGGGTCAGATTTTCAAAAGGCTCAGCCTCCCTCTAGACAAATTATGCTTCTGCTTGTAATATTTGCAACTGCAGAATTGAATTCTAACTGCAGTTTGCACCCCCAGTCCAAATACATGTACAAATCAGAGTAACTATTTTTAATTATCTATTTTTGTTTGAAGCAATGACGATCTATCAGATCGGCAACAACTGCTCTGGATGGTTAAGGCACTAGTCTGGAAGTCAGATAGCCTGGGTTTGATATGTAGCACTGGCATAGACTTCTTTTGGAACATTATGTAAGACACTTAGGCTGGAATTTTCAAATGCTTATATGTGCTTAAGACAACCGTTGTGCTCTCCGGCTGGGACTTGGCGCATGTTTAGATGCCTAGGTGATTTTTGGAATCTGTCTGCAGTTGTGCTGGGGTCTCACTTGTTTGGGTGCTGAGTGAACCGAGAAGACAGGGACAAAAGTTATGCAGGAACTCTGCAGTTAGCATACTTTCCATCAGTGCTTGGAATGCCATAGTGCATGTAACCCAGATACCTTTGAGAGCTTCTAAGGCCATGTCTACACTACGGGATAACATCGAATTTGCTAAAATTGGTTTTATAAAACTGATATTATAAATTCGATTTCATGCGGCCACACTAGGCACAGTAATTCGGCGTTGTGCGTCCATGCTCCGAGGCTAACGTCGATTTCTGAAGCGTTGCATTGTGGGTAGCACTTCCGTAGCTATCCCATAGTTCCCGCAGTCTCCCCCGCCCCTTGGAATTCAGGGTTGAATCTTAATGTGTCCGTTTCGGGTTCTGGGTAAAATGATCCGTCAAGTCATTCCTTCCTCCGGAAAACAGTCAGCTGACAATCCTTTTCGCGCCATTTTTCCCCTGGATTGACCCTGGCAGACCGCCAATACGGATGGCAAAACCATCCGAGCGCATCCAGCTTTTTTTTTTTTCCGGAACCGTAGTATGTGTACTGGGATGCCGTGGAGAGAGAAGGCAATACTCCCAGCGCTACACAGACAGCAATTCACTTGCTTTTGCAATAATAAGCAGAGAATGGTTGCGTCGTGTCTGTTATCCATGCCTACTGGGCTGAGAAACTGAGCAATGAGAATGACGGTTATCTCTCCCCCTCTGTACTGTCCACTGCTACTCAGGAGTGCCCCTGGCTGAAAATTTTTGAAAAAGCAAATGGGATTGACTCACTTGGGACTGAGTCAATATCTCTCCCTTATGGTTCGAAATAGAGTCAAGTCACTAGAAATAAGGGCAAGTAGATATTACAGAACCAGTGTATCAGACAAACGCTCCGTGTCAGTTCAAGCTGCTTCCTGGGCTACCGTGGCAGTGGTCCCCCCCAATTGGGGTCGCGAAGTTATAAGGAATGCAGGAATAAGAAACAGAGACTTGTTAGTGAGATAAAATGAGGAAGGGGTGCGGAGGCACTTGAGGACAGCCTCCGGGGCTTATGACAGTCCGAGGCAATAACCTGGAATCTTTTCTTTACACACAGGAAGGGAGGGGCTGAAGCCCCGAGTTGCGATGAGAAGCTGTTATTAGCCGTTCTGTCCTAATCTACTGGGCGTACCAGCACCATGTTGGTGTCAATGTCACCAGTTAAGATATTGATGAGGACGTTGCTATTACCTCAGCCGTCAACCACCAGGGAGGGGGAAGGGGAGAGGAGCGATCTGCTCTTCGCTTGCTGCAGCATCGCGCTCTACAAGCAGCATTCAGTCACATAGGTGACATTGAAGTGAAGTCAAGGAATGAATTTCTTTCCCTTTTTTTCATGTGGGGGGGGGAAAGAAACAAGGAGCTGTTCCTGAACCACGCCAGACAACTGCCTTTGAACCTACAGACATTGGGAGCTCAGCCAAGAATGCAAATACTTATTCAAGAGACTGCTAGTGACCCTGTGGGAAGCTGGAGTCCTCAGTACCCCTCCATCCATAGCGCCCATTGAGTCTCTGCTTCACCGTTTACACTGTCAAAACGCAGCGCTGTGTATCCGGAGATTTTTTTCAAACGCATTTTGAGGCATTTCGTCGTTCCTGTAAACGGAGCTCTGAATACAACAGATTTGTCTCCCCATAGAGCGATCAGCTCTAGTATCTCCGTACAGTCCTGCTGAGGAGGCTCTTATTTGGATTTGAGACTGCATCGCCACCCGTGCTGATCAGAGGCTAACGCTGGGCAAGCAGGAAATGTAATTCAAAAGTTCGAGCCGGCTTTTCCTGGTTTACCTGCCGCGCTGCATCCGAGTTCAGATTGCTGTCCAGAGCGGTCAGTGTTGCACTCTGGGATACCGCCCGGAGGCCAGTAACGTCGATTTCCGTCCACACTAACCGTAATCCGAACTGTTAATATCGAATTTAGCGCTACTCCTCTCATCGGGGTGGAGTACAGAAATCGATTTAAAGAGCCCTTTATATCGATATAAAGAGCGTTGTAGTGTGGACGGGTACAGCGTTAAATCGATTTAACGGCCATTAAATCGATTTAAACACGTAGTGTAGACCAGGCCTAAGAGAGACAATGCTGTGTCTGGAGTAGGAAACCCACCTGGGACGAATGACCAACCAACCTGAAGTTAGTGTAATGGTGTTTGTAGCAAAATTCCCTTGGTTTTGCCATGACTCTTATATTCTTAATAGATCAGCCAAACCAATACTGTTCCAAAAAGGAGTCTGGTTTAATATGGAGTGAATAGAAAAGACCATTAATATCCAGACCATACAGATTTGCACAAGACCACATGTATTCATGAAAATGGTAGAAGGCACATGCTAGCTAGTATTTTGCACCTCTCTCAGGAGACATATCTTCTAAAGAACTTGGTACTTCACCCATCATAAACCTTCTAGCAGTTCTGAAAGCATCCTTGCGCGGTGCTTGAACAGCCAGAGAGCATTTGGTCTTCTCAAAAAGAGCTTCAGGAGTGTCTGCATCAATATGCCCCCAAAATGTTTAATAAGCTGTTCCTGGTAAGTTGCATGGTTCATAACACAGCCATCAGATGTACAATATCTTTTGCCTAGGGAGGCTGGTACTAATGACGACATGAACCCAACAAATCGGAGGGCCCAAGAAGACAGGAAAGAAGGGCCTCAATAGCGAAACACAATGAACAGAATTTAGGAGGTGGCAGTAGACCTGGGATGAAAAAGTCAGTCGCTTTTCCTGAGCCTAAGGGAACAGGGTGATAGCAAATGCTTCTTCAGGTAAACAATGAGGAAGAAATGAGTAGGAAAAATAGTCATATTCTGATAGGATGTTAAATGTGCATATGCATTACAATAATTAACTCACAGCAATAGGTGCTGGTATTCTCAAGATGATCATGTTATTTAGAAAATATTGCTGGGAGGGAGGAAGGAAAGTAGGATGGGGAAGGTATCAAGTCCCCTGATTTGATAAGGGCTCACTACAGATAAGTAGATATTAAGCATTTTCATACAATTTACACACATGAGAAACACAGAAAGGTTTGGTGGCTAGTCTAAGGTACAACAGCAAGTTAGTAGGACAGCCAGGAGCAGAGCCTCTTCTAATTACTAAACCATAAAAACTGGGTTCCACCACTGCACGATCTAAATCACAAAGAAAGACTATTAGCATTATAAAATAGTGAAGTTACAGCATTATGAAGAATGTCTGTAGTACTGCTTTAAAAATGTAACCAAATAAACCATGAAAAACATTAAACATAGCGGGCCAAACTTTAGGTAGTATAAATTAAAGTAGTGTCATTAACTTCAACAGAGAGATGCTGAACTGCAACAGTTGAAGATCCAGCCCTTTAATGTGTTGCCAAACAAATGACTTGTTGGATAGTAACTATGTTTGTTTTTATTTTTAGTGTTTACCAACAAACATAAATTGAAGTCCCAGATTTCAGAGCAAGTAATTGATACTTTGAACATTAGAATGAAGTCATTAGAAATCCCATGCTGGTATGCAATTTAAAATTCAGTTTTTGCAATGTAAGGTGGATAATGTATTAAACAGCTAAAGATTTCCATGGCTTGTAGAATGAAGATTAATTTTCACTTATAATTATGCATCAAATACGGGTATGTCATAAACCAGTTGTGAAGGGTTAATGTCCCTTTTACCTGTAAAGGGTTACAAGCAGGGAACTGGAACACCTGACCAGAGGACCAATCAGGAGACAAGATACTTTTAAATCTGGGTGGAGGGAAGCTTTTGTGTGTGTTCTTTGTCCGTTGTGTGTTCTTCTCTTGCCGGGGGAAGGGGTCTGAGAGAGACCATGACATTAACTTACAGCTCTCCTAAGTTTCTGTTCAAATAGTAAGTAAGAACAGGCGTTTTAGTTTTTTAATTGGTATTTCTCTATTGCAATGTGATCTGGCCTGGTTAACTTTTATATGTGTAGTTGCTGGGAATATTTTGATTTGTATTGGTACTGGGGAAAAGTTCTTCTAGTGTCTGTAAGCCTATAGGACCCTTGTAATATTTACATCTTGAAGTTACAGAGATAATTCTTTACTTTTTTCTTTCTTTTATAAAAATTTCTTTTTAGAGAATCCTGATTGATTTTTTCCTTGTTTAATCCCAGGGGATTGGGTATAAAACTCACCAGGACCTGGGGGGGAGACGGGAGGGGAGAGAGGTGGAATTCTCTCTGTTTTCCTTGATGTGTTTGCCTCTTTGGCAAAGGAAAGGTGACATCTTCTCTGTATTGTGATTTAAAGAGTTTGGATCAGTAGTCTTTCAGGGTAGCCCAGGGAGGGAAAGTCTGGGAGGGGGAAAGAAGGGGGAATGGTTTATTTCTCCTTGTTTTAAGAACCCAAGGGATTTGGGTTCTTGGGGTCCCCAGGGAAGGTTGGGGAGATCAGAGTGTCCCTAAACACTATATTTTTGGGCGGTGGCGGTGCTATCAGATCTAATCTGGTAATTAAGCTTAGAGGATTCATGCTAGTATCTCATTTTCTGAACTCTAAGGTTCAGATCTGGGAAGGAATACTATGACAGGGCATTAATAAACATCTCTGATTATTAAAATATAAAAAGTATAAACGTTTTTGTTAAGTGGGGTTTATGTTAAGAGACTATAGCAGTACTCAGTAATATTTGTTTTTAACTTAACAGAGGTTCATAGCACAAATCTGACACAAAAACTGGCCCTATAAGAGTTGTTCTTGATACTCAGTGTGACTAGATCCTTACCCCATGAGTAATCACATTTAATACTAAGGTTTACTCACACTGAATTATATCAGAATCCAGCCCTTAATCACTCACTTTACTTTATGAATTATGTAGATTCTCTACATGTAACATAACCTCTAAATAATGTCTTGTGACTAAATAAGCCTTACATAAATACAGTAGATTGTACCTAATGAAATGTGTAGTGTTTCATAAAGAAATACATTTGTCAAAGGCCTGATTGTCACACTGTAAACCCATAATAGTCCTATTAAAATTAAGTGATTTCACTGTCAAATACAGTGAAATTAATGGGAGAACTCATGGAGTAACAACATACTATTTAAACTGAATAAGTCTTTTTTCATGTGCCTGTATAAATGTCCCTTTCTCCTTGTTTCACCAAAGGTGGTCAACTAACTAACCCCTTACTGGACTTCTCTCATTCTTAGCTCCAAGTGGAACTCTGTGTAGCCTCTATTCCTGCACCGCCTCCCTGACTTGGTCCACTACTCCTCCACCCCCTTCCCTTGCATATTTTCCCTTTCAAATACACCTCTTCTATATGGTCTAAAAAACTAGTTCCTTCCATCATGAGAAGCAACAAGAAACCATAACGCAATAGACTTGACAAAATGAAAAATAAAATAATTATAAAACTGTGGAACTACAGGGAACTGAACTTAATTTGTACTGCTTGTTCATTGCTTTCATTCTATTGTATGCAAAAATACGACATTAGAGGAATTTCAAAGTTGCAAAGCAAAGACCTCAAAAGTTAGGCAATGCCATATTTAAAGTTGCCTGAATATTGCAACCTGAATTAATCTCTTGTATATACGCATTATGCTATGTTTAATTACATTTTCACATACATTTTGTTTCCTACAAGACCACTGCCTCATTCAGTGCACAGGATGGATGGTGCTCATAGAATGACCACCTGTTCATTATTTCTTTTAATCCTTGGAAGTGGGGCCTAGGCCATATGATTCAATGTATAGCTCTAGCTCTTGTTTACTGCACACTATTCAAACCCTGTAACAAATACAGAATTATTAATTTCTTCATTGCGTTTGTTATGGAGCTCTTACCATAGTGTCTTAGAGGTTTATAAGCATTAACAAATTTATATTCCTAACAAGCCTGTAACGTTAGGCCGTATGGGGAGCTGAGGCACAGACTGAGGCCCACAGTGTTAAAAAAATCAACTACCTGTGAGGGCCCACTTTTTGAAGCCCTGTGGCCTGATTTATCAAAATACTTGGACTTTATATGTTCAAAGCACAGCTCCCCTTGACCTTAATTGCAGTTTTCAGTGCTCAGCGCTTCTACTAATCAGACCCTTCCTGTCTCAAACTGGTTACCAAGAAAATTAAGAATTGTTAGGGATCAGCTGTGAAATGATTGCTTGAAAGTGACTTGATCAGACTCACACAGGACATCAGTAAAAAAGGCAGAGACAGAATCCAGTTTTTCAAGGCATTCACCTTCTATAACCATGAGACTAGCCTTTTTTGTTCCTACAAATCCCTCCCTCATTCCCATATAGCTGTGATTCTGGGCAATGGAGCTTGCCATTGCTGCTGTGGCTACTGAGTGCTGTTGCTGAGGATGGGAGTGCAGCACAGAACCCTCTCCCTATTCCACCCACTCCTCCAATGCAGCTTCTGCTCCTGGAGACTTGCAGAACTACTACCCTGCCTGCCTACTGGCCTCTACTTCTCCCTTCTCTGGAACTGCTGTTACACCAGAGACCCTTATCGCAAGCACACATGGGACTTAGACTTTCCCTCCTTTTTCTTTTCACCCCCTTCTCCTTTCCCCCCACTTATCAGCAGGCTCGTGGGCCACCTCCTGCTTGCCCAACAACCCTGGTAGTTTCCTACCCCCTCCAGGGGCCCCCCTCCTTTGTTTGCTACTCCCCTCACACCTAGTTAGCTTCCTGCTTTCCCTGCCCCACTGAGGGCTTCCTTATTGTATGTTTCCTGCCCTACCTGGGGCTCCCCTTCCCTTTGACACTTTGTCACCTGCCATGTCCAGGGACCGCTCCCTCCCTTGCTGTTTGGTTTGTCATGCATGGCCTCATTGTTTTGGTACTTGCCTTCCCCGCCCCCTTGCTTTTGCTGTTTGTTCCCTCCATCCTCAGCCCCACTTGCCCCAAGCACCTCTGCTTTCCCACTGCTTATGGTTGCTCCCCACCATTTTATTCATCTGCTAGTCACTGCACATCCTAACACTTACAGCTGTCCCTCACCTCAACCCCAAACTCTGCCTATTGTGCTCTACATCCTCCTTGCTTTATTTCATTAACCCCTCCAACTTTTCTTTGCACCCTTCTCCCTCACATGTAGCTTAGTGGAGACGGGGGGGCTCAGCCTCCATTTTCCCTGTCCCCACCCTTCCCTTAATATTTATACCCCTCCTCTCTCCACTGACTGCTTCTGGCACCTGCCCTCAATAGTGGACTCCGACTTGACCATGTGTGAGGCTTCTGCTCTAGCAGCTTCACCCATGAGAAGAGACTGAGGGAGGAGGATCTTCAATTACTGTTGTTGCCCTATCTCAGCTTTCTCCCCCATTCACCTCTGTCACTGCCAGCATTGCTGCTAGTACTGTCAGTGCCCCTAGTGAGGTGGTGGCAGCAGGTACAGGAAGGGACTCAGCTGCCAAATCTCCTACCACCATGAAGGGGGCCCCCTCAACTGGCAGAAAGGGCCAGGGGAAGAAAAAGCACAAGACCTCTGCCCAGAAGACTTTCTGTGGTGGTAGCTGCCACTTCCATGGCCCTACTATTGACCATGGCTTCCCATCCCTTGCTGTCCTTTCTACCAGCTGTGGGGCACTTGCTCTCTGTCTCCCAGACTGTGCACCAGGTGGCTGCAGTGCCAGTGGCTGCCCCATCTCTATCAGCTGTGGCCCCTTCACCCATCACTGTTGCTACTGCTGTCACCAGCACCTCCATGAATGGCATCTGGTGCCTTATGGTGGCCACTTTGCCCTGTGTCAAAACTTATGTCCATGTGGTAGCATGAGCAGTGGGGCCCTCAGCCATAACAGAGGCTTCCCTGGTGTACAAGAAGGTTGTCTTCTACCTGGCATTGGAGGCTGCCACCCAGGAGGTGGTGGAGAAAGGCTTGTTGGTGGGGGGCCTCTTTGTCCCCCTCAAGCTCCTGAAGGAACTGGGTATATAGGTGGTTCTTACCTCCATTCTGCCCTTCCTTCCCAGTGCTGCTCATCTGCTTTCCCTTTCTACCTTGGGGAAGCTGGTCTGTGCCATCAGCCCTTTCCCACTGGACTGTAAGGAGCCCACACTCCATCACATCCTCATTCTGCTGGCAAGTCACCATTCAGCTGCTGGTGGTGGTAAGTAATGGGGAGGGAATTTGGAGGGATCCTATCTGGTGCCCTACTAGGGTGTCCTGTACTGTGTCCATTAGTTGTTGGAGGAGGCTTGGTGCTTCCTCTGTTGGGCTTTGGAGCATGTATGGAAAGACTGTTCCATGGTACCCCAGAGATCTGGGAGAGTGCTGGCCCTGCCACCGCTGGTGACCCTACCCACACACTTCCCACCCCACCTTCTTCCTACACCAGTCACCAATACCTCTTGGGCTCAGGGTAGGGGTGAGGGCAGGATCACATCTAGTTGAGTGGATGGATTCCACTGCTGCTAGCCCATTGGACAGGGTACATGGACGCAGGAGTTGCCATTACATCTGGCAACCAGGGTTCAACTCAGGAGAAGACAACCACACTCATTCCTGATCCCCTACTCCCTGGTCCCATTGTCCTTGCTCCATGGACTGACCCCCCTGGCCAGCCATCCAACAGCACCACCACTGAGGGCTAGGCACTAATAGTGGGGGAAAGGGTCAGAGTGGTAAGCATAAGTCACGGGCCCAGCACCTCCCTCTTGCTATAAGGCACATAGAGGGGACACCTCTGGGCTTTCCTACATGCCTGTGAGAAAGTCAAGCAGGTGGAGCTGGCTAAGGAGTCTCTGGCAGAGGAGGCAGGGGGTAACACCTCCCCCCTCAAGGAGGAGGCCTTGCAGGGAGCCCTCCCACCTTCCTGTTACCTGTCCCTTCTGCTGGCACCTAGGTAGAACTTGCCTCAGTCACTAATGGGGAGGACCCTTTTTTGAGGGTGTAGGGACCTCCAAGCAATCTTCCAGGAGAGTGAGGCTCTGGGTCTCACCCATGTAGCCCGGGTGGAGGATGACCCTTTGCCAGTGGAATTTGGTCTGGGCACCAAGTTCATAACGGTGCGCCCTACTCTTCCTCCACTTCCCCAGTCTACTGCCAGGGACAAGACAATGGGCACGGGGGTGGGACATGGTGCGCCTCCTGTCATGCAGGCAGGCCATGCTTTCCCTGATGCCTAAAAAGGGAGAATCTCTGTGTCCTAAGGAATTGGCACCCACTTTCACTCTTCAGCACAGACTACAGAGTTATAGCAAAAACCATCGTGCTGTAGCTGAAGTCATTGCTTGAGGATATGATCCATTCTGACTAGAGCTATACCATCCTGGCCCTGATCATCTTTGATAACCTCTATCTGGTCCAAGATCTACTCCATCTAGTGTGTAGGAATGCTATTTCACTCATCCTTCTGTCCCTGGACCAGAAAAAGGCATTTTATAGAATGGATCATGGGTCTCTCATGGGCACTCTGTGGGCGGTTTGACTTCAGGCCCTGCTCCATGGGGTTTCTTCAGATGCTTTATGCTCAACCAGGCCTTGACTGAACCTGTCATCTTCGGTTGAGGGGAACATCAGGATGGCCTGCTGTCCATCCCATTCTATACCATCGCTATCAAGCCATTTCTCCATCTTCTTGGCAAGGGGATGACAGGGTTGTTGCTTTGGGAACTGGTCTTGAGGGTGTTCCTGTTGGCATATGCCAATGATATGCTTCTTGTGGGCAAGGTTCTGGGAGACCTGGCATGGGTGGAGGTTTGCCAAGCCATCTATTTGGCAACCTGCTCTATCCAAGTCAACTGGGTCAAGATTTCTGGCTTGATGGTTAGGGATAGGTGACAGGCAAGTTCTGTCCCATCTACATTCTGTGCCAACCAGTAGTGCATAGTTTCACTGCTCTATCTGGGTGTGTACCTTTCTGCCACTGATCCCTCCTGCAGCAGAATTTGATTTATGTAGAGGCCAGGGTGTCTGACTGGCTGCAGTGGTGGATAGGGTGGCTCCAGTGCCTTTTCCCTCAGGGTAAGGGCAAGGCTGGTCCTGTTTGTGCTCTATCACTGGTTCAGCACCTGAGCCTACCCTTGATTTTTTCTGGCCAGAACTTCAGTGGGTCTCTATGGGTGTCCTGAGCCTCCCCTGCAGGGTGGACAGGGTCTGGCTTGTATCGACAGTCAGGTCCATGCCTTCTGTCTTAAGGCCCTGATTAGACTCCTTTACAGTGGAGTATGCTGGCGCACACCTTCCTCTGCGGGATCCAATATGACTGGCAGCTCTTTTATCTCCACCTGAGAGGCCTCCCCAGAGCGCTGTCCGAGTTGCTGGTATTTTACCAGGGCCTCCTCAGTACCATGGAAGCTAGTTTTAGTGACCAGGTCCTTAGCGGCCACTGAGGGGAGGAACTCCTTACAAACCCCCTGCTACACAATGCACAATTTAGAGTGCAGGGGGTGTACTCTGCTCGGTGATCCAGAGGATGGTTCTGTCTGCTGCCACCAGAATCAGAGACTTCCTGGACTATGATCAGAGGGACTGAGTGAAGCCTGCAGTGCTCCTCTGTGTCCCCTGTTGTGTGCTCTAGGAAGTGAGGGCAACTTTGCTTCCTGTTTCTCTCACTTTTTTCAGGTGGATCCTGCAGAAGGTGCTCCCTACCCATCCCTCACTCCAACCCTCCAGAACTTGTCACTGGGCCTCTGTACTGGGAGCCTCCATCTCCAAATGGCACCCAGAGAACATCTATATATGCTCATGCTTCATACCATGCTCTTCCTCCCCCTCAGGTCCCACACCTACATCAAGTAGCAGGGCCTGTTGCCATCTAAGGAGGGTGAGAAATCCCAGTGGGCCAATCTATGCTCTACTGTGTTTACACAGCCTGCCAGGGATATTAGTTGGTGGCTCCTCAATACAGCCATAAATACGGGCACGTACTTGGCACAGTTCATTAAATCCCCTGTTACCTATTCCTTTTGTGACAAGAGGGAGACTCTGTCCATGTCTATGTGGGGTGTGTCAGGTTGCAGCACCTCTGCCAGCTCCTCCAGAACTTGTTACTGAGGTTCTGGCTGTACTTCTCCCCACTCTTCTTCATTTTTGCAAACCCAACCATGGCTTCACAAAGACCTCCTCATCAACCTCCTCCTGGCACTGGCCAAGATGGCCATCCGTCATACCAGGAGGAGGAAGCTAGAAGGTGGAGGGGGTGCTCTGAGACCATAGATCCTATTTCCAGTCCTTCTTCCTACCTCAGGACAGAGTTCCACTAGGTAGCAGCCACTGACTCCTTAGATGAGCAGTGGCAACTGTTGGGGGTTCTCTGCTCAGTGTCCCCCTCTGGATCCCTGGATTAATTTTCACTCCGGTCTGTTTTTCATTTGTTGTCCCAAGTATTCACTCAGTGGAGGGAGATGAACCTCTAGCATTGGGTAGGCCTCACTGCCCCTGTCTCAGTACCCAGAAAGTATACACATCTTCCAACTTCTGCAACAAATGAGGCAGGGGACCTATAGACAACAGCTTCCTTCACTACACAACTGATTCATCCCCAGAGCAGATTCATTCCGTGCACTGAATAAGACAGGATTCCTGTGGAAAAAATGAGTTTGTGATCATGTAATTAAGGACTATATCATAATACATAAACACAAGGAAATTGAATTAAAGTTGAAATGGCAACCATTTGAGTTCTCATCTTTGCTATCTTAACATTCTTTTAAGGCATTTTTAAATGTAATATCCTATGTTTTTTAAAAAAACTTTAAAACTGAAAAAATAGAAAGTTTGTCACGTGGAACCATATTGACCTCTGACATATGAGCCAGCTGCAGGTTTGGGACATTCAGAACCTCAGTACAGTCCTCTACCACTTGAACTAATGAAGCAACTGGTAGCAATAGGTAGAAGGCTGTTATCTTTTTTGTGGCCCTGTTGCTAGAGGCATTTGCCACTGGGTTTCACATCTACGTGTTAAACATCTCAGGAATGTTGAGAATCAGGAATTATGGGTTCAATTCCGGGTTCTGTAGCGAGTACTTACAAATTTGCTCTTGTACTTATAGATTTTCTGCCTCAGTTTCTTCTCTTATCTTTCAGTTCCTGCCCCTTTCATCTACCTGAACCCTGCCCATACCCCTAGCCTTACTCCTACCCCAACTCTTATCCTGTTCCCTCCATCCCCCCTTCCCCTGCCTATCTTTTGCCACCATTCTTTGGCTCCTGTCCTCCCTGTCTCCAGCTCCTGCCCCTCTCCCCTACCTAGTTCCTAACCCTCACATCTTCTGTCCCAGTGCTCTGGTTATGTAAGAACATAAAGGTGGCCATACTGGGTCAGAGTCACCAATAGTCTACCTTATCCAGTATCTTGTTTTCTGACAGTGGCCAATGCCAGATGCTTCAAATGGATTGCACAGAACAGGGGAATCATCAAATGGTCCAGTTCCAGTATTTGGTAGTCATAGGCATAGAGATACCCAAGGCAGGGGATTACATCCCTGATCTTGTTAGATGACAGCCATTGAGGGACCTATCCTCTAGGAACTTATCTAATTTTTTATTAATCCAGTTATAGTTTTGGCCTTCACAACATCCCCTGGCAATGAGTTCCACAAGTTGACTGAGCATTGTGTGAAGAAGTACTTCCTTTCGTTTGTTTTAATCCTGCTGCCTATTAATTTCACTGGGTGTTATATGAAAGAGTAAATATTACTTCCTTATTTACTTTCTCCACACCCTTCATGATTGAGGGGTGGAAGAAATGCAGCTGGCCCGATTTTTGACTCCTGTTGGTTTAAATAAGAGAGGCAAGTGGTCAATGTCTCTGAGAATGAGGCCCCATATGTATAACAACCTGATGAGTTGTCATTGCATTAGCACAAGTGACCAACCTCACACAATACTGGCATTAGCATCAACTTCCTAGAAGACAGTTCTTTTGCTCATCCTGCTAGCAAGAGTATTTACAACATAAGCAGCCTTCAAGACCAGAAGATTCAGCTGCAAAAGTGGAAAAAATGAGGGCAGCATAAAACAAAAGGAGCTAGTTTCTTGACTCTCTCTAAACCGAGTTGGAGATCAAGATCCTCAATACAGAAACCAGGCAAAGGTCGTTATTTGAGCGTTCAAGGATCACACACCATCTGCAGTGATGGCAGATGCTGTAACGCTAACCCACTTTCCCTGAACAGAACATCTGTAATAGTTACTGTCCTCTGTTGGATTAATTTAGATGGAATAAATGGGCCAAAGGTGACTACACCCTAGTCACTTCCCAACATTAAACAGTGTTAAACAACATTTGGGGTTTGCTATACAGATCCCTCAGCCTGCTTAGCACCATGGCAAACACATAAACATCTTTTTAAACCTTTTACTAAAAATACAGACAAGAAGGAAAAACAATTATAGCATTTGAAATGTAAGGTATTAAATACGACTTTCATTTTAAAAACATCCCTTGTTCCCTTTCACTGGACAGTTTTTAAAAGGAAAAAACCTTTGTTTGACAGTCTTTTAGATGGTATCAAAGATGGTAATAACCATCCTTTTTGGGGCAAAGAGAGGGGATAACTGAGTTGAGCTACAACTGTCATTGTTGCTGTTGTTATTAAAGTCTGGTCTTGTTTCCTAGTAGATACAAAAACACAAACACACAAAAGGCAAAAGAAAAGAACAGCAGAGATAGAAAATGCAGTTTCAGTCTCTCTTATTGATTTTTACTTGCAACGTCACTGCTGGAGAAACAAGTACAGCACATGGTTACTGTACACACAAGTACAGTCACTCTGAGGCCTGGCAATCTTGTACCAGCATCTACTGTTTAGGGCATTGCTTTGAGCTGCCTCTTTCTAGTCACAGGCTTATAACAGTATTGTAAAATATACAGTTTTGGCCAGCTAAGCCACACTCTTATTAGACAGAAGGAAAAAGGAGAGCGATAGGAAAAAGAAGAAATAAGGTAGGAAAGGAAAACTACACACTTCGGGGAGAACGAAAAGGGCGAGGAGGGAGAGAGAGAGAGAGAGAAAAAGTTGTGCATCCCAGATGGTATATGGGATTAAGCTGGAGCTGGCAATATAATCTGTGTCCGATCTCTCCAGTCAGGTTGAACTGGACATTTTTCAGGATTAGGATGAAGAAGATCTGGGGTCCAAGGAGACAGTGAGTGTGGTAGCCATGATGGTGAAGCTCACTCCAGTAGCCATTTTTCCTCCCCCCCCCCCGAAATCTTTTTATTTAACTACCCCAAAAGGGAATGATGGACAGAATAGCCCATCCCCTCATTATTTTGTTTACCAAACATGATCTTAATACAGTCCTTGAATTATATCAGAAGGCCTTTTTGTTTGAACTAATTCAATGTTTGTCTTCCTTGTCTAACTTTTCCATCATCATTTGTTATTATAGGTTATTGAGACATCTTATGACCTATCATGTACTAGAGCTCACAATTAGGGGAAATTTGTAGGCCCAGTTATCATACCTCCCTTCAGGGGGACTGCCAAGCAGCCCAGTCGTGGTGTGAGAGAGAGGGTGGTAAGAGCAGAAACGTGATGAGGCTCAGCTGCGGTTCATTACTGCATTAGGTGGTTGTAGTATGATGAGTGGGAACTAGAGAAAGAGGGTCAGGTGGCAGGAGGGACCTGGTCTGATGTGACATCAGGGTGCTTAGGTGTGCAACCTGCAGCATATTTCTGCATAGACCTCCCAGCAGATAATACTGGCCTCTATGAATGCTTAATGAAGATTTTTTTCCTGAAATGGTGCCTGCATGTTGCTAATGAAACTGCAGTTACTCGGTGTCTACTGAGCCTGCTGAAATCAAGCACAAGAGAAGATGGAATATTTAAATTGTCCTAGTGTTGTCAGCACATACGATTTTATAGTTAGCCTTGCAATATTGGGTGTTTTTCTTTGAGCTCTAGCCCCCCACCCCCAGCATCATGTGACTGCAACAAACTATCAGCTTTGATTTTTTATTTACAAAAGTCAAGTTCTAGCCCTCATGGTTGTAGAGAAAAGCTTTAAAATGTGAGCCTTCAATGTTCAAATTCTAGCAGGCAAATAAAAAGAACTGTGTAAAATCTCATGATTTTTGAGTGCTCAAGGTTGCTATTGTACTTTGAGTTTGGAGAGACTAGAACTATGAGTAGAACTGCCCTGGAACAAGGAGACAAAGAGGCTTTGAGTACCCATTTTATCTATCTTTATTGTACTCCAATGGCAAGACTCCTTCCCTTTTTCCCCTTTCTTCATTCAGCTGTAAAAAAGCAATGTTTCCGAGTTCTATCTAGAAAAACCCTGTTTGGATTTGCCCTTTAAACCAGCCGCACAAGTTTCCAGTTTGAAGGCGTTTCTCCAGCAACCAGTCCAAACTCCCACACCTTGTTGGAGGGAGAGAGGAAACCATCACACAAAGCATAGACAAGTGACTTGACAAGTGGCTTCCACTATCCTCATTATTCTGAGCAGCAGAAAATATAGCCCTGTACAAAATGTACATAAATTATTAGGGTGTAAGCGAAAATGGCCCTGGGCAGCTTTTTTTTTATTTTCCTTGTTTGCTGATTTATCATCCTTGGCAAGAAATATGTGTGTTTCAAAGAGCAACTCAGAACACAGGAGATAATTGTTTCCACTATTTCCTTGATCTAGTTTGCACCCTCTCCACTCCTTCGCCCTACCATTTGGTGTGTAACGTGGAGGTAGATATTAATTTCTAAGAAAAAAAAGTTAAGTTAATTGCAAAGACACAGTCTAGATGGATGTGTTAAATTCCACGTTGTTACACAGATGCAAAAAATCCTACACGGAAAGGGCATACAGTTTTCAAAGGGTTGGTCCATTGCTGTTGAAACCTTAAACTGTCCTTTTATGTTCTCTTTTGGAATAAGCTTTTTTTCCACTCTTCACCAATTGCCATTATATCACTATACAAAATGATAGGTGATGAGCTTAAAATGGAATTAACATCCCTTGTATTAGTAAAACAAAGCTTTGCAGCCTTTTAATGAACTTTAATGAGATGGACTTCCCCTGGTGCAGTAAAGCGTCTAACACTGAACTGTGGGATTAATATGCAGTCCACTAGAAAAAGCTTTCATCCCCTTGGCTTCTGATCTGCTGTGCATTTCCATCTATCCACTCACTCAAATTTGCTGTTCTTATTGGAAGTTGTCATTTATTTTATGAAAAAACGGCTCTGAATGTAGCTTTTCATCTCAATGAAAATAATTTCTGGAAGAATAAGCAGGATAAATGAAGAGAAATTCAATTACTCATTCACAAGCCCATTTAGATTCTGCTTGTGTTTCTCACAAAAAGAAAATTGACACTAAGGGAAAGGTGCACACTGCTCTGATAGTAGCGTTGCCTCAATCTAGTTGCCAGAACGGCACATTTCCTAAACATTACTTTACACAGGCAATTGGAGGGGGTAGGAATGAAATAATTATGAGATGTTACTATGAAAACATCCTAAATAATGTGTCCTCCTGAGTGTTCCAAACATGTTTTTCAGTTTGTTCATGGCGCAAAGATGAAGGGCCAATGAAACTAAGCCAATTTACACATGCTGAGGATCTGGCCCTGGATTAATGGATTAAAAACATTGTAGCAACGCCCTCCAGTTTGTACTGTTTCTCAGAACATTTTACAGGAGTAGAATTCTTCAAAGCCTGATGTGCTATTTATTATTTACACTCTATTCTACTCCTGAGTTTAATAAGATGGTTTAAAAAAATACAAAGAAAAACTGACAGTATGAGTCTTGAAAAAATACTAATAATTGTAGGGCCCTAAAATATTCTATTTCCCAGATTCCATGTTGATTCTTCTTTTTGGTGTGATGTGCCAATCCCCCCCATTAAAACCTTGTATTTTTATTTTTCTAGGTAGGTGCATTCATGGAAGCAATTTGTTAAATGCTGATGTGTATTTTGGAGTAAGAAATATTATTAAAGTAAGTTATCACTTGTTAAACAGCTGCTTATTTTGGTGCAAGCAGGATTATTAAAGTAATTTATCATGAACTGAACTGCTTATTTTGAAGCAAGAGACATTAAAGTTGGTTTTCATTGTTACATCTCTATATGGGCTGCAGAACCCATTGGATAATGTCAAGGAAGTGCTGAAGTAGCATGAACTGGTTGTTTGGTGTCTTGGTGTTTACATTTTCTCCCCCACCATTCAGAAGTCAGTCAACAGGCTAATGAACCTGGGTTGCTTTTCATATTTATTATCATTCTAAGCCAAAGTTTCCCAAACTTGGGATGCCACTTTTGTAGGGAAAGCCCCTGGCGGGCTGGGCCAGTTTGTTTACTTGCCCTGTCTGCAGGTTCCACCGATTGCAACTCCCACTGGCCACGGTTCACTGCTCCAGGCTAATGCCTGTGGGATCCGCAATCAGTGGAACCTGTGGATGGGGCAGGTAAAGAAATCGGCCTGGCCCATCAGGGGCTTTCCCTACACAAGCAGAGACCCCAGTTTGGGAAACACTGGCTTAGAATAATAATAAACATGAAAAGCAACCCAGGTTTATTAGCCTGTTGTTATGCCAATGTAAGGGAGGGCAGAACCAAGAGCAGTAGTTCATTTAACACTTAATAATATTGACTGAAAAAAACAAACTTGATCATATTACAGAGAATGGGAACATAACTTCTGAAACACCTGGAACTTTGAATCAGAGCTTTCCCAAACTTTGTGGTTCGGGCCCTGTCTGATTAATTAACTTCTTCAAACTAGTATCATTTAGCAAGTTTTTAGGCCTGGTTTAAGGCCTGAGACCTAAACTAAAGTAGTGGTCAAAGCTTTGCTACTATAAAGCAAAGTTAAGTTGTGAGCAAAAGGGCCTGCTCCAGGGCCTGCTCAGAGAATCTGGCAAGAACAGGGCTAATATTGCAGAAACACATATTCCTAAGCAGTGATAGGCACAAGAACACACATGCGAACACACTCTAGAAGGATGGTACCAGAATATCCTGATACCAGCACATTCCCCAAAGATAACAGGAACACACTGAGCCATCTTAAAGATAAGATCAGAATGACAGCATAATGGATAGAGATGTTTTGGTTGAACCAAAATCTACAAGGTAATGGGCAGCCCCTGGATGCATCAGAAGGTGGCACCTGGCCACCACAGAGGGATAATATATAACTTGTTTGTATCGGTGTATTAAAAGGTATCTCAGAGGGAGTGTCTTTGGCTAGCTTAGCGGGGAATGGTAAGTCCTGCCATTCACTGAGCTGCATCCATTGTCACGAGCATACATGTCTTAGTACCCTCGTAGAGTCTGCCAAGTGCTATTATCATGTTTCATTGACAATAAACTTGGCTGGGCCCTTTGTACCTTAAAGGATCTTGTGGTCCTTGGGTGGTTCATTCAAGGTCTGCTGTGGCAGCTGTCTGTGCAGAGCTGGGACAGCACACAGAGGGAACACACACATGCAGCCAAACATCTAACGACAGCACTATAGGGTCATTTGTAGCTTCTGGTAGCACTACTGCCATTAAGGATCTGTCAGCACTTTCTTTTAAATTCTCCTTCTGGACGGTTCATAACTGACTTGTATTAATTTGTTTCATGATGGGTCTTGGCATATACATTCTTGCCTTAGATGCAGATTTTGGTCAAAATCTGCTGTAAACCAATCTAGTAACCTTGTGCTAATCAGAGACACTAATTTAAAAGTTTTAGCACTGGGCAAGTTTGGATTGTCACCTGCCTGCCCTAGGTACATTGTGTTCAGTGCTTAATTAACCATTAATGCAATTCTGAGAGATAGCTGCTACTTTTAAACAGCTTGCCTTAAGAGCAATGTAACTCTCTGCTAAATTGTATTTCCCATTTCCCTCACTAACATTCTTACATTCCCTTAAAAAACCAAAACCATAGAGCACTTAGATTCAGCCTTTGAGGTACAATGTTGCACAGGCAGAAGCAGAGACAGAGGTCATAGGTAGGATTAAACTAAGACTGAACATATTCCAGCCTCCCTACAGTCCTGGGTTTTGTGAGACTTTCCCATTTTGCCCCCACTTCCCCTTATTCTTAATGAAGTGAACGTTTCCTGCATACAGGGCTGGGAGGAGAAAGGGAAGTTTGCCCCACCCCACGCCCTTCATTTGAGAGGATCCCCAAAGTGAGTAGTGTTGCAACCTGACACATAGGGTTGCTGTGCTACTGAGGTTTGGACTGTCTGCCACTTTGTCTTCATCTATGGAGGGACGTATGGGCCGAAGCTCAGTGGCACTTCATTCCGCATTAGCCACTTGAAAACTCAGGAGGTATGCTCATTGTCTTCAGGAGCTGCTCATACTGTGCTACTTATTTAAAGCTAGATTGGAAGGTCATTGCAGAGGGCCTTGCAATGGCTCATTTGAGCCAGGGCTGCCCGGCGGGCGGGCGGGGGGTGGGGGCAAGTGGGATAATTTGCCTCGGGCCGCATAGGACCTCCCCCATGAGAATTTAGTATTCTATAGTATTGCAACTTTTTTTTACGGAAGGGGTCCCCAAAATTGCTTTGCCCCAGGCCCTCTGAATCCTCTAGGTGGCCCTGATGAGCAACTGCACTGTGCGGGGGCACAGGTTCCATTTACTCCAGCTTCGGCTGGCGGAAAACAAGAGGCCAAGCAGGGGATAGGGAGTGTAGTGCCTGTGGAGAATCCAGTCCATTATCTTTTAGATGGTCTTTTATAGTATCAAGTATATGAGCCTGGTAATGTCAGTCCATTCTGGGTTTTGGTTTTTACTAGAGAGTGCAGTTAGCTACGAACAGGGAAGCTTCCTGCTGTGCAGGATTAAACCAGGGCTCTATGGAATTTTGTTTTAAAACTATATACCACATCTGTGTGATTCATTCCAGAAGTGCCTAATAAGTTAGGGCACGACAAGGAGGAGCTTAGGTTTGTTGGGGAACTCTCTGAACTGACTTATGGAGCAGAGGGTGGCACACTCCAGAAGGAATCTCCTGTAACCCTAACAGTGAGAGTAGATTGCACACACTCTCCTCCACACAGATGAGCCAAAGAGAGATGGAGTTTCCCTGAGGTACAATCTATCTGAGGTTTCTCTTGGGAGGGAGCAAGTCTGCACCACCCCTATTTGGAACAATGCATAAATGTCACAGTCTAGTTCCTTTATATCACCCTTGGTCACAGGTGACTGGAAATGATGTACACTTTCCCTTCAAAGATAACTTGATTTTTTATACCTGGTGCAGTATGTGGCCATCAGAACGGATGGGAAGGAAGTAAAAGCTTTATGATAATAACTTGGGTAGGAACCCACTTACAATGTAGGTCAATTTCTGCCTTCTCCTGTGCTGAGGAGCATTTGGGAACTGTTCAGTCTGCTTGGAGTATGGTGTTGCCGGTGCCCCACCCTCTACCACAAAGGCAGAATCTGAGAGTCCTTTCCACTTCCCTCCACTACAATCATATACAGCAGATGGGGCACTAGCGAGTATTGTTTGGAGACATTTGTTCTCCAGTATCCTGGCAGTGTGGATGGGGTTGGATCCACTCTGTCTGAATGACAGGTAGGGCCTGGGACCCAAAACTCTGAAACATCTGTCACCTGAGAAGGACCACTTGTCTTGATAAATTGTCATAAAATCCTGTGATATGGGTAGGCTATGTTGTCAATTTCTGATTTATTGGCTTTTCACTTTCTAAAAAGAAAGTGTGATATGTTATATTCTTATCCAATGAAGAAATACTTGCAGACTTGGAACTTTGTGTACATAGACTCATAGACTTTATGGTCAGAAGGGACCATTATGATCACCTAGTCTGACCTCCTGCACAAAGCAGGCCACAAAATCCTACCCATCCACTTCTATAACAAACCCCTAACCTATGTCTGAGTTATTGAAGTCTTCAGATTGTGGTTTGAAGACCTCAAGCTTCAGAGAATCCTCCAGCAAGTGACCCATGCCCCACGCTGCAGAGGAAGGCGAAAAGAACTCCAGTCGCCTCTGCCAATCTATGCCCCCAGAGGAAAATTCCTTTCCGACCCAAATATGGCGATCAGCTAAACCTGAGATGTCGCAAGGACTACCAGCCAGCACCCAGGAAAGATTCTCTGGAGTAACTCAGATCCATCTCCCATAATATCCCATCATCAGCGCACACAGGTCACTAGCCGTTACAATTTTGCGTGTACTTCGTATACCCAATCAAAGATCCAAATTGCCAAATTAGGCTAATCCATCATCCACCATCCCTTCCAAAGCTTATTCAAGTCTTAGTCTTACTAGCCAGATATGTCTTTTTTGCCCCATACTCCGTCCTTGCCGAAGGCTCGATTCCAGAACTTCACTCCTCTATGTTAGAACCCATTCGTCTAATTTCGAGTCTACCAACATCCTTAGTTGTTCCAGTTTATACCCATGATGTTCTTGTGTCCACATTGGTACTAGTGCTTAAATAATTCCCTCTCCTCCCTAACATAATCCCTATATATTATTACAGAGGCAAAGCTATCCCCCTCACCTTCTATTTGATTAGGTAAACAAGCAGGCTCTTTGAGTCTCCTTTTCATAGGACAGGTTTCCAGAATTCTCCGCGCTCCATCCTAGTAGCCCGTCTCTGAACCCTGTTCCGTTTGGAGATTCATTCCTTCTTAAACATGGAGAACCAGAATGCACAAAGATATTCAGATGAAGTTCACCAGTGCCCTTATATAACGAGACCTCACTAACATTATCCTATATCTTGCTGGAAGATCACTCGCTGATGCGATATCCTAATACTGCATTACGCTTTTAATGCACATTCTGACATTGCGGCTCACAAGTCATCCCGTGCATCAAACAATCACTACCGAGTCTTTCTCCTCCTTCTGTTACTTCCAACGGATGTGTCCCCAGTTAAACTAAAATTTATTATGGAATCCCTAATCGCATAACCTTGTCAACTTTTCATATAAATTTAGCATCAACTATTTACTATTACTCCAGTGTTACCAAGGCTCATCCAGATCTTCCTGTATGAGATATCAGGCCAGTGCCTTCTCTGTGTTGCATTCTATCATCCCAGCTTGTGTCACTGAAACCTTTTTAAATTAGCACATTCCCATTTTGTGCAAGTCAGGCTAATAAACAAGGTTAACATAAGAGTCGGTCCCAAAACTGATCACTGAGGAACTCCACTAGTAACTCCTTCCAGACCTGACAGTTGCACCCTCAGTACGACCCCTTTTTAGTCTCCCCTTTAACCAGTTCCTATCCACCTTTTCAATTTTCAATATTGATCCCGATTGCTCGCAGATTAGACTAGAGTATCTCCATGTGAACCGTGTACAAATGCCTTACTGAAATCGAGGATAAATACGATCTACTGGCATTTCCTTTCTCCTAAATGATCGTTACCTTGTCTCAAAGAAGAGATCAGGTTGTTTTGGCCACAATCTACCTTTTTTTATATAACCCATGTTTGTAATTTCTACCCAATGTACATTGACCTCAGATGTCCTTAACATACTTTCTCCTCAAAAATTGTTTTCAGCAGCAAGTTACATACTACACATGGCACACTAACCAGGCCTATAGTTGTCTCGTCACCTTTTTTCCTTTCTTCCAAAAATAGCACCTCATAGTTAGAATTCTCCAGTCGTACAGACAACCCCTGAATCTTTACCGATTATACGACATTCTTGCTAATGGGCTTGAATATCATTGTGTCCAATTCTTTAATATTCTTGGGCGTGAAGATTGATCTCAGGCTCATCTGATTTTGCCTCCATCTAACGCTGTTCAAGGTTTGGCTCTACCTTAGATGTGAATAACGATCTTCCCTATCCTCAATTCCATTGTCCATGCTTCCATCTATCTCTAAGCTCCTCTTAAAGACTTAGGCAAAGATATTATTTAGATATTTGGGCCATGCCTCAGGTTTATCCTTACCTTCCATCCTCCGTCGTGTTACGGTCCACTTCTTCTATTCTTTGTTTCTCTTATTTCATTGGGCATCATGGCTATAGACAACTTTCTATTCTGCCTATGGTTTTTTTCTCCTTCTACTTGAATGCAGGCTTCTGATGTTTCAGCAGGCTCACTTTAAAGTAATTCCAGGCCTCTCTCCGCCTATGTAATCCACAAGTTCTTCAGGTCCAAAATCACTTCCCTAACTAATGTCCTTAATTCTTTAAAGTTATCCTTTTGAAAGTTCAAAAACCCTAGTCCCAGACTCTATTTTGTTTTTATTATTTTCCTTCCATCGTATCTCTTGAACTGATTAAGCTAATGATCACTGGAATCAAGGCTCGTCCCCCTACAACCAATTTCTCTTATATGAGGTCCTCACTAACTCACCAAAACCAAATCTTAAAATGGCATCTTCTCTTATTTGTATCTTTCAACTACTTGGCTGAAGAAATCCATCAAGCTATCACATCCAGAAAAATTCTGAGCCCTATATTGTCTTACTACACACTTGTCTCAGTCTATTATCTGGGAATAATAAGTTCTGCCACTAAAGACCACATATTCCCAATTAGTGTTTACTTTCACTTTAAACGACATTAAAGATGGTCTCTTATCCATTAATCAAATCAATCCCGCGGTCTGTAGACATTCCCAAGCACTATCTCAGGGAGGCGTCTTAGTAGCTTCTTTCCCAAGTGTGATTGTTGCCCAGGACAGACCTGTCTTATCCATTCCATTCACTTCTTATTTCTTTACAGGTTACCTCCTCATGAATACAATGCTACTGCCACCTCCTTTGCCTTATTGTTCTTGTCTTTTCCTAAACAGCACATAGCCTTCAATTACGCTGTACCTCCAGTCTATGCACTACTATTTCACCATCGCTTTCTGTTACTCCTATAATTCCGGTTTCAACTTCTTGCACCAGTCAGCTCTAGGTCCTCCATTTGTTACTTGGGCTCCTCGCATAGTATACAGAACCATCTATATTTTGGCATTTGGCTTCACGTCCATTCTTTACCTGGTATAGCGCACAGACCTTCTACCACCACACATCACCTATTAGACTGGTACTACACTACCCTTCCTCCTTATGTCAATTCTTCTGCTCCAAGGCTGTATCTCTCTTACTTTGTTTCTTCCTCTCAGGTTAAATTCTCGGCGTGGAGATTACCTGGACAATCTCCTAAACATCTCCCAAATTCCTAGTTTAAAGCTCCTTAATCAGTTGGTAGCCTCCATCCTAAGAAGTCTATTTCCCTCCTTACTCAGGTGAAGTCCATCCCGAGAGAACAGTTTTCTGTCCATAAATGCTTCCCAGTGGCCATACATCCCAAAGCCCTCCTTATAGCACCACTGCCCAAGCCATCTGTTGATTGCCATAATCTTGTCACACCTTTGTTGCCCTTCTCTAGGAACCGGCAGAATCCCACTGAAGATCACCTGAGCCTCAATTTTCTTAAGTGTCTTCCCCAGTCTCGCATAGTCTCCCTTGATACGTTTGTTTGAAAACACTTTGAATATCCATCAAAATGACTTTGAAGACTTAATTATTTCATGACTTTAGACAATTTTTAAAGTGGCTTCAAGATTTGTTAAGAAACTCCTATCCAATTCCATTGCAGGGTGATTATAAACCAAACTCAACGTTTTCCATCAAGAAAGGGTTAAAGCTAGTCTCCTATTTTGTAAGGAAAAATTATTTTATTTTCAGAAGAACTGAGTAACCCCAAATCCCAATGAATTCAATTGGATCCACAGAGGCACAACACCTTTGAAAAACCAGGTCAAAACCATGGTAACATTCTCCATTTTAGATGTAGCTGATTTTTAAATTCCAGCAATAAACAAAAGTGTAAAGTACTTTCAGCTGTCACATATTACTGGGTTTATAAAACCCACTTCATGTGTTTCTAATAATTGCTTCAGGCTTTTGCAAATTTCAAGTTTTCTACAGCATGGTTATTCTTTCTTATATGACCTCAGTCAGAGAACTCTGTAGCAATCTAATTAGAATTATCATCTAATTATACAGAGATAGCAGTTACTGTATGTTAAAGTGGGCTTGTCCTTCCAGTGGAAAATCTGATCTAAATGTCTGATTATATTTTCAAAATGAGCTACATGTCCCTGTTAATAATAATAATAATAATAATAATTTATTATTAATACCACCAATTTGCAGGGATGGATTCTTGAGGATAAGGAAGGGGGTGGCAGAGGAAAGGGAATAAGAAATTTTCTAGGAGGTGCTAACAAAATGTCCATAAAAAGCAGAAATGTTTATATATAAACTATATATGTAAT
Source organism: Chelonoidis abingdonii (assembly GCF_003597395.2). Classification (NCBI taxonomy): domain Eukaryota; kingdom Metazoa; phylum Chordata; order Testudines; family Testudinidae; genus Chelonoidis; species Chelonoidis abingdonii. The sequence goes on along the minus strand of NC_133769.1, from coordinate 78,998,376 downwards.
AATTTGTCCTTATTCTTTTCAAGCACTCTACAAACATTGATAGCTGATCCTCATAATGCTTCTTTGAAGTGTAAGAACAGGATCATGTAACTAGTATGGTTGAAAATACTAATTCGTTCAGGAAGGAAGGAACAGCTGTCTGTCACAACTTTGTGGTTGACAATACCAAATATACAGAAAGATCTAAGGACATGAGGAAGGATGTTCGCCTTGCGTCTCTGGGCAAAATATTTCCCCCACAGAATCAGTAAAAACTTTAGCCTGGATTTGTGTCCTGAAAATAAGGGTTTGAATCTGTTTCCATACTCCTAGTGTTTTATAATGTAGATATCAAGAGGCGAAGTGATTTTAATAATCTAGGTCTGGCTATAACTTTAACACCCACTAGAAGATCATGTGCACTCTTTGGAAACTTAGTGCTGACCAGGAGTCCATAATTTGAAGAATAAACTATTCAGAACACACTTTTATAATGTGGAACAAAAGGATGAAACACTGTATTGGGCTGTGACTTCTTGTTAATAGGGTGTTAGTTCCTAAGATTTCAGATTCATTGTTGAGGATTGATAGTTTTGACAGCTGGAAAAGAAAATATTTGCACCTATTTTTTGAGTAGTTTTTCAGTGGATCGGATTATATTTGAATAGATCTTAGACCAGCAACATCCACCTTATGGCTCTATTCTCTTAATAGACTGAATGCCACCTCATCCAAAACTAACCAAACACCCTTTCTGCTGGGGAAGCAGCGGCTCTTTTAGGAGCTAAGCTATAGGGAAGTTTTCAAATGTCAGAGGAGTTTGAAGTGGCTCTTTTATGTCACAGGATTGTTGATACAGAATAAATATAAGTATTTGTTGTTTGTGCAAAGTAATATGAGAGACTAACTCATTAGCATTTCTTATTCTTCCTGTGCAGATTGTTGTAGCCCAGAGACATAAAGAAGAAAATCATAGGATATTGGGGAAGGATTATAGAGATATTTTGCACTAGCACTATGTGATATTCTGTATCCTGCTCTTGGTTAAATAAATTCATAGTCCAGGATGTTGCAAAAATGACCATTTATTGACAGAAAACAAACATGAATATTCTAATGAACAAATAATCTACAGATGACCTTCAAGAACCACAGAATTTCACAAACCTGCTGTGCTATTCAGAAGAGATAAAGAGCAGTTCATTACCCTGTTAACTATGGTTCTTCAAGATGATTGCCTGCATGAATCCATGCAGTAGGCAATGGGCTTGCCACAGGCATGTAAGGTTAGAACTTTCTGGCCACTTCCTGGCTGCTCCCTACAGATTTAAAGAAATAGTGCATCAACCATCTTCTTCCTCCCATCCATTGTCTAACATCACTCACCAGTTCTGGCTCACTTAGATTATAAATTCTTCTGGACATGGATCACATATTCACTTATTAGGTTCCATGCTCATTGATAGTGATTGTAACAGCATTAGCACCCATCTCTCACAGGCACCCCCTTTCCGATTGGGTGTGAACCTGATTTTCTTTTTGTTTTTACAACAGGGTGGCACCCACCTCTTGAAAGTGCCCCCCCCCCCAGCTGATGGTTCTTTCAGTGACTCAGCCCTCTGGCCAAATCTTTAGTTCCCCTTCTGGGGTGTACAGTCTCTAGTTCCTTCTCAGATCTGGTACAGTGCCAAGCATCAAGGCTTCCCCCCAGAGGCACTGCCTTCTTTATCATCCCAATAGGGGTCCATCTCAATACTCTCAGTTTGTGTCCTTTTGGCAGCCCTCCCTAGGGTCAGTCTTTAACCAGACAATCATCTACCATCACAGTGCCCACACCTAATCTGCCTAGGTTCTGGGCTCAGTCCTTTGAGCTCAACCTGGCCACATTGACCTGTTCATGATCCTGCTACTCTTCCAACCAGCCAGGCACTCACCACTCCTTCTTCAAGCTCCAGGCAGCAACTCACTGCTCTGCTGCTTCCTTTTATATGGCCCTTCTGATGCCTTATTGGCTGCTCCTGCAGCCCCTCTAATTGACTGCTTCTCTGCAGCCACTCTAGGCTGCCTAAAGGACTTCTTCTCTGCTCTTTTCTGGGGGAGGGGGAGGCAAGGCCACTAGGCCTCCAGCAGGGGGCCTCTGGACCTAGTCCACACTGTCACAGTGATATAAAAATAATAATATGATGGAAAAAATCTGCACATGAGCTACAATGAATAGATATGACATTATTAAGTTTGGTTTGGTTTTCTGAAGCAAAACTGATATATAGAGAAACAAGAATGAATTGTTTTGCTATAGCACTTTCATACTATAGAATCTTCAAAATAAGAGTAAAATACATAAAGATAGTAAGCCCTGCTCCCAAAGGCTTACAATCTATATAAAATATTTAGATATAATCTATATTTCTACATGCATACAGCATCTAGCATAAAGGGTCTCTGCCCCTGTCAGGCCACCGGGCACATTAATAAGTATTACATGACAATCTTCTGAAGTTTACAACATCAAGAGGGTAATACCAACAACTGGTGTTCTCAGTTGCTTCTAACTACCCAGGTCACCTTCTGTAGGAATGTAGTGGGATCAAGAGAGGTCTCAGTTCAGAGCCTCCTGCTGCAATCTCCTTTCAGCTTGTCTTTCTGGTACATGTTTGTGCAGCATCTAGCACAGTGGGCATCAGGCACTAGTATAAGGCAAATAATAACTTCAGTGCCTTTTAGCAGCTAGTAGTAGACAAACAGCATAAGGGTGAGTGGGAGGATGAAGTAACAGTAACATAGAAGTCTCATATTTCCTTTTGAAGAATTATTGTCTCTATATATTATAAAGTAGTTTTGACATATGTACAAACTGATAATAGATACATTTAGTATATTATTTGTGAGTTGGAGAAATTACATTGCTATGGATAAAGTCATGTGCTACTGTTTAAACTCATCAAACCATGCATCTAGAAGAAAACTAAATTACTTGCTTAAATGAACCATATAAAATAACGGAGTTGAAGGAATTCTGTTGGATTGGGGAAGCTTATCAGGCATTATGCAGCCTTGCTTGTTTCTGCAACGTGGCTCCAGTCTCATTGAAAGGGTTGGATTTCATTTTTTCCTGTTGCACTGTACCTTGAAGGGATACTATCAAGGTTTACAGACCCAAAATATGCTCCCATTCTGAAAAATTTGTTTTTAAAATACCCCCTGATAGGTTTTTACCACTAATCTTGAAATAGTTATAAAATGCCAATGTAGTGAGAAAGGAGGGTGGGGGGATGATGATGAAAGATTCTATATAATGGAATCTCTCTCTGTGGTTCTTTCATTCCGTTTAACTCCTTTTTCATAGGTCAGTGCTATTATTGCTTTCCCCCATTCATTCTGAACTTCTTCTTGTCTGTAAATCTCATTGAATAGCTTGGGCATCACCTGCTTGAAGCAATTCTGTGGTTATGTTGTCACTTCTCGGAACCTTTTTCTTTTTCAAGCATTCTCTCAAGATCTTTGCTACTTCTTCTAAGAATCCTGACTTCTGCTATCCCTCATTTATACTGGGAAGCTTCTCCAGAACTGTTTCATTTACTGTGTTCTGTACATTGTATAGCTCTTCAAAATATTTTTCCCATTGCTTATTCTTCTTTGTTCAACCTCAGTTATTTGCCTGCACTTGTCTTTCACTGCTGACATCTTCAACAACCCCTGAGTCACATTTCTGTTAAAATATTCTTCTGCTTCTTTACATTATTTGCCTATTTAGTTGTTTCTATCTCTCTCTATTTTCTCTTTTATCTCTCTGGTCAACCTATTGTACTCAGCTCTTAAGACTTCATTTTCTTCTCCATCATCTTCCTACGCTTGTCACTCAACTGCAGCACTTAATCCATTTTCCATCTTGTTTTCTTCATTTTGGCCTTGTAGCCCACGTGTGCAGCCACTCTCGCAATCCCATTTTTATACTACAACATTAATTTCTTCTTTCACAGCTTCTCTGTATTCTTTCTCATGTCTGCCTCTTTTTATTTTATCATCCTAGATCTTAGTTCTTAGCATTCTTTCATTTGCTCTCAGCTTCAACCTCTTTGACGTTAGTATTAACTTATTCAATTCAATATTGGCCTCCAAAGATCTGTACAACACACTTGATTTCCATATGCGATTCACAAGTATGAACTCTATCATGTTATTCATCTGCCATCAGGGGATATGCAAGAACTACAGAAGAATCAGCTTTTTGGGTGTGCCGAAAGAAGCATTCACCAAGATGTTGTAAAGGATACTGAAGAGATATATGGAAGTGGGGCTTGCAGGGGAAAGGCCAGATTTCAACCAGGATAAAGTGCAATAGGTCAGCTATTAGTGATAAAACAGCTATTGGAAAAGTACATAGAACCCAAATGAACCTGCTACAACAGCTTTAGAGACTTCAAAAGGCTTTTGATAGCATTTGGCGGAAAAGGCTATAGAAAGTTTTGAGAACGTATGGGATCCCTGAGAAATTGATCAAGCTGATTGAAAGGATCTACAGCAAATCAGTGAGTATGGCCAGAGTAGACAAGAAGCTGACAGCATAGCGAAAGTAAGACAAGGATGCATACTAACAGCAGCTTTGTTAAAATGGGTACTAGCAGCAGTAATTGCTGTAGCACTGAGAGATGAAATGGAAGGAGTCATATTATGTGGCTGGAGAGCGAGTAATCTTAGATTTGTTAAAGACAGAAAGTGGTGAAAAGGCTTCATTCAGCTTCAGCATTACTGTTGAGCTGAGGTACAGAAATTGAAAAATAAGATGAATTACACTTCCCTTCTTCCTGCACCTCAGCTTAAGTTTTTCCTGGGGCATAGACCAAAGTTCTGTGCCTCCCAGACTCTTCAGAAATCATTATTCAGAGTTAAGCCTCAGAGCTATTGCATGTAAAAGCCTGAGAAATAGATGTTGATAGTTCCCAGTGAGTTTCAAACAGAGAATATCATGTGATTTCTTATTAAAAGAAATATTTAATTCACAAGAAAACTTTGAAAATAGGCTAAAATCAGGGTTCCCAAACTTCTATACTGAGGCTCCCTTACAGATATTTAAAAACTTTGTGGCTCCTCACAACCAAATACTGTTTTTTATTTATTTAGTTTTTGCTGATTCAGCACATTAGCTTCAAGAGGGACACTAGAGTTTGGTTTGGTTAGTAAATTTATTCAATTGTTTATGGTTCGTTTAATTATATAATCCAATTAACTCATGTCTTTCAAACTGTAGTTTGACAATACAGGTTTTTTGACATGGTCAGACACAGTCTAAGTTTTTAGTAAGAAGAATGGGCCTGTTTCAAACTGGTTAGTTGTACAATGTTTGTTTGAATCTGATACTGCAAGATATAAGTTGTTTCCAAGTTTAAATGATTTCTGTGTTCAGCTTTCACAAAAATCATTGCTGAAAACTCATCATCACAGAGGTAACTGGAAGTGAATGGAAGCCACATTTTCACAGGCTCATCACTGAGTTCTTCATACTTTCCTTTAACTGAAATCCAGAATTCATTGTTTGTTCAATTTGAAAATGTGGTCTTCAGTGTGTGGTCACTTGACAAGCCAAAACATTTTCTTGAACCAAAATACTTAAAGTTGGAAACGAGACAACTGTTACTGAGAACAGGTTTTGTATCCTGTGAGTATCCGGAAATTCATCTTCAATTCCAGGAAAATATTCTTTAAAATAGGAACGCAATCCAGACAAATTAGTTAATATTTGGTCTTTAATAGCATTTAGATCATTTTCACTCTGTTCTTTTAACAAATTCGACAACACTGGAAACATCTCAGTAACATCCTTTTCAAAGTGATGTCTCCAAAGACAAAACTTCTTTGTTAATTCCCATCTTTTCTCTTTCATGTCTAGTATAATGTGTGTTCCTACCTTCAAGTATTCAGTTCAGTGCATTCAGTTTTCCAGACATATCTACCAGGTAAAACTGACATCATCAAGAAGTAAGTCCACATTTCTTATGTAATCTGCAAGGTCTGTGTGATGGGTTGGATCACAGAGACCCTTGGGACTGCCACCAGATGTGCTGAGACTACCTCTAAGCCCATTTTCCCTGGCAGATTGAGACTTCAGGACTCTGCTTGGTTGTGCCTACTACAACCACAGACCCAGGTCTGAACCACATTCCTCAAAAAGCTGCAGGCTTAACTGAAAAAGCATAAGAAGTGCTCCTGTCTCCAACACCCAACACCCAAATACTCAGTTCCCAATGGGACCCAAACCCCAAATAAATCCGTTTTATTCTGTATAAAGCTTATACAGGGTGCACTCATAAATTGTTCGCCCTCTGTAACACTGATAAAGAGATATGCACAGCTCTTTGCTCCCCCAAATATTAATACTTGCTCTGTGTTAATTTATAAGTAAAAAGTGATGTTATTAAATATGAAGAGTAGGATTTAAGTGATTTCAAGTAATAACAAACAGAACAAAGTATGTTACCAAGCAAAATAAAATAAAAACACACAAGTCTAAGCCCAATACAGTAGGAAACTAAATGCAGGTAAATCTCACCCTCATTGATGTTCCAATGAAGCTTCTTTGACAGACTAGACTCCTTCCTAGTCTGGATCCAGCAATCATTCACCTCCATAGTTACTGTCCTTTGTTCCAGTTTCTTTCAGGCATCTCTTTGAGGTGGGAGGCTATCTCTTGAGCCAGCTGAAGATAAAGTGGAGGGATTTCCAGAGGCTTACATAGTCTTTCTCTTGTGGGTGGAAACCCCTCTATTCTCCTATGTAAAATCCCCTCCACAAGATGGAGTTTTGTAGTCACCTGGGCAAGTCACATGTCTGTGAATGATTCAGCTTTTTGCAGGCCGATGCCATTGTTTACATGTTAGTTTGAATGTTCCCAGGAAAGCTTAGATATGGATTGGTGTCTCCCAAGGTCCATTATTAGATAAGTACTCCCAATTACTTGAATAACCCCTTCACACTATGTTGACCAAATCTGTCTTATATGGTTCCTATAGCAAACACTTTAAATACAAGCATAGAGCCAACGCTCATAACTTCAGATATAAAAATGATTCATGTATACAAATAGGATGAATATATTCAGTAGATCATAACCTTTGCAAAGACATGTTACATGGCCTATCTAGCATAAAACATATTCCACTTACATCATACTTACACTCAAAACCATATTTCTATACAGCAACTTCACAGTCTGTTTTCCCAAGGGAGAAAATTCTGATTTAACCACGCAATTCAAAGATGTGCTGTAACCCTTCCCCCCATTACAAACCCCTGACTTCACTGTGAAACAGAAGCTGAGTGTAGCCAAAGCTCATTCCTTTGCACAGCATACTAAAACAATGTGTTTGCTGCATGGGATTTCATAAAATTAACAATTTTAATAACAATGTTGAAGACTTCAGGTTGCAACTCCTTCGATACCAAAGCTTGGCAATGTACCATGCTTAAGGTTGCCAGTTTTGGTTGGACATATTCCTGGAGGTTTCATCACATGACATAATCTTTAATTAAAGATTAATCTTTAAATCCTGGAGACTCCAGGATAAGCCTGGAGAGTTGGCAACTGTAATCTTATAGTGTGTCCAAACTGATGCTGGTGCCACTTTCTTTACTGTGCTGCATCCCCATTGTTCTCATCAGTTATGTCTGCTGCCCCATCAGTGCAAAGCCCCCCCCCCCACCATAGTCCAATTAAGACCTCTACCAATACAAATTTATCAAGGATCTTGCATATTTCCCCACCAGTGGTTTGGGTTGGAATTTCTTTGCAAAATAAAAGTTCTTCAACTGTTGTACCTGCTTTGACAAATCTCACAGAACACAGAAGCTGAGCCATGTTGGCTATATCTATTGTGGCAGTGCTCTGAGCTTGCTCCCATGGGTCCTGCGTTTCTAGAAGGTTTATGCTATTCTGCTGTACCCAACTGGCCTGGGTCTATCACATATCCCTCCCCCCTACTCAACCCAAAGGGGCTGGGCTGCTTGGGACGCCAGACAATGTATGCGTGATAAGCCATTGGCATTGCAATGGCGACTCCCTGCTCTGTGCTCTATGCGGAACTGGAAAGGTTGGAGGGATAAGAACCACCTGGTTACCCTTCTGTTCTTTTCCTTGTTCCGTTGCACCCATTGAAGAGGGGCATAGTCAGTCATAAGGATAAATCTGTGCCCCGGCAGGTAGTAACGCAATGTTTCCATGGCCCATTTTACACCGAGGCACTCTCTCTCTACTACTGCATATTTTTGTTCCTTCGGAAGGAGTTTCCTACTGAGGTAGAGAACTGAGTGTTCCTCCTCCCCAACTATGTGTGACAAGACAGCCCCTAACCCTACCTAGGATGTGTCTGTAGGATGAAGTCCTTGTTGAAATCTGGGGCTATCAATACGGGGTCACTGCAGAGGGCAATCCGTAGGTCTGTGAATGCCCTTTTTGCTGCATCGGACCATCTCACTGCATCAGGACTACGGGCCTTCACTAAATCCATTAGGGGACTTGCCCTTGGAGCAAAATGGAGGATGAAATGCCGGTAATACAACACCACCCGTAGGAATGCTCGGACCTGCTTCTTACGACTTGATCGAGGCCAGTTTTGGATGGCATCTAAGTTATTCGGTGGGGTTTTACCAGACCATTTCCTACAACGTAACCAAGATATTTGGCCTCCGTGAACCCTACAGCGCACTTAACAGGGTTCGCCGTAAGGCCAGCTCACCGGAAGGTATCAAGCACCGCCCCCACTTTTTCCAAGTGGGTCTCCCAGTCTGGAGTATGAATCACCACGTCATCCAAGTAGGCTGCAGCATAACTGGTATTGGGGCATAACAACTTGTCCATGAGGTGCTGAAAGGTAGCTAGAGTCCCATGTAATCCAAAGGGAAGGACCGTATATTGGAAGAGACCCTCTGGTGTAGAAAACGCAGTCTTTTCCTTTGCATCTTTGGCTAGAGGAATCTGCCAGTACCCTTTCTCAAGTCTAAGGTTGTCAAGTACCGGGCATTCCCCAGACAGTCCACTAGTTCATCTATGTGGGGTATAGGGTAGGTATCAAACTGGGAAATCTCGTTTAGTCGACAGAAGTCGTTGCAGAACCTTCTGGTGCCATCAGGTTTGGGGACCAACACTATTGGGCTGGACCACTGACTGTGGGATTCTTCAATGACCCCCATCTCCAGCATTTTCCTGACTTCCACTTTTATTTCCTCCCTTTTGGCTGCTGGCACCCTGTAGGGCTTCATAGTTACTCTGGCCCCAGGGTCTGTGATGATGTGGTGATATGTCACAGTTGTGTGACCCAACGTTGTCGAGAATACATTTTGATATTGGGCAATCATCTCAGTTACCTCTTTCTTCTGGGCTGTCGTTAGATCAGAAGATACCCTCACCTGTTCAGGATTTTTGTTCTCTGGGTGCAGCTTTTCTCGAATCACTGTGAATGCCTCTTGTACATGCCATAGTTTCAGAAGGTTGACATGATATATCTGCTCTACTTTTCGACGTCCTAGTTGTCGCACCTTGTAATTTACTTTCCTTATGGGTTTAACTATTTTGAAGGGCCCTTGCCACTGAGCCAACAGCTTACTTTCAGCTGTGGATAGGTCTTCAGGGTCTGGACATGGAGCAGAGAACACAAGTCCTTTGTCAACTTGGACATGAATGGTGATTCCCTGGTTTGTGAGGATTTCTTTTGGTAGCCCTATCAGGGCAAAGATTGCCACTAATTCTTTGGCAATGCTCTTGGAAGCTGTGTTTCGTAAGGGGACAGGTTCTGGGTAGGATGACAAGCACATACTAGTGACCTTGGGTTGTTTTCTCTAGCGGCCCCACAAGATCCATGGAGATCCGCTCAAATGGAACTTCGATGATCGGCAGGGGTACCAGAGGAGCTCTTAGATGTGGACAAGGGCTGTGCAGTTGACATTCGGGGCAAGAGGCACAGTACCCCCGGACGTCTTCATGTACCCCTGGCCAGAAGAACCTGTGTAAGATTCGCGCCTGGGTTTTCTCCACTCCCAAGTGTCCTCCAAAAAGATGATTGTGAGCGAGGCTTAATATTGCCTTCTGGTGTTTCCGGGGGACTAGGAGCTCTCTGCATTTGCACGACCCAGTATAGGAGATTTCTCTTGATCACAAAATAAAATCCTGGCCCCCGGGCCTTTCCCTCTATGGGTACCCCATCTATCCCAGCCACCTCCTTCCTGACGTTCTCGTACTTGGGTCTTCCACCTGGTCCCCTCCAAAAGTCTCTCTCTCTGGGCTTAACAGCCCAAACTCTGAGGGATCTGTCTCTGCCCTCTTGGCTGGCTCCGTGACATTGGAGCTGGAAGTGTTCTCTGACCCCTCCTCTGTCTCAAGGCCCTCCCCTTCAGTTTCCCATGTAAGTCTGCCTACACAGGTGACCCTCTGTCCTTGTATCAGGATTCAGGTACCCAAGGTCTTGGCCGCCCTTCTTTCTCTTTTGGTCTTCCTGCCTTTCCCCGAGACAGGGAATAGCTCCTGGGACATTTCCACAAAAAATGGGAGGAGACATTGTGACGTGGAAGCCTCCTGAAGTTCAGGGATCTCCTTTCCCTCTAATTCCTCTGGTGGGAGCAAGTTTCCAAACCTGGGGAATCTCTACCTATGAGCACAGGGTATGGGAGGTTTGGGACTACCCCTGCTTTCACTCCAGTGACATTTCCCTGAATTTCAATTTTTACTGGTATGATGGGGTAATAGCTAACAGTCCCATGGACACAGGTTACCCCTGTATGCTTGGCCTGCATTAACTGGCTGCGCTTCACTAATTTACCCGAAATTAGGGTGATAGCACTCCCCGAGTCTACGAGTGCCATAGTTTTTACACCATTCAATTTTACCTGCTTTGTATATTTATGTGGGGTGGCTGCGACCCGTAGAATATTGAGTAGGCTTCATGGGTCTGCCCTGTTCCCCAGGTTACACTGCCTTGTCTCTATGACATTGGGACACTGGGCAGCTATGTGCCCCAACTCCCTGCACCCATAACACGTATAATTGCTTCTAGTCACTCCTCTATTACATGGGTTAGGGGGTTTAGTCTCAGGGTTCCCCCCTCTCAGGCCTTCCCCTTCCTTCTGGGTTCCCAACTGGTTTTCGACCTCCCTCTTCTTCCACCCAGTACTTCCTGGGAGTTTGGCCTCCCGACCCTTCATGGTTGAGGTCGAGTGTTTGCTTCATGATGGGCCTTTCTTGGGTAGTTGGGTTAATTCCCTGGCTGTTATCTGTCTTTCCACCAATGTGATCATTTTGTCATAGGTGGACGGATTGTTCTGGCAGACTCATTTGCGTAGATCTGGCGACAGTCCCTACATGTAATGGTCAGTGACCAAAGTCTCTAAAATCTCCTCCGGGCTGCATGCCTCGGGACATAATCACTTCCAAGCGAGGTGTATGAGGTCGAATAATTGGGACCTTGGAGGTTTGTTATCCCTGTATTTCCACTCCTGGAACCTCTGGGCCCGTACCGCTACCGTCACCCCGGATCGTGCTAGGATCTCTGTCCTCAGCCGGGAATAGTCAGTGGCATCCTTAGTTGGCAGATCAAAGTAGGCCTTCTGGGCCTCTCCACACAAGAAAGGGGCGAGAATGTTGGCCCACTGCTCCAGGGGTCATGCCTCACACTGTGCAGTCCTTTCAAATGAGAGGATACGCCTCTATATCATTGTCTGCCATCATCTTTGGCAGACAACCAGTGGCCCTCAGGGTTCATGTCTCATTGGACCCCCGGGCCTGGGTGGTGAGGATCTTCAGCTGGTCCACAACCTTGCGCAGGAGGGCTCGATCTTGGGTCACATGGCTCATTAATATTTGGTTGGTTTCCTGCTGTAACCTCATGGACTCCTCTTGCGCCATTGCCTGAGCCCGAGTGGCCTCTTGCTGGGCCACTGTGACTTGCACAGCGCTCTCACCACCTCCTCCATGGTGGTACAAACGAAAAAACCCACAACCAAAAACCCCAGTGCACTTTTTTGTTTGTTTGCTTGTTTTTAGTAAAAACCTCTTTGTTCCACCACGCGGGGCCGCCCAGAGGATTCAGGGGGCCTGGGGTCTTCAGCGGTGGGGGGCCCCACTTTGGCAGTAATTCAGTGGGGGGGGGTCCTTCTGCCCCCTGCCGCCGAAGACCCGGAGTGGAAGAAGCTCCGGGGGCCCGGGCCCTGTAGGAATTTTCCAGGGCCCCCAAACAAAGGGGACCCCAAAACCCCATTCCCAGATGCCCCTACCCCGGGGGCCCCCACCCCGCCGTTTCCAGGGGCCCCTAACCCTAGGGGTCCCAACCCCCCATTTCCAGGGCCCCCAAACAAGTGAAGGACCCCACTCCAGGGGCCCCAATAAACTCTTGGGGGGGGCCCTGCAGGGCCTGGGGCAAATTACCCCTCTTGCCCCCCCCGGCGGCCCTGCTACCATGTTGTGAACAATCACGATCCCACTCTGACACCAGTTGTGGCAGAGCTCTGACCTTGCTCCCATGGGTCCTGCGTTTCTAGGCGGTTTATACTATTCTGCTGTACCCAACTGGCCTGGGTCTATCACACTATGGATTCATCAAGCTGCACTGCAAAATGTATCATCTGCTCCAGGACATTTTCTGCAAGGTCATCAATGTATCAACATATGGTACTACTTGATATCAGAATGGTTTTCAGTGCTATGGCTGCTTGTTCACCAGTCATAATTCTATGCATTTCTACTTCCCACAGCAATAGACAGATCTCACCAATGTGTGTGCTTGCTTGCATTTCGCAATTTGCATTGCCGCAACATAAAATCCTCCTCAGGCTTTTTGAGGAACAGTTGAGTCTTTAGACTTGACCTTTTTTGCTGCTTTAATTCTTGTTTCCAAAGGAAACATTGTGGCACAGATTCCAGGTGTATGGTTTCTAAACCTCACTGTAGTTTCCCTGGCCTCAGACTTTCATTTACTGACACTTGCAAACAAATGGCACATTATGACTATGGACTTTCCACAGTTAATACTGAGACATGAAAGTCCAAACATAATGTAACTACCATCCTATTGTCTCATTTGCTTCTTTTCCTCTTTACCTGTATTAAAGTCATCATCCTCTATCTGCTAATGCTGGTGCTGCCATCCCCAGGAGCCTCTCTGTTCCACCAGGGACTTTCACCAGAGAAATTTCCTGCTGAATGCTTTCCCCGGCAGGGAGTCTGTCTGTTGAAGGTCCCCTGCAGGAGCAGAGGGCACAGAGAGATTCCCAGTAGCAGAAGCATCAGACACAGTCCCATAGATAAGACACAGGTGATTTTTAAGTCTCGTTGAATAGTTTCTTAATTTGAAAACAACAGTTTCCCCCAAATGCTTGTGGCTCCTCCATGAACACTTTATGGGTCCCCAAGGGAGCCATGGTTTGGGAAGCACTATTCTAAAACATTGTAAATACTATTTAGAATATTTTGAGCAACTGTTACATAAAAGCTATTAGACAGTAAATCTATTGGTGTTCCTTATATAGACGTCCCCACTTTATTTCTGTTAGGTGTATTCAAATATAATGTTTCAATTTTCTATACTTTAGATATCAAAACACATTTCTCTCTGACTTTCTTTCAGAGATGGCTTTTCAGTCTGTAGTATGTCTCACCTGGACCCTTCAGAGCTTGAGGAGAAAAGCAGCCTCTCAATCCTTTCAAACACTTCATAGTATCCTGTCAGCAAACAAACAATGTGGGAATCGCCACAGCTATCGATATTCCAGTCCTCGGGTTAATATATCTGAATGATCTTCTCAGTTGCTGGTGAAACAGAAATCTTTAGCCTGTATCCAAAGTGATACAGATATTGGGATCACCATACAAAATATCCATTCCCTGGATCTCTGTAAGGCTGTCAGTTTACAGCGAACCATATTATCCCCCTAAGCGCAGCAGAGAGTATATCTCTATTATAGACATACCCTATATGTCTGCATCAGTACAGCTGCACCACTGCAGCACATCTGGACAATGGGAGAATGCTCTTCTGTCACCATAAAAACCCCACCTCTGCTAGCAACAGAGGCTATGTTAACAGGACAAGCTCTCCTGCCAACACTACACAGTACAGACAAATGCTTATGTTGCTCTGGGTGGGGGTGTTGGAATATTCACACCCCTGAGCGAAATAAGTTTTGCCGACATAGGTTGTAGTGTACATGTAGCATAAGTCAAGAGAGAATGTACAAACTCTCACCTCACTCGTGCTGCCGCATTATCTCTCTTTAACTGAGGGCAGGTCTACACTACTGCTTAAGTTGATCTAAAAGTGAAAAAGCCCCTCCTCCTGAGCGACGCAAGTTACAGTGATCTAAGCTCTGTCCACACTGACGTAGCTTCTTACTCTCATGGAGGTAGAGTAATTATGCCAACAGGAGCAGGCTCTTCACCAGATGCTGTGCAGGCATGCCGATGTAGCACTTCTAATGTAGACCTGCCCTCAGACATAATCCCAGCAGTACTCTAGGGGGTAACAAATTGCTCTAGGAATTATTTTGGAGATGTTCAATGGCCTATGTTATATAGGAGGTCTGACTAGATGATCACAATGGTCCCTTCTGTCCTTGGAATTTATGAATCTATGAAAATATGTTCTTCCCCATCCCAGCTTTCTCTCTAGTTCCATAAAATGCACCATGATGTACCAAATATTATCTGAATGGAGTGGCTTCCCTAGTAAATAAAGCTGGAATAACACTCACCTGTATCCCAAGTGTTACAGGTGTATGGACCCAGCCCTCAGAGCAAACTTATCATTTGATCCTGCATGGATCACCTGCTGAGTCCACAGACCAGAGGTGTATTTAGTTTTTGTATTTTTAACTCTTACTACATTTAACTTTTATCCAGTTGCAGTCTGACTGGCTCAGCTATCACAAGATGATTAGGGTTCTGACCTGCCCAGTAGAGTGCTCATAATGAAAACTTCCTGTAAAGCTTCAGAAGAGCCAATGAGCATGTCTAGTAACTGCCACACCCTATTTCTAGATGTTTTGGGCCCTTCTAGCTGAGTTGCTCTGGCCAGCACTCTGCACGTGTGCAGAGACAGAGTATCCCAGCTCAAATCCACATCTCCTTCCCACAGCTTATTTCCCTTCTTGGGGCAAAAAAAAGTCAAATACTGCAGTATAAAGCATGTGGGTTACATCAGCGTCGAAGCTGGGCAACCATTCAACCAATTCAGGGCACTGGCTTCATTGCAAGCAACCATATTATGTTGTCTTTCTCATTCTTCCTGTTTTTGAACAGGTGGCAGTGGCTTTAAACTCATGAAATTCATGTGCTCTTTGGACCTCAAAGATCAGGAACCTCAACAGTTACATTCTTCTGTTGGTTCACTAGACCACAGCAAGAAGGAAGAGTACAGGGAATGCATGATCTGAGCATTCACTATCCTGAAACCACACATCTTAGACTGTCATCTAGCCTAAGTGGCAGTCCAGGATATGTGAAGTTTAAGAGTTTAAGATTGTCATGGGCCTCTTTTTTCTGAAGAAGTGATAGTGAAAAACTTGTTGGGGCTTTAAAAATTTTTTGGGGATGGACCCTGCCCATGCAAATTGGAAAGGGGAAGTAAGGCACTCGTTCATCCCTGTTTACACGGCTGGGACCTAGGGTCTGGTTGTGCAGAAGTAAGTACACTCTGCATGCCCCTTGTTCCCAAGCATAATGTGCGGTCAGAGAGTGTGCCAGGAAAGGTGGGGAAGGGATGGAGCCAAGGTTCCCCCTCCTCAATGCACTGTGCTGCACAGATGAGCTAGTGCAGGGTGTTTTCTAACTCTAATAGTATAGTCCAATAGCAAATTACTGCCCCATAAAGTCTAGAGTAATAAGGAATCAGAGTGGATTGTGTTTCAGAGGACGATACCTCCCAGGACTACTGTTCAGGTGATGCTGTTTACACATTGCGTTTTGTTCAGGACCGCCCAAAGATAAAAACTAGCCCTTTAAGGATATCATAGCAATTGTTCCAGAAGTAATTACAGCTCAAATTACAGTTCCATATAGAATGCTTAATAGAAGGAATTTGTTAATTTAGTATGGTACATATAAAAATGAATCCTAATCACATTTAATTTGCATATTAATAATGGCATCTCACACTAATCCTCATTTATTTTGTTTCAATATGTAGCAGGCCTGTTCCCCTGCCCCCCCCCCCCACTACTTTGTATCATTCTGATTTGGAAGCAGAGGTGTAAATAACTAAACAATGTGAAAGACCATGAGAATCAAGTCTAAAATGATCCTAACTGTGGTAACTTAAAAAATTGAACTGGTTGGGAATTTTCCAGTGAAACATTATTTGAACAAGCAACAGAGAGACCTGTGGCATCTTTAAGACTAACAGATGTATTGGAGCATAAGCTTTCGTGGGTTAATACCCACTTTGCGTCTTAAAGGTGCCACAGGTCTCTCTCTTGCTTTTTACAGATCCAGACTAACACAGCTTACCCCTCTGATACTTGATTATTTGAACCGAAAATACTGTGTCTGCAGGAAAAACTTCAAATTTGAATTAAAAACAAAAAAAAATCATTTCAAGTCACTTCTTCCTGAATTGAGATATTTAATTTTTTTGAAACCACTATCAGGTCACTTGATTTCTGGCTGTGATGCTGTGTTGCCTCACAAGAGTTGTAAATTCAGGGGCCTAATTTTATGCCCTTATTCTCCTATATAGTCTGGTTCCCTACCTGGTTAGACTACATTTCCCATGATACAGCCCTTTGGTTGAACTGCTGTGATGTATCATGAGAGTCCCAACTGGTAAAGGCACGCAAATGTGACTCAGATGACACTCCATGGCAGTTTAGATAGACACAATTTAACATTGAATGAAACTGAAACTAATTTTAATTTGATTCAAAACCCAAAACAAAATATTTCAACCCAGGAATGTTGGAACATTTTCATTTTGATTGAAAATGCGAATACAAAACGTTTTGACATATCTGAATTGAAATCCTTCTGTTCTGAGAAATTTAATTATTTCAACCTTTTATGTTGATCAGTGATGAAAAATTTTTTTGAAATATTGTAAATTATCACTGGACAGAAATTCAAATTTTCAACTATTTCTAGTAATAAGTACATTTTTTTCACCTGCAGTTATGAAATAGGATATTGAGGACCTAATGTGATGTTAAAAGAAGCATTTTATCATTTTGTCATATTCCTACTGAGCAAACTCCCAGACCAAAGTTACCATTACAATATCCCTAAGGAATCCATAAGTATGTCATTGGAAGAATCAAAATGGTTCATCTGTTTACATTCTGCCTCATTTACTTTCTAAAATGTAATCTCAGTGTTTATATTGTACCTCACTTCATTATTAAAGAAATGGACTATGGAGAAGCCACTGAAAAATTCTTTGCTTTTTCTACTAATTTTCATTTTGTAGGGAATATATTTTTTCCTAAAATTATTATATAATAGATTATGTTTCTGTAAACTATTTTGGAGTTTTTTTAAGGAAATTAATGATATTTTATCATTTAGAAGTCTAATTCAGAGAAACCAAAGCACTTCAGAATTAAGAATTTGTTTAATTTCAGCCTGGGCCCCATTTAAGTACTGCTGCTGATTAGATGTATGTGTGATTTTTTACATACGAATTTTTATACCAAGAAACCAACCAATCAACCAACCAACTAACCAAAAAAAAAAAAAAAAAAGAATTAAGGATAGAAAAGGAGCCTTAAGATTGAATTTTTCTTTGCTTTGAATAACTTCAGTCTGGTGAGGACCTGCATATTATTTTGTGTTTAATGGACATTTTTTTCCATTGTAATTTTTAGCACTGGAGGCAACAGAATGGAACCACAGTAGTATCATTTAGATGAAATTGTCAAATGGAATTGGCTGTAGTATAGTCAGGATAAAATTGACAATAATTAGAATTCAGTATTTGCATACTTTTACCTATACATTTTACCAATAACTTTTAGAGACAGAAGACAATCAACATTTTAATTTGTTTTATTAAAAACCCATCAGGTTTTTTTTCTTCTTAATGTCACGACAAAGTGTAATGAGAATTGTTACAGTTTGCCAGTGTCCGCTTCCCAAAGCTTATTTTAAATTGGATGCATTAAGAATGTATTTGCTGCTCTAGTGGCAAGTCAGTGCAATTTTTGAACCTTCCTTTTTCTAGTAGTTTCATATTTTTTCTCTACACGTTCTAATCCGATTTCTAATTACCACTTACAGTTACAGTATTACTTCCTTGACTTTTGAAAACACAACTTTCTAGAAAGAAGCAGTGGGGGTGAAATCCTGGCCCCATTGACGTCAATGGAATTTTTGTCTTTGACTTCAGTGAAGTTAGGATTTCACCCAGTGAGTCTTATATCTGCGTATCATTATTGCCGGGGGTAATGCAGGAGCCTGGGGGTGAAGGGGAAGGGGGGAAGACAGATGTTTCTGAGGTATATTAGAAAGAATGTTTGCATAACAGCTGCCAACCTACTACTGTGTGCTATGCTCATAGGTACCAGCTCTGGCTGGAGCACCCACAGAAAAAAAAATAATGGGTGCTCAGCATCCATTGACAGACCTGCGGATCAGATCTTCCCCCTCCCCACCCGAGGGCCCCCTGCCCACTGGTGGGCCCCAATGATTAGCTCTTCCCCTCCCTCCCAGCACCTCCTGCCTGCCACAATCAGCTGTTCAGTGGCTTTCAGGAGGTTCTGCGGGGGGGGGGGGAAGGAGTGGGGTCAGGAAGAGGCAGTGGAGGGGCCGGAATGGGATGGGGGCAGGGTGGGAAGAGGCGAGGTGAGGACAAGAAGAGGTGGGGAAGGGGTGGAGTAGGAGAAGAGCCTGGGACGGAGCTGAGATCGAGCATCCCCGGGGAATTGGAGAAGTCGGCACCTATGGCTATGTGGTCTATTCTTATGATAGCCCACAAAGGAAGTAGCTCTTCAGAATCAAAGAGTAAAATGCTAGCTCCACTGAAATCAATGCAAAACTTCAATTAACTTTACTGGGACCAGGATTTCAACCACAGAGAGCTGTGCTTGGAGCTAAAGATCTAATTTGATAGTAAGAAAATAGGTTTGGAAACATGCCTTACTTTGAGAAAGGTAAGAATTTCTTATTCTGATGAAGGAAAGGCCTTATAAAACCTAAACAATATGTGTCTTACTGTGTGTATATACTTATATGCAATAAATACATCTGTTCCTAAACAATTTAAGACTATAAATCTATATATTTGAATTAGTCAATATTTGAGCCAGATTGATGGTGCAGATTCATTGATTGTTTGCATGGAATTTACAATGTATACAAAGATGAGTCATTTAAAGGTCCTCCTTGTTTTGAAACATTTCCAAGATGATTGTAGAATATTTTTGAAATGTGCATAAATGTACAAATGTACGTTTTCTGAGGAGACATTAGTAAGTTTTATTCGTTTCCATTGTTTTATCTGACAAGCGTGTTCTATTTTTCATGATTTTATCTCCTCTTGATAAAATGACAGTTTGAAACTGATTGTTTTCTTTGCAAAAGATGTGGCAGGCTGGGCAGTCAGCATGTCCCTCGGCCTGTGCCATTTCCTGCAGTTCCATTGGCCTGGAGCAGTGAACCACAGTCAGTGGGAGCTGCGATCGGCTGAACCTGTGGATGCGGAGACAAACAAACCAGCCCAGCCCACCAGGGGCTTTCCCTGAACAAGTGGCAGCCCTAGTTTGAGAACCACTTGGCTAAACCACTGAACACCTATTGATTGAGGTCAACAACCTACAGGGGATGCCAAGAGCAGGAAAGATGGCAGTATCACACCCAGCTGACAGGAGACACTCATGAGAGGTAAGTGTCCCCTATTATGTACTGAAGCAAAATCAAGCCAATTTAAATAATCCAGCAAGAAATTGATTTGTGGTAATTACTGAAGCCATGTTAATACATGAACACTGCTGTTCAGAACATATTTTGGCTCTTTATATGGCTAACTCTTTAGGCATGGATATTTTATATGTAGCATAACTTTATAGACCTGAGCTTATCTTCTTATGTATATGAAAATCAGGATAAAACCTAAATGGAGTTTGAGTCTCATTTTGTGAACAACATATGGAAAGAGTCTCTATACAAAGTCTATTTACATTCATAGATTATTAGGGTTGGAAGGGACCTCAGGAGATCATCTAGCTCAACCCCCTGCTCCAAGCAGGACCAGTCCCTAAATGGCCCCCTCAAGAATTGAACTCACAACTTTGGGTTTTGCAAGTCAATACTCAAACCACTGAGCTATGCCTCCCCCCAGATAATTCATTAATATAATTATTAACACATAAAAACATTAGTAACGGTGATCACTTTGAGGTGCTGTAATTACTATAATTATTAACTTGCTCCAGGTCTTGCTATTTATTTTCATTTTGATTTGTTGTGTTTGTTCCTCCTTACTCCCCTATGGTTCAAGTGGGCCACTTAGCCCATTTTGTTAATATATAATGGCAATGAGTATGTTCAAATCTTAATTAAAAATGGCATTTACAATGGAGGCCATTCTATTATTTTGTTATGTTGATTATTCCTTCCTTAACCTAACTCAAAAAAATTGCAGAGTGGCTATCATATTGAACTATTGTTTTGGATATATCTGGTATCTCATTAGTGGTCACTTTTTCAGGTACTGCTAAGGAAGGAATGATGCTGTTACAAACTTGACTGATAGGAAAGGCCACGTTGCAATCTACATGGTTTGTTGTGGTGAGCCAAAAAAGGCAGCTTTAAACTCTCCACTTTTGGTTAGGAGGATTCCATATTGTACTAACCCTATCAATCAGAACTTTTCTAATGGATTTTATTGCAAATATACCGTACCATTTACTAATAAGAGTAAATTATAATACTGTCTTCCATAACTAGAGATGAATCCCATATTAAAAAACTGGATCCAAACACCCTCAAACTTTGCGAAAAGTTTAAATTTAAATCAGATGTTCTGTATAGGTGTCAACTCCAGTAATCACTTTGGAAATCTTAGTTCTTTTGCATAGAAACACTGGTAGCACATTAGCTCAGCTCACAGAAATGAGCGAGTTTAGCAAACCACCCAAATTCTTCTTAGTGCCAATTTTCTTTCTAGTACCCTAGAGAGATATGTAAAATAGCAGTGTGTAGTGTAAATATTTTCAATAGTTTTATATTTGTTTTGCTTTTAATATAGCACTTCACTTTTCTGTCAGTTCTCCTGTGGCACTAAATTGTAGTTAATACAAGGGTAGGTCAACTCATGTATAAAGTGTAGAAAATAGAGACCCTGGAAGTGTATACAAATTCCTTTACATCTCTTGGAGTAGGATTGCTAAAATGAATTGTCATAAACAGATAGCTAAGGGTTAATGTCTCTTTCACCTGTAAAGGGTTAACAAACAGTGACCTGCAACACCTGACCAGAGGACCAATCAGGAAACAAGATACTTTCAAATTGGGGTGGAGAGAGTTTGGGTGTGGGTCCTTTGTTCTTGGTCTGTTGTCTCTCTGGCTCTGAGAGTGACCACACGTATCTACGGCTTCTAATCTTCTGTTTCCATTTGTAAGTACAAAGGTAGAAAGACAGTATAGGTCTTTTAAATTGTTTCTGTTTGCAAATGTGTAGTTTGCTGGAAATATTTTAAATGTATTTTTCTGGATAAGGCTGTTATCCATTTCTATAAGCTGAAAGACCCTGTAATATTCCATCTTCAATTTACAGAGATTATTTTACTCTTTTTGTTTTTATTAAAAACTTTCTTTTTTAAAACCATATGATTTTTTCTCCTGTTAATGCTAAGTATTGAGTCTGTACTCCCCAAAAACTTGGTGGGAGGGAAAGGTAAATCTTCTCTTTGTGTTAAATTCACAGAGTTGAATCTGTATTGCCTCGGGGAGGGTGCGAAGGGGAGAGAAACCCGATCTCTCTTTGTGTGTTTCAAGGGTTGAAGCACGGTAATCTCCTGGTGTACCCAGGCAGGAAAGATCTGGGAGGAGGTTAAGAGGGGAAGGGAATGGTTTATTTCCTTTGTTGTGAGACTCAAGGAATTTGGGTCCTGTGGGTCCTCAGGGAAGGTTTGGGGAGACCAGAGTTTATCAGGTACTTAAATCCTGATTGGTGGCAGCATATCAGACCTAAGCTGGTAATTAAGCTTAGAGGATTCATGCTAGTACGTCATTTTTGGACTCTAAGGTTCAGATTGAGGAACAATACTATGACATGGCGGCAGTGGGAAGATAGAATCAAAAGCCAGTAAGATTATTATTTCTTATCTCTGCTAGCTGTTTGTAGCAGGAGAGAGGGTTTCAAACTACAGCCAGAAATTTTTTTTCCGTGCTCCGTTCTGCTGTGCATAGGATTGGCCTCAGGCAGGGCTTAGTTTTAAACGGTGTTGTCTATATGACAATAGACTCCAACTGTGAGTCAACAGAAACTCCAAGAACATATGCAAATTAAAAGTTTTTGTTCTAAGTTGGGAAGGGACTTACAAAAGCTAAAAAAAAAAAAAAGCTCTGCTGCTAAGCCAACCCCAGGAGACACAGAGCCAGCAGTTCAGACAATAACACAGAGGCACCCCAAATAAGAAAACAGGAACATGGACTTCCGGGCAAAACTGGACAGAAGGCACAAATCAAAGACGCAGACCACAGGCGACAAATGGAAAAGAAAAAAAGAGAGTGAGCTGAAAAAAGGAAAGAAACATCAAACTGGCAGCCAAGAGACAAGCACCAAGAGGCAGCCCACACGAGAGAGCAGAACACAACAGAAATGGAAAACAACAAAAGAACTGGAAAAACAACAAACAGATGAAGAGAGGAAAAAGAGGACAGCATAAAAAACTTGCAAGACCAGGCAGCGTGCTCCAGCCAGTTCTAACAACCCTTCGCCAATGATTGGTCCACATCACAAAGAATTTACCTACAAGGCAGGTGATGACACTGAGGCCTTCTTAGAAATTTTGAAAAGGCCTGCCTTGGGTACAGCATCTCTGAAAAGAAAGTACATGGTAGAACTGAGGTCACAGCTCACTGGACCTTGCAGATGGTGGCGGCTGAAAGCCTGTAAGGAGATATGTAACGATTTATAAACTTTTTCAAACAGGCCACGATACAGAATGGGGATAACACCCTGAATTGCCCATCGCAGTTCAGAGCCCTAAAATGGAAACGATGAGTGTCATTCCCCGTACACGCCTACCACATTGCAAAAAAATTATGAAGCCTGGATATCAGGAACAAAGGTTAACAATATGGACAAGACGCACCTCCTGATACAAATGGAGCAGTTCTTAGTATGCATTCCTGAGGAAATAGGAGTACATCCTAGATGGGAAACCCAAACGGTAATCGAGATGGGGAGATTGGAGCCAAATGGATGAAAGTGACAGAAAGAAAAAAACTACTGTCAAGGGAACGAATACCCCAGGGGGCACCACGACAATAAATCTCTCAACAAAGGCAACCAAGACCTACCTACAAACCAAGGAAAGCCCCAGACTACCTATTATTCCCACCTCACTGTCTCCAGTACCCACCTCGACCCAGTGACCAGTCAGCTGGAGATGCTTTAAGTGTAACGAAACTGGACATATAAAGGCAACTGCCAAAGAACCCCAACGCAGCGCAAGTCATTACACACCATCACACCAAGATCTCCAGACCCAGATGCCAAATATTCTTGGAGCCAAAGGGAAAGTTTGAGAGTTGGCGAAAGAAAGTTACGCGAAGGTGAGAGACACAGGGGCACAGTGTCAGCTATCCACCAATCTTCGTAACCCCAATTCGTCAACCCAAAGCCCAATGACAATTGACCCCTCATGTCAAAAGCTGGTAGACTGCCTACAGCTGAATTGCTGTTCCAGTACAAAGGCTGGTCAGGGAATATGGACTTTTGGTCTATCGAACTTATTCCATCCCCATGCTACTGGGGGAACTTGGCAACCAGGTGAAGCGGCCAAAGGTGGGATGGCTTACACTGCAACACCAACCAGGCAAGCCCTTTCCCGCACCATTCCTTTCCTGAGCCATCCACAGAGGCCCGTCTATGGTTACCAAAGACCCAGACAAGGATTAGGGGACGATGGATCCTTGCCAACAACTAAAACCGCCACAGCACTCTCACGGTTCCCGACCCTCGCGATATGGCAACAAGCCAGCACAGCGCCAGCATTGCAAACCCATGGCTTCACCTCAACGCCAGAGGGGCCGTGAGCCTGAACTGGCGAAGCAGCAGAACAACCTACCCCAAGAGGTCAGCCAGAGCCCCTCGACAATACCACTGGTGCACAGTGGAGAGCAGATTTCACCAGCAACAGAGAACAAAACCGATCAACTACCTCGCTTGTCCAGGGGCCCAGCCCAAGTCACAGTTCAGAACGAGACTGGTGTCTCCTGCCTCACAAGGGAGACAGTTCCAGACGGGAGCAGAAGCACGATGACAGCCGTTTCGATATGCCAGTGCGCGGAGGCACGGTACCCCCACGGGCTCTCAGCTCTTCAACCAGATCCCGGTTTGTTACGAACAAGGCTTTTATACAAGAGATTCTTTCTGGTGGACACAGGAAGAATGCAGCGCAACAACAGTGCGTGGTTCCAACTAAAGTCCGGGGGGAGCTCGTACCTTAGCATGATCACCCCATGCCATTGCTGGGGTGAACAGAACCAAAGACAGGTGGAAGTGCTTCTCACTGGAGGGGTTGGGCAAGACGTTGCCCAAGTATGTCCGGTCTTGGGAGTGGCAAAGAGTGGAAGCCCCAAGGACCAGGTCAAGCCCTTCCAGCCACTTCCCATAAACTGAGGTCCCATATTCACGAGTTAGCGTGATTCTAGGGTCCTTTCCCAAAAAGACCCCAGAGGAAGCAGTAACGTATGACTTTGTGGATTGCTTACCGATGCCGACAGCAGTGTAGCTCTAGCAACACCAGGGCTAAAGCTGTGTGGGCCAGGCCCCTAACAGATTTTTGCCAGGCGTAGGTTGGCCCTCCGACATCCTTCAGAATTGAGGTACAAATGTCTGCGCAGGACCATGAAAGACTGTGGGACTCATGGGGTGAATCACTTGGTTGCCACCTTTTTTCCCACCAGCAAACCAATGGCCTGGTGGAAAAGGTTTAATGGAACTTTGGCCATGATAGTAAATTCATTCGTGAACACTCCATGATTGGGACCTAATGTTACAACAGTGCTTTTGCCTACAGGGCTGCTACCAACATCCAGTTTGGTTTTCACTGTTTGAACTTGTGTATGGGCCACAAGGGTTTTAAGGGGGGACCATTTACAGAAGTTTGTGGAAGGCCACATGGGAGGGTTCGACCTATCTCCAGATTATACATCTGGACTTGTGAAGCAAACCTAACAGAGCACCCTCGACACTCTTATAGCCCTGTGCTAAGAACAAACAAATCTAAGGAATGCTCAAAATGAGCAAAAGCCTGTTATAACAGACATACCAGAAAGCTTCCTTCAAGGTAGGGACAGTATGGCTTGAAGGCGCAACAGGCCCATACGATGAAAGCATCATGGATAGGGCCATCACCGGTCCAAGAGCGCCTGGGAGCTGTTTTAACACCTCATTAGCCATTTCCAGTTCCTCCCTAAAGCCCAGAGTGTTATCATGTTAATTCTCTCAAGCCCTTTTATTCCAGAAGACTTACAGGTTTTGTCAGTTTACAGTCCAGGAGGAGATGCGCTGAGTGGCCTGATGATGTCTACTACGAAGGAAAAAGGTCGGTGGCATGGAAGAGGTGAACCTCTCCACAACCCTGGACGTTTGCAGCGGTACAAATCAAGGAGCTGATGCACTAGCTTCACCCCATGTTCTCAGCCACCCCAGGACGGACTGAATGGGCATACCACTCCATTGACACAGTTAATGCTCACCCAATTAGAACACCCCCCTACACAGGTTGTCTCCTCATGCCCAGCCGCTATTAGAACGGGAGATCCAGAACATGCTACAGTGGTATAATTGCCTCATCTACCAGTGCATGGGCATCTCCAGTGGTTCTGGTACCCAAACCAGGTGGGGAAATACGCTTTTGCATGGACTACCATAAGCTAAATGCGGTAACTCGTCCAGACAACTATCCAATGCCACGCACCGAGAATACTATGACAGGAGTATTGAAATCACAAGCTCATTTAGTGATTCACATAATAATGTGAATGGATGTTCAAGGTCATGATCTGTTCATATGTCTGAAAAATCTAGTATTTGCTACCAGAAAAAGGACTACTATCTCTTTAAAAGTGGGTTTATGTTTGCCATAGTAAGTAATAAAACTATAATTTATTCTTAATAACAGAGAATACACATTTAACTACTTATAATCGTAGTGGAACATACATAATAATCAGCAAATGGCCCCTACATTGCTATGCAAAGATTTTATTAAAATGTATCAGTGCTTTTTCATAAAAGATCATCTACAGAAGACCACTTTGATGGGCAGATAGGCAATAGCTATCTTACTTAATCCATTTATCTAGCTGAGACAGTGACAATTGTTTACTGCATACTTTGTCTGCAACAGTATGGGAAACTTATCCTCACTGCTCAGCTCATTGGTTAAATTCAAACCATGCAGTAAAAATGCTTATCTCTTTGGAGAGTCAATGTACAAACCACTGAACTGAAAGAAAAGCTGAGTGGGTGATGAAGGGAGGATGGAATCTTTCTTGTGGCACAGCTCAGTGATTAAAGTCAAGGCACACACAATGCAATTCAGGAGGGATATATGGAAAGGTCACTTTAGGTCACCTGCGTGATCTCCCAGGCCAGGACGAGCCGTGCACCAGATCAGTCCCCCAACAGAACTTAGAGAGCCTGAGGACAGCTGTAACTTGTATCAGTTGCCTCAAGGGGACAATAAGGTAGCAGGGGATCAGCAGGCTAGAAGTACCAGGACTAGTATGGCTGCAGGGAGAGAGCTATCATGTCAGCTCTACACCTTATCTGTGTAGATCTGCTGGCTTTATGGGCAGTTTGTGCCTGTGGGGCAGCACAGAGTGACCAACATAGCACTCAAAATCTGGGCCAAGAAGTGTTTCTTTTGCAAAGCTCATGTCTGTCTGCAATTAGTGGAATGACTGCTCCTTACCTGGAATCTCTCAGGCAGGCAGTGTAGATCATGTTATGATTTGTGCATTCAGTGTTGGCTCACTGGAAGGCATTCAGGCTTGCACTATGGAAACATGGTGTTGGCTAAAGAAGTAGCCCCTGTGCAGAAACCCTCTGTAGAAGCTGCAAAGCCAGCTATGCTCTACCTCCTGCAGTAGATCTCAGCTAATGGGTATGTTGGCTGGGAACAGAAGTGCCTGGGTGTGAAGGTGATTCTGTGCCACTGTAGAGCTTTCATGGCCAGCTTTAAAATCAGATATGTGCAGCGTGATTTGATATTTTCTCTTCATAGGAAGAAGTTACAGTGTTGCTTTAAAGGCCTGCTCCTCTAAGGTTTGTGTGTGTGATGTCAATAGATCATGTATCTCCCTCAGGGCCGACCCACAACATTTTGGCACCTGAGGCAGGGAGCTCAAATGACACCCCCATGCCCCCTCGCTTGGGCCAAAACTTTGAAAGGTCTCAATTCTGCCTTCTTTCTGTTCTATTTCTCTCATGGTACTGCTCTGCTACCTACTCCAATAAAGGAGAACAAACAACTTTAAATGCCTTGTTCAAAAATTTTAACTAACACTTAACTTTCAAACGCCTGAACAGCAAATGTAACTTTTCTTTGCATAGTAAACACTGCCATTTTTATCTATTTGAATAATCAAAGTGGTGCTTCCCCTGCCTTTTTGGTTGCAAAGATTTGAACTGCTTCCTGAACTCCCACAGTCTGGGCCAGCTCATGTTCTATTGAGATGGTTGCAAGGCCAACCAGCCTCTCCTGTGTTATTGTGGAGCGTAAATGTGTTTTTATTAATTTCAGCTTGGAGAAGCTGCGTTCTCCACTGGCAACTGTTACAGGAAGTGTTAGAAGTATGCACTGAGCAACAAAAGCATTTGGAAAGAGGGCGGTCATCTTATTTGTGCACATATATTACAGAACAGCCTTTGAAGTTGATCCTGCTGAAATGTAATTTGAAAGGGCTTTCAGTTCATCACCTAAATTACTCGCATAAATATTGTGCATGTCATCATGTGTCAACACTGTCTCTAGTGCCCTGCATTGCTGGTGTAGGTCTTCTTCAGGTATAGTGAGAAGTTTTGGAATATCATACAACATCCCAAATATACTGCTGTATTCCTTGAGCTGCATGAAACGATCTTCAACTGACTGTATTGCACAATCTAGCACCTGGTTAAAGAATTCAACTTTTAATTTGTTGTTTGGGGTCTCTTATGGAATTAATCCCATGCCTTGTAATCAAAATGTCTTCTTCGGTGATGTTTGTATGCTTGAATGGGTGGAAATAGCTTCAGGTGAAGTTCCTCTGCACAACTTTGTGCAGTCTTCAGAACGTTTTCAAATCCCTCATCTGACACTCAGGACTATAGCTATGATTTTGCCTTTGTCCAGTTGCTCCATTGCTCCAGATCTATCAAGGTCAACACTTTGGGTCCCTTGCTTACAACATTTATTCAAACAGTACGTCATGCCACAACACTAGTCACACAGAATTTGAAGTTACGTATGTTTCTGGTGATTCCATTTCCCCTTGCACTGTTCTCCATGACAGTTCCGTCATAGCATTATCCTCCATAATGGCAACTATGGCATCATCTATCTTCCCATTTGTGTTTGATAGCGTTTAATCGCTCCCACTTCGCTTTCCCATGTGTGTACTCTAGTGGTTCCTTGTCAGAGATGTTGCTTCTAAATTTGCCTTGATCGAGTTGATACAGAGAAAAATACATAGATGCTTGAATTATATGAAAATTCAACAGCCTCACCAGAAGCTGATGCTGCATCACTGACCACCAAGTTCAATGAATGAGAACTGCATGGGATGAAAAAACTCGACGGTTTAACTCTCGGATCCATGTCTGCACTCCTCTGTTCTTTCCTTTCATGTTTGGCACATTATCGTAGCCTGACCTCTCATGTCAGCTATGACAATCTCCCATATCTTCCAGCTTTTTAAGAAGCACATTTGTCAAACCAGCTCCTGTAGTATCATCAATGTCATTAAATTCTAGAAAATGTTCTCTGACAGTCACCATTGCAGGGACATTTTCACTAGGTTCTGTTGTTACAAAACACACCATTAAAGTAATTTTTCCATATGGCTGATATCAGGTGTGCAGTCCAGAATAACAGAGTAATATCTTGCTGACTTCAAATCTGCCACAATCTTCTGTTTGACTTTTGTTACCAGTAACTGTATGATCTCATTTTGAATTGTTTTTCCAAGGTAGTGATGTGTGTACATTCTTGGGTAGTGACTCTTCTTAGATGATCCTGGAATACAGCATCAAACTCAGCCATTAGCGCCACAATGTTAAGGAAGTTTCCATTGTTTGGCACATACAGCTGATCTGAAATGCCACGCAGTGCTAGGTTTTGGGTAGCAAGCATTCTCACAATGGCGATGAGCCTTTTCAGAACATTTTGCCAGTAAAAAGACTCTGATGCAATCTTCTCTTGATGCTGATCATCTAAGGTGGCCTTTAACCTTAGTCTCATCTCTAGCTCTTTCCACCTATGGAATGCTCTCTGGTGATTTGCTGCCTTCTCATGGCATGCCAGATTTATAGCCAGATTTTTCCAGTCTTTGTTCCTGTAGAACCCAAATGTGGCTGGAACATTAAACTGGAAGAGTTTGCAACAAAAACAGTATGTAGCATTCTAGGTTTTTGTGTACATAAGCCATGGCCTCTCCACTTTGTCACCATTGGGGATTTCACATCAGTAATATGTTGGATGGAAACTTCTATTTTCATTGTCTTTGAGGAACATGAAGTTTTTCACTTGCTGAGGCCCATGCAGTACAAGAGAATCCCTCGGTTATTGCTCAAGTGGGTCCACAGTCCTGGATCATGTAGATTTAAGGAACTAAACTCAGCATCAGCTGTTTCTTACACCTCCACCACACTCTTCTCTGATCTACACTTTTCTTTCAGAATGTGCATGGTTATATCCATTTGAGATGGAGATATGGATGCTACAGTAGCTGCCAGGTCACCTGCACTCTGACTAACTGGAAGATCAGGCATGTCCTCACCACTCACATCCTTCCTGGGGCCAGAAGGCTCACGTGAACATTTGTGTCTATGTATCTCAGGAGAGCTCCTTCCTGCTTAGATAGAAAAGCTTCCTTTGCTTTCTTTTTCTGAATGCTGCCCGAGAGGGGTGTTTTCTTCTTTCACTCATGACTGCAGTTCTGTGCCAGCTACAGTAGCTCTCAACACTCAACTGCAGGGGACAAATAAGCAGGCTGGTAGCAGGGCCTGAGTTAGGGAAGATATCAGCGTCTTAAGAGCCTAACTGGCTCCTACTACTCCAGTTGACTGCCTGTTCCCTGGTTCAGGGAAGCAGCAGGAAACAAAAAGCTCCCTGAGAAGCTAGTGTTAATCAATCCAGGCTCCTGGGGGTGCTAGAGAGCTACATAAGAGGCTCCTCCTCCTCTCTCTCCCTGCAGCTTCTGCTGCTTTCTGTTATTCCCTCTCACCTTTTCTCCTGCCTGTCTGTTATGTCTCTTGTGCCCTGTTTCCTTCAGCACAGCACTCCACCATCTCTGTGCATCTAGAGCAGAGAGAATACATATGCACCAGCAGCAGACACAGTTTTCTACACTCTAGGTTCTACTGCCGCTCCCCTTCTCTCCCTCTCTACCCCCCATCTGGCACCGCTGGTGGCCGCCTCAGTTTGCCTCATGGTAAGGACAGCCCTGATCTCCCTTTGGGTGTGCTTTCTTTTAAAATTATCTATCTACAAAAGATAAACTGTGTGTCTTTTCAGGGTAGGACATACACAGCCTCCTTTCTTTCTAATTTCAGCCTCCCCCTCTAAATGATTGATTAACAACACAACCTAAATAAATAACTCACTGATACTGTTCCAATATTACTGAAGTCTCTGAAAAATGATGGATGGGGTAAAATTGAGGATTCAGTAACTTGAAGGCATTTTGCCCATTAATCATTTTTATTCTCATTACTACTTTGAAAGGACAGTGCAAATAAGTTCCTAAGAAGTACAAACCTGCACTTAGCATCCGACTTGCAGATTGATGGCTTCACCTCTTCAGCAGGTACTACTGAGGCATATTAAAACACATACTCTGGATTTCAGCCCTGTGTAGTAATCCTACACCATTTCAGTCCCATTTCATGTTATCTTTCAAACCTCAGAATAGCTAACTCAAAATTTCAAGCACCAGTAAATTATGAAGCCATACCATGTATACTTTTACAAAGACATAATTTTAACAATCTCTTTAAAATTATGCAACCACAAATTAATCATTAAGGGACAGTCATGCTGCCCTCACATTTTAACTTCAGAGGGTCTAAGACATGACTACAGGCTGCAGTATCACTTTAAAATAGCAAATGTCATTTGTCTGAAAATGTTAATTAAAAAAAGAATCATTCCTAGGTTGAGAGGGAAAGAGGGATTCCTGGAGGGATTTTTTTCCATCATTAAATAATTATAACAGTGCAAATGTGCCATTATAATATTTTCAAACAATACATGTCAATTTCATATTCAGGATTATTTAAAAAACAAAATGCTAAGTTTGAGGGAAAAACCCAAACAGTACATCCATATAAAGATGAGACCATGCCTTTAAAAAGAGCCAAAACAAAGAACAGTTGTCCATTAAAATGGACAGATTAAACAAGAGAAAGTTAATGCTAAATTTGGGCTTCCTACTAATGTTTATGAAACCACACAAGGGAACTGTGAACTAGGAATTGGACCACCTTAATCCTAATTGTGTTTTGTTGTCATTTGACCACTTAAATGGCTAATCCTTCTGTAGCAAGGCTGGGTGTTTTAGATAATGTATATAGCTCAACCATTCTTTTTCTAATTACCAGAATGTTCTGTATATTTTGGATTGGTTAACATTGTGTTTGCTTTAGAAAATATTAAGTTACAGTATTAAACCGGCAATCACATTAATGGGATAGACTTATTAGAAATGTTAATCAAAACACAACACCCATCTTGTTTCTTTGTAAATATAATACCAATACTTTGGGCTAAGTGTTTTAAAAGGATAGACCAAAATCCACAAATCACCTCTGTTTGTGTGCGCAGATTATTTAAATTCACATGCAAATAGATATTTTCCAACATGTATCCAAATGTGGATGCACAGAGGCCTGGGCCTCTATATTTCAAAATATTGGCCTTTGTCTGTTTGCTTATTATATTGATCACTGGAGGGCTTCCATGTTATTCCATGGATGAACAAAAATTGAATTTAGGTATCTATAACAAAAACCCCAAAATTCAAATAACATGAATTCATTACTTCATACTAGCTTGTGCCATCACTGAAAATGCCACAAAAACTGTATTTAAATTACTCAGTTTTTCTTTAACATACAAATAAAACTTTTCCTAGTTTTTCAATATGAATTTCTCTATAAATAGGACTACAAAATGGAATTTATATGCAGGTCAATACCATAAAACAAACTGTCTCAAGTTACAGTGCTTTGTATTCCCAGGGGAATATGTAAATTTCTCATCAGTATGGACCAGAGTAGACAGTCCCTGACAGTGTTCTTTTCTAACATCCTAAATCGGTATGGTGACTCGGCTGCACGTGTAGCAAATGTTACCAACATAGGGTAAAAGTTTCTGAAGTTCCTAAGTAGCCTAGGAGTCCAAGTCTCATTGATTTTCAAGGTTCCTTTTAGGTGCATCACTTTCCAAACATTTCTTTAGTCAGTTCTACAGCTCTTGAGATGGAGAAGGAGCTACCTTCTTCCATTATATGCTACAGGTGGGAGTGAACTGTGGCAGAAAAGCAACAGCTCTTCTACATACTCACCTGCTGACACAGCCCTCGCCTCTTCAATGCTGTGCAGTAAAGGGCTACAAATCTATGGGGAGTGGAGTGTGGTGATATGAAGTTGAGTTGAGGAGCAGCTGGAGCCATGGTGATATGCAAAGAGTTAATTTAATGGCGTATTCTACTACCTAATCCATGGCTTTCAGAGTGGAAATATACTGGATAATTACTGTAGCTTAAAGCAGCAGTAACTCACTCTACTTCATCCCTTTTAATTCACTTTGGAGTTGGGAGAGACACACCCCAGGACAGGAGTATATGTTAGCAAATGGCAACTGAGTTGGTAAAGAAGCCAGAAAAGTTGGCAAAGGTCCATGCCCTACCTACATGGAGGTAGCCTGGGATCCAATGATTTCTTTCCTCCATTCACCATGGTCAAGGATCCACAAGATTTGCAGGCCGCTCCTATAGCCATCATCAGCCCCCAAACCTTCCTCTCCGAGGGCAGAATCCAGATAGAAGTGCAAGTTCAAACATACAGATATTTTGCTGTTTCTGCACTCCTGAAGGTTTTTCCACAAGATTGTAACATGTTGCCCATAGTTCTCTGACTGGCAGTAGCTTGGTATCTCAGCTTCCACTTGTATCCTTTTTAGCTCAGGGAGGAGAGGTGAACATCTTCCATTAGTGTCCAAACTAGAAATCTTTTCTCCTTATATTTCTGCCACTGTGGCCACTCTAAACCTTTTTGGCAAATATTTGCAGTGAGGGTTAAAAAAAACCCCATTTACATTAAAGTAAAGCTCTAGCATTGCCACTGATTGTTCCTTTGAAAAGTGGCATTGAACAATGTATGTCCTTCTGTCCTCCTTAATTTATTTGGGTGTTTTCATTCTTTAAATGTATTATTAATATTTTGCAGGGTATTTTAGGTGCCAGGTGTTGATCAGTGCAATTCCTGGAGGGATGTACATTTGAACTGGCAAAGAAGAAATGACTGGCATCCAGTTTAGATATTTATTGTCAAGGT
The DNA here is from genome assembly GCF_003597395.2 of Chelonoidis abingdonii. Lineage (NCBI taxonomy): Eukaryota > Metazoa > Chordata > Testudines > Testudinidae > Chelonoidis > Chelonoidis abingdonii. Next base: position 78,964,438 of record NC_133769.1, on the reverse strand, counting down.
TGGGTCTTTTTCGTCATGTCATTCACTGTGAAACTAATTCTAAAAATGCCATCTAAGACCTTCAAGGTCTGAAAGGTTCATGACAACATATTTCAAATGCAGATTATCAATAGTCACTAAAAACTTAACATTTTTGCTTTTCATCTGTACAGCTTCAACATAGGAAATAAAACAGTAATTTTTGTGATAGGGTCAAAGCATGCAGTCTCATCCCAGATAAAACTTCCAATGATGTCTCATGTGAGTTTTGCTCAACAAATCTTCAGAATTTGGCCCGTAGTGTAAGCAACTAGTCTTTGCACTGGTTAGTTCTGTAGGGGCTATGGTATTTCTTCCCTAGTGTGATTCTCATCATCAGAAATTCATCAGCACTGCCTCTTTGCATCACCTACCTCCCCCCCCCCTTTTTTTTTTTGGCTGGAATTGGTCGCAGCATGCAGTATAGCATTTTGCATAACCTCAGCCCCTATGGTAGAGGAACATCAATGATATAAGATTCCTCCAAGGCCATGGAGGACAGGACATAATTTGCATGACAACTGATAAGGTAATGTGTACTATCCCCGTGAAATGTCCTTGAGCACCACATACGTATAATATTTCCTTCTGCATATATCGATTTTTCCACAAAAATTTTTGCCTACCACCTGCTCTTGAGTATATGTGGTCAGTTCTCTTTAAAATCACATGTGGCTTGTGAAAAATAACGCTCTGCTTGGTTGACCCTAAATAATCCTGCTACCATTCCTGATGTCTTAATTTTGTATACGCTAGTAAGTGAGACACTAAAGTGCATAGTCTCTGATTTTAGCAAAGTATTGTCAGTCTGACACTTTATTCACCCAAGCCATTTTAAATAAATCATTATCTGACTGTTTACACACTTATCCATGAGAAGTTATAAAAAGGACATTTACATTTTTTTTGCCAAATAATACCTGTCGCTTCTTTATTTTAAGAATTACTTTGTTCTGTTTCACTATGCTCTCATTCAAGTTAAGTTACATGCAGTCCTGCCTTATCTGTATTTAATACATTGTGAGGATATAAAGAATTAGGCAGTGACCCTTAACAGAGAGGTGGAGAATAAATTAATGAATGCCTCAGTCTCTGCAGTAGATTCATTCTTTGGTACCTACTGTCTCCTTGATAAGAGAGGGAATGTGAAAGGGAGGATTTTTGAATGACCTTGTGCTTTTGTTCTGGCACAGAAGTTATTGGCTGACTGTAAAGAAACAGGTTGTGCTATTACTGCTACCTGACCCCATTAAGTGCTCACTGCAGTTTGGTATAATGGCTTTTATGGTGAAGGGGGAGCAAGAAGACTTGAACAAAAGCCAGCATTTATTCATGTAGTCAGGGTTGAATTGGTTTAAAATAAAGTAGTTGAGTAGAGTGTGGTGCAGCTGAAGAGGGCTAGCTTGTCTGTTTAAAGCACCCTCTGAAATCAAAGCAAAGTTATTGTGTTTCAGAAATGTGCATGTCAGGAGGTTTCCTGTACAAATAGAGTGAATGGAAGTTGCCTTTCCTAGTAAAAATGATTGGCATATATAAATTGCTATTGTAAGGAATCCTGGGGAAGTCAGTAGGGTTCTATTTTCCTTTCATTGCCTTAGTACTAACTCCTATTAGTACTAATGAATTATCCATTTTAGCACTTTGCTTCAAATGACTAATACTTCATGTGAATGTACATTATATGCATAAATCTTTTGTGCACTGAAATAATAGATTGTAAGTTCTTTGGAGTAGGAACTGTTTCTTACAGCCCCTAGCAAAACAGAACTCCAGTCCCGATTGGTGCCTCTGAGTGCTACTGTAATATAAATAATAAGGGCCAGATTCCAACACCTTTGCTCTCACGTTGAGTAGTATTTTACTCCACAAGTAATCCTATTGGGCCAGATAGTGCTCCACATATGCTCCTATGCAGGAGCACAAAGGGAGTAAGACACACTCCCTTGGGACAGACCTTGGGATTGGGGCAAGGGAAAAAGCAGATTCTGTGTGCCCACTACTCCTGTCCCTAGCAAATGAGCAGGAATGGATGGAGTTTTGGCCCTGTCCCACCAATATGCTGTTCAACGTAGGTGAGCTAACGCAAAGGGGACTAACAAAGTCCTGATCTGGGCCACTAGCAGATTAAACCCCCCTGGAGCAAGCTGGGTGTAGAGACACAATTCTTTCCCTTTTCTGCTCCTGGAATTTCTAGAAGACAGACTTCATACGGAAAAGCAATCTCCTGGTTTACAATGAGATTTATTGAACAGTACCAGACTCTGTAAAGTGTTGTAATTTGATCCTGTATAATTAATAATAATTAATGTACCTTACTGTTGTGAACCTTTATAACACGGTTGTCTGCAAACTTGGACAAAGGCATTATATTACATTTGTCATTTTAGATAATAGCAATTTGAAATTTTACATAAGGATAATTCATGTAATATGCCTACCATAAATTTAAGTCAATATTATAAGGCAGCACTCAGCTCTCTCAACAATTACAATAGAAATAAATACATTTAAAATAGTTAAGGTCTTACATTTTATATTTAGTACAGGAACAAAGTAATCAATTCAAAACCAACAACTTCCAGAAATCTTGTCATAAAAACAGATTCTCCAAAAAGAATATACTGGTTTTAATTACATTTTATGGATATTTATTGTCAAATTCTTAGCAGTAACCATCAATATTAATAATTTCTAAGGAAGTATGATAGTAAACATGGTTGGAGGAATATCATATCATAGCTTTCGTGTTATTCCCAGTTCAACAAAAAACCTTAAATCAACGGATCTTTATAATAGTTATGGGCATAATAGTCACAGCTCTTCAATTATTAAATCTCCAGACACTTCACATTAAGCATGTTTTTAAAAATTTAAATACAGTCAGAATCCTTCTGTCAGCAAGTGCTGCCCTTGAGAGGAAAAACTTCAATAATTGTCTCTGCTAGTAAGTGCCAAGTCAAACAGGAAAATGTTAAAGGGGAGAGTAATAAGGAGTGAGGAGGTAAAGCATAACCTGCAGTCCTCTCCAAACCTATGGAATAGACTTGGGGTTATACAGTAACACATACCTTTGCAGTCTTCTGTGCCTAGGAAGTAACAGAAAGTGATCAAATAAGAGAGTTCACAACAAGGAAGTCAGGGAAAGCGTGAGACCCTTAGTGAATTGGGGAGGCAACCTAGTGACAGATGATGTGGAAAAAGCTGAAGTACTCAGTGCTTTTTTTGCCTCAGTCTTCACAGACAAGGTCAGCTCCCAGACTGCTGCACTGGGCAGCACAGCATGAGGAGGAGGTAAGCAGCCCTCAGTGGTGAAAGAACAGGTTAAGGACTGTTTAGAAAAGCTGGGCATGCACAAGTCCACGGGGCCAGATCTAATGCATCCAAGGGTGCTGAAGGAGTTGGATGATGTGATTGCAGAGCCACTGGCCATTATCTTTGAAAACTCGTGATGATTGGGGGAGGTCCCGGGTGATTGGAAAAAGGCAAATATAGTGCCCATCTTTAAAAAAGAAAGAAGGAGAATCTGGGAACTACAGACAGGTCAGCCTCACCTCATGGAGCAGATCCTTAAGGAATATACCTTCCTCTCCTCCAAGTGATTCAAAATGATCAGGAACCATCAACATGGATTTACCAAGGGCAAGTCATGCCTGACCAACCTGATTGCTTTCTATGATGAGATAACCGGCTCTGTGGATATGGTGAAAGCGGTGGACATGATATATCTTGACTTTAACAAAGCTTTTGATACAGTCTCCAACAGTATTTTTGCCAGCAAGATAAAAAAGTATGGATTGGATGAATGGACTATAAGGTGGATAGAAAGCTGGCTAGATTGTCGGGATCAATGGGTATTGATCAATGGCTCAATGTCTAGTTGGCAGCCAGTATCAAGCAGAGTGCCCCAGAGGTCTGTCCAGGGGCCGGTTTTGTTCAACATCTTCATTAATAATCTGGATAATGAGATGGATTGCACCCTGAGCAAGTTCGTGGATGACACTAAGCTGGGGGGAGATACACTGGAGGGTAGGGATAGGGTCCAGAGTGACCTAGATAAATTGGAGGATTACACTAAAAGAAATCTGATAGGGTTCAACAAAGTCAAGTGCAGAGTCCTGCACTTAGGACGGAAGAATCCCATACACTGTTACGGGCTGGGGACCAATTGGCTAAGCGGCAATTCTGCAGAAAAGGACCCGGGGATTACAGTGGACAAGAAGCTGGATATGAGACAAGAGTGTACCCTTATTTCCAAGAATGCTAACAGCATATTGGGCCGCATTTACAGGTGGATTTCCAGCAGATCAATGAAAGTGATTATTCCCCTCTATTTGGCACAAGTGAGGCACATCTGGAGTATATCGCCCAGTTTTGTGACCAGTCCCTGTGGCCCACGCTGCTTCCCACAACTTCCATTGGCTGGGAACAGTGAACTATGGCCACTGGGAGCTGCGGGCGCCTGTGCCTGCAGACGGTCAATGCAAATAAATTGTCTCGCAGCCTGCCAGCAGATTACCATGATGGGCTGCATGTGGCCCGTGGGTCACAGGTTGCCCACCACTGAGCTAGGCTGTTCTCAGTGGTGGCAGATGACAGAACAAGGAGCAATGGTCTCAAGTTGCAGTGGGGGAGGTCTAGGCTGGATATTAGGAAAAACTTTTTCAAGGAGGGTGTTGAAGCACTGGAATGGGTTACCTAGGGAAGTGGTGGAATCTCCATCCTTAGATGTTTTTAAGGCTCAACTTGATGAAGTCCTGACTGGGATGATTTAGTTGGTATTGGTCATGCTTTGAGCAGGGGGTTGGACTAGATGACCTCCTGAGATCTCTTCCTACCCTTATCTTCTATGATTCTATTGCAATTATGATTTAATGTAGGTGATTAGCCTAGTGCATTTAAATTACCATTGAAGTTGCTACTGTGTAAGTAATGCTAAACATTGCAGTGATCCTAGCAGTCATCATATGATGTCTGACTGTTCTAGCAGGCTGATGAGTTTGTGCCCTTCAAAAACAGAGACTGGTTGCTAATGTGCCGACAGAAAGATACTAGGTTTAATACAGAAATAATGTATATGTGCCTAAGGACACCTTTTTTGTTTCATAGAGTATCTTATAAGCATAACAGGCAATAGGGTTATGATTCAAGAATGAACTGTTTTCTCATATACAAACTGTAATAATGCTGGACAAGAGAGAGACCCTTAAGAGAGAATAAACCTGTATTTTTAATTTTTTTTCAAATATATCTGTCACATAAAAAACAAACCCTATGTTAAAAGATTCTAAGGTGGCAGAACCAAGGACATAGATGTTAGAAAATGCCAGAATTAAGGTTGCGTTAATTGCACGGTAAACTTCAATTCTGGCATTTCCTAACTTTGAGTGCTTAACTTTGCAACCTTAACATTCTTTTAACATACTTTTTAAAAAGTGTAATTTCTATTTTAAAAAATCCAGCTCCACTCCCCCACCCTCTGAAATTCCCACCCATTTCCTGGCTCCTCAATCCTCCCGCTCCCTCTTCTATTCTCCTCCATCCATCTGTCTTCCTCCTCTTCATCCTTGCTGCCTGCATACCAGCAGGGGATGCACTGAGAATACAGGAGAAACAGTATACTTACTCCCTGTTCCTATACCTGGCACCACAGAGCGCCCTGGCAGCAGGGATGACCAATTGCATAGAAAGTCCTACTAAGGCCTGCAGCTCTGGGTCAGAACATGCTCAATACAGAAGGAATCTTTGGAGAATTTAGCTGCCAAACTCTTCCGAATGTGTTTGAACTGAGACTTTTCAAAGGCTTATAACTTGGTCATATTCAAACAGATTTTCATAAGATTGGTGAAAAGGCATGTTCCTGACTCTAGGAAATTGTCCTGCCAAATTTCAAGTCCCCAAAGTATGGGGTCACTAGAACTACTCAATGAAATGGTTGTATGACATTTTTGAACATAGACAAAACAATCTCATTCCCAGAAATGGCTGAATCATTTTGACTGAGACTTTCCTAAAACAGACATCTAGCATGGAAAATTTTCAACCCGAACTGCTAAAGTTTGGCAAATTTATAAGTGACTGAAACAAAAGTGCTTTAATGGAAAGTGTCAGTGTGACCCTGGGAGTCCCTCAGTGCCAACTGGAAGAGGGTGCTCTATACCATGACCCACATTAGGCCTGACTCACTCATTGCCCCAACATACTGTTGTCATAATCTGTATCTAAAAGGTGTCATGTAAAGTATCATGTGCAAACTAACAACATGCTGGTCCTGAATATTATGGTGATGTATGTATGGGATGTGTGCAAAGAGTCATAAATGTACGCTGGAAAGATTTTTAAATGTATTTTGCAGGCAGTGCATAAAGCCCAGGCTCCTTAGACAAAGTAATGTGTATTTACTTGGTCGCAGAGAACAGTGAAAAGTATATTTACATATAAGGTAAATACAACCATCAAGCTAGCAAGGTAGGGAGATAACTGCTTAATGATCATGATGGGCAATGGAGTCTGACTCTTGGAACAAAGCTAATGAACCTTCTCTCAAGAAATAGAGAACTTTAGGGTAATATAAGGGGAGCAAAGAGCCATTCAAGTCATCTATCACTTGAGACATCAAAGAAGCCAGCACTTTGTATCTGTGAAAGATTGGTCCTCCTTCTGCTAAAACAGAATGGAGAATGCTGCCAATTTGATGTGAGTAAGAAAATATGTTAGGCAAAAATATATCTTGCTAAAATTAAGTTTTAGACCCTAGAAAGTATGTTTTTGGTTTTGTTTGTAATCCTTTCTTCTCTCTTTCACTCCTACTTGAAACCATGTAAAGTTGTTCTTTGTTAATCCATGTATTCTTAGTTTTAATATAAAACCACCTCAGTGCTGTGTATTAAGCTGGAGTTTATAACCCTAGCTGGACTAACAAGCTCTTGCATGTGCAGGCTGTTTGGAAGCAGTGAACTTGGTGTACTGGACACTGGAAGGGAGATGGTTTTGGGGACACTTGAAACTGGAAGGGTTGCTGGGGGGTCATCCGGAAAGGAAGTCAGGGAGCTGTGGGGACGCTGCTGGTGTCAAGACTCTGAACCAAAGCTGCACAGCACAGAGGGATACAAGTCAGGCAGCGATAGAACCCTTCACTGGTCTGGATGAACCCCCAAATAGACAGCCTTAACTACTACCTCTAGCTACAGTACATCTAGCAGATCTCTTTGTGCACACACACTAAAAATGTGAAGACACACCTTTTTAAATCTAAAAAGAAATATTAACAATTCTAAAACCATTTCCCATCTATCCTCCAAAACCAAACAATCAGAGCTTTTTACCTGCCTCTCCCCCTCCCTATAGGGACAGATTTTGGCAAACCAGTAAAGTGCCTGAAACCACTGTGGCTTATTGCTAAAAGCAGCCAAGTCAGCAGGCCATAAAGTGGCTATGTAGCAAACTCAGCTTGACCAAGGCAGAAGGGGAGGAAGTTTTGGGTGCCACGAAAAGGGCAGCTTGACCCCGCGTCCTTCCTGATAAAAACGGTGTTGAAGTTGCTGATACATGCATTTTAAAAGAGCAGGAATGTCTACTGGGGCTTCAAGGCTGCAAACTCTGGAAAAACCCCACACCTGGTTAATCAATAATCAGAAGGCAGCCTCTTGCTTGACCATTGAAACTACTTGCTTAACAAGTTTTCTTTAAGGAACATGACATTCTATTACTAATGTATAAATAAGCCGGGGGGGGGGGTGAGTCTGAGGTAGTGGGACTCTTCAGGACTGGACTGTCCCTCTGGATACATCTTGTGTTCCCCACCAATGCACGGGCTCTTGTTGTGCCACTCAAAAGCCACACTCAGCTTCAGTAATTATCAAGGGTTGATGGTGTTTTTCTAACTTGTTGCGGATGTGTGTAAGTGCTTAAGACTAAGTAAAGTTTAGCTTTAAGTAAAAGCACCCTTGTGTTGTCCTGTTTGTGCCAGCCATCTATCGATTGGACGGCTGTGTCTCCCCTGATTTATTTCCTGACACCACCTTGCACACAGTAAAAGTTACCAAGAGCTTTGGGTTAAAAGAATCCTGGGTAACATCCCCACTTAACCTAGCCCTTCACAAAAACATATATATGGCTAAACTGCTGTTCTTCCTAATCAGTTTTATTGGTAAATTTTAAAGTATATACTATGCATATATCAATATATTAGCTTCCTTGGGAAAATGATGAGGATTAATCTGTAATCATGAAATCACATTAATGGAGTAATGATGCTCAGAATTATTTTAATGGTGATTGCTTCCTTGCTTGAACTGTTGGCCCTTTAAACAAATGAAAAGATATGAGGTCAGCCTATTTGCTTCCCAAAAGTGTACCTTCCACAAATTATAATCCATCTCATGCCACTTTCGTGGAGGCTGATATGTTTCTGTTGTATCTTGGGACAAACTAGTTCTAGAACACACAATAAGAGAAGCTATTCTGGACTATATCACGAAGGCATAGGCTCAAGAAGTAACTACAGGTAAGCCACAGGGTAAGAATGAGCACAATATAAATACGTTCAACATTCTCTAGGGCTTGTACCAAAAAGCAATCATTGTGATACCAAACTTTCACAAAATGTGACTTTTTTAATCTGAATCAAGAATGAGGTACCACTTAGTCTCCAGTATGAAACTGAGAAGCTCTGGGGCACTAATTAGAAAGTTCCTGATCAAATTTCTAATTGAATTTTAGAGACCTAAAATTCTCATCTTAGGGAGTATGAAAGTTTTCTTTCAAAGTCCAAGCTTCCCAAATACTGATGAGCTACACTTGCATTCAAATACAGGTATTTCCCCAGTGTCGCATTAAAATTGCAGCATAATGCAAAATAGGTTCATTTAGCTGGCTAGTTTACTTAATGGTAATCCATTATTCCTGTGGCTAATTCAACTTCAGTTTGGAATAGTTACATTGTTAAAGTGTTTGGCATCTTGCAAATGTTTTGCCTGTTGAGCTCTCTGCCTGTCTGGTTTCCCTACCATTAATTTACAGTTATAGAGTAGAAACTCACTAAACAGCACTTTGCTGAACTCGTAAATTGCACAAACGCAAGAAAAAATGATCTCTCCCTGCTTTTCATCAAAGATTTAATAGCTGAGTGCTGTAGTGAGATTTCAAGTAACTAAGAAGTCATGCAAAACATTTCCTAATCTATGATGCAATATTATTAAAACTAATTTAAATTACACTTCTCAATTAAATGTACAAAATATTTTGTGCTATATTACTCCTGCTTTATGTCTGTGTACTTGGTAATTTATAAAATTCAGTTATTTAAAATAAGTCTTCCAGTTTTTAATGCAAAATAATGAAATTCTACTGCTTTATAAAACACTTTGGGATAATTTACACTCCTGTTTTTCAAAATTTCAAAATTCCTAAATTTCCTGAATTTCAAAATTCCTAAATTTCAGAATCAAAACAGCTTCCCTTCTTCAGTACCCAGTACACATAGCATTAAGGAAGGTCCATTAGTATAGAAACTATTTGCTAACATGAAATGAGAGTTCTTCTTTGGAAAAAACAGTCTTGAAATGCTCTAATAGTTTAACTGACTGAAGATCTATTACAAAATGTCAGCAACATGGTATATTCAAAGTACAACTTCCTTGGTGCCAAGAGAGTGTCTCTAGTTTAAAATCAAGACAGTGTCAATATGTCTTGCTATAAACTGAGAACCTAGATAATTTCTCAAAGGTGGCAAAATTCACCAAAGATCTCATTCAGGTGCGCTGTAGACATTTCGCAGCCCCAAGCATGGCATCATGCCACAGGGGCCGCTCTGCCACTCACCGGTCCCACGGCTCCGGTGGACCAGTGGACCCTCCGCAGGCACGCCTGCGGGAGGTCCACCGAAGCCACGGGACCAGCGGACCCTCCGCAGGCATGCTGCTGAAGGTACTCTGCCTGCAGCCCTCTCGGCGACCGGCAGAGCGACCCCCGTGGCATACCGCGTGCTGGGGTCTGCGGCCGCCTCTAATCCCATTATATGTAGCGCTTCTGGCTTATTCTACATTTTGTAGAAATCATATTGAACGCAAGGGACCTGATTCTCATTTATACTAAAGGTACTTTGGCAATGTGAAGGGGCTGTAAAATGAATGTAAATGTAATTGGTTTAAAGTTTAAAGCCCATTTAGGCTGCCAGAGTTGTGTAAAGCTCCTTTAATGTAAATGAGAATCAGGCTCAAGATCATCAAACTATTTAACCTCCTTTGAATAGTTACTGCACTCCATCTATACCAACTGAATTTCAGCTAATGTTCCATAGCAGAAGAGTCTCTTCCTGTACATTAACTGATAGCCTATTTAAATCGTCATTTTGCCAACATGTATCATACTATGTGGACATTTCATCAGCTAAGATATGTCACATGCATGAAGTTAAATGTGGTAAAATCCTTTAACACAACATTCTTTACTAATTAAATGTCTCTCTTTTATAGGTATTTTACAGAGAGCTTATATACTAAGTCTGTCTGTATGTTTCTAGAGAGACACAAAGTAGGTGAGGTAATATCTTTTATTTGACCAACTTCTGCTGGTGGAAGGGACAGACTTCTTATCTTCACAGAGCTTTCCATCAGGTCTGGTTTGGAGAAGGTATCCAAAGTGTCTGAGGTAAATACAAGATGGGACAGATTGTTAAGCATAAGGGTTCACCCATGTTGTAGGAGACAACTCAAACTTAAATGGATACATTAGGGTTAACAGGCAATAGAGTGTGTTACAAATTGTTGTAATAAACCATAAAACCAGAGTCTGTTAAGTCCATCAGTTTTCGTGTTCAGCATAGGTATGAATTTAAGTTCCCAGGCTCATCTTTTGAAGGTGTTATACAGCCATTGAGGATGAGGACTGAGATATCAGATATGGAGTGATTGTTTTGTGAAAAGTGTTTTCCCATGGGTAATAGGGTGTTTTTGTCTAAACATTTTTCTGTGTAAGTTTCATCCATATAATTGTTGTTGTTGAGGCATTTGATGCACTAAAGGAGGATGCCATGTGTTGTGACTGGCATTTGTAAGAGCAATGAATCCTGAAAGGTGTGTTGTGCGGGTTTCGATTATTGTAGCAGTGGGGACATGTCTGCAGGTTTTGCATCTGTTATTCTGTCTGGGTCTGGTGCAGCTTTAACCAGATCAGCCATACCATCACTGGTTCATTCACCTGCACGTCCACCAATGTAATATACACCACCATATGCCAGCAATGCCCCTCTGCTATGTACATCGGCCAAACTGGACAGTCTCTACGGAAAAGGATAAATGGACACAAATCAGATATCAGGAATGGCAATATACAAAAACCTGTAGGAGAGCACTTCAACCTCCCTGGCCACACTATAGCAGACCTTAAGGTGGCCATCCTGCAGCAAAAAAACTTCAGGACCAGACTTCAAAGAGAAACTGCTGAGCTTCAGTTCATCTGAAATTTGACACCATCAGCTCAGGACTAAACAAAGACTGTGAATGGCTTGCCAATTACAGAACCAGTTCTCCTCCCTTGGTTCACCACCTCATCTGCTAGAACAGGCCTCATCTTCCCTGATTGAACTAACCTCATTATCTCTAGCTTGCTGCTAGCATATATATACCTGCCCCTGAAATTTCCACTAGCTGGTCGACGAAGTGGGTATTCACCCACGAAAGCTCATGCTCCAAAACGTCTGTTAGTCTATTAAGGTGCCACAGATTTCTCTGCTGCTTTTACAGATCCAGACTAACACGGTTACCCCTCTGATACTTTAAATTGATGTGTTCTGTGGGGAGCTTGCTTCTGATGATGAACTTGGGAAGATATAGGCACCTAAATCCCAGTTTTAGGCTGAACTGCAATCAACAATAGCCCTGTTCAGCTGCTGTCTAACCCTGTAGTCCCCACATTCACTCAGCACCTCAGTGTTCATTGTGAAAGTTCCCTAGGCACCTGTGTTTCTTCCTCTGGGAATGCGAACTGCTACCTCACTCTAGGCATCCGGATTCCTATCTTGTGTTATCCATGATAAGGGAGAAGATAGGTGCTCCTTCACCTGTCTTGCCTGGGGGCTCCAATCCAGTAGGTGTGCTCAGAGGCTGCCTACCAGATTGGTCTCGTTCAAAATTTGGATTTGAACAGGGCTTTCCCATACCTGTTAGGAGAGTGTCCTAATCACTAGGCTATGGGATGTTTTGAAGTGGAGCTCTTTCAGTCTCTCCTGTTGAAGCTATTCCACTTGTATAAACAGAGTATTTGGAACAGGGGGACTGAACCTTGGGTCCTCCACCGCCTAAGCTGGTGCCCTAGTCATCAGGTTACTTACTTACTTACTTTCTCTCTCTCTCTCTCTCTCTCAACTCTTTCCCCCACCAACACTGTGTCATTATTGAATTCAAAGTGGAACAGTTTCAACAAGAGAGATTGAGACAGCCCCACATCAGAATATCCCATAGTTCAGTGGTTAGAGCAAGCTTCTGTAAGGTATGGGAAACCCCTTTTCAAATCCTTTTATCTACCTGAGGGACTGAGCCCGGGTTGCCAAATGAGTGTTCTTGCACTGTCTAAAAATTATAGGGGCACCATCTCTTCTTCCTTTGGTGTGGAGTGAGACAGACACTTGCCCCTCTGTTTCCACATCAAAATATCCCATATCTCACTGGTTAGGGCATCACCTAAGGTTGGTTGATCCTAGTTCAAATCCCTGCTCCCCTTCAGGTGGAGAAGTGTCCCACATCCCATGCGAGTGCCCTACCATCCTCCATTTTTGGCTAGCTTAGGCAAGGAGCAGCCTAGCATTCTGGTTTTGCTTTTTTGTGTGAATCCCATTCTGAAGCACCTATCTCCCCCCATTCATTGTATAAGAAGCCTTGGCTTTGTGAATCCCAATGATTTTCTCAGTGCTAAAACCTAGGTGTGGTGAGCCTCAAGTTTTTTTTGTGAATCTATCCCTTAGTGTTTTTCAGCTTTGGAATCGATCATTCTGAGGAGTTCTTCCTGGGGGTGAGCCTAAGCCTAGGCTCAGATCAAAGATCTGGGCTGACCCAACTTGTCTGGAGATGAGGAATGGCCACTGTGAAAACTATCTGACAGGGAAGATATTCGACTGAAACTTCACAAGTAAGAGAGAACTTGCCCTATCTCTCAAAAAATATTGCAAAGTAGGGAAATGTGAATGTCATAGTATTGGGATATCAGCTTTTGTGGGTCCAGATGTTGACTAGAGCTGATTGAAAAAAAATATCCAGCAAATTTCAGAGCAAATTTTAAAAATGAATTTGCTTCTCATGTCTCTTTTATATTCACTATCCACACAAGTTTAAGTTAACATATTTCATTCACGCTAATGCTCATGGACAGTGAAGTCTTAGTTTGCACACTACGGTATTCTAACTGGAAAAGGTACATTTATATGGGATACAATGCTGCTTGACACAACAGATAACACTTCTCAAACACCCTCACCAGAGACCTGGAACCGAAGCAATTTAACAAGCCAGAAAAGGAGCTTGGTCAATATTAATTGCAAAATTCAGGTTAGAAAACAAAGCCCTTTTGAATTCTGCCAGCACCTAAACTCTGTTTTGTTTTCACTCCTGTAACTTAACATGATTTAAAAATAAATTTTAAACTCTTTCCCAGGTATGCGTTTGTAAGCCTAGTGTAGTTTTACAGCTGAGCTCTAAGCCCATATAATAGGGGTTTAAATGCTGACATAGCCTTATTCAAAGGCACACAAACAATGCAACTACAGTACTTCGCTTAGTAAATGTTGAGTCTACTTATGTTTTCAGAATAATGTGCATGATAATCTTATACTAATGAAACTGGCTCATAATGTTTTCTTAAAACAAAGAGAACTTTAGTGTGATAAGATCTTCTGTTAAAGATGCTTCTAAATGTGCCAGTTAATGTTAAGAGTAAACAGTGGGGCAGTAGCTACAGAATTCTTTGGAATATCCAGCACTGCAGCAGGACCAGAAGTAAACTAATAATGGCTAAGAGGAGTTTTGGTGTCAGCTGAAGATAGAATAAGAATTTCAATTTCAATTAGGTTCCCAGCTTCCAAGGGAACCTAATCTAAATTTAGCATTAATAAAAGTGTCAAAATAACAGATCCCTGGTTTAAATTCTTGTATAGGGCAATTCTGTATGGGCATTGTCAAGTGCCTAACTGACTGCTTCTTGGAGCAGTTAGTCCTGAAACCCACAAGGGGAGAGGCAATTCTTTATTCTATCCTAAGTGGAGCACAGGATCTGGTCCAAGAAGTGAATATAGCTGAACCGCTCAGTAATAGCTACCATAATGTAATTAAATGTAACATCTTTGTAGGAGATGGGTGACAGGGCTTGCATGCCCCACACTGGGACTGCAGGGGATTAATTCCTCTCTTTCAGCAGAGGAGGCCACGCCCCCTTGACTCTGCTGTACTTGCTCTGGCTGGAGACCAGGTATAAAAGGGAGCAGCCCAGTTCATTTATGGCTGACTGCTGGAGAGGAAGGAGGTGTGTTGTAGGCTCCTGCTGAAGGAATGCCAGTACTTCACTATGTGGAAGCCAGCCAGACATCAGTGACCTCTGACTCCCAGGCTCCAGCCGCCACAGAGGGAAGAGAAGCCAGGGGAACCACGAGACCACAAGCTGTGGAGAAGTGGATAGGAAGTAACCCAGGGAATCTTTGTGGGGAAATGGTTGGAAAACTGGAGACTTAGCCTGGTGTGTTTTGGCTGGATCCCTGCTGAGCTGGGTGCAGACATCCCTCCCACTGAGAGGGCCCTGGATTGGGACCTGGTGGAGAAGGAGGGGCTGAGTCCCTCTATCCTAGCTGCCACTCACCTGGGGGTGGTGGCCTGCCTGACCAGCCTTGTTAACTCTGGCAGCCAGGCTGCAGTGCCCCAATTGTGAAGGCAGCTCTGTTGACTCTGTCTGCTAGGCTGCACAGCCCTGATCGTGCAGGCAGCTCTACTGCCCGGCCGCTAGACTGCACAACCCTGATTATGAGGGCAACCCTATCGACTATCTCTATTGACTCGTTGCTAGGCTGCACAGCCCTGATAGAAAGGGTGGAGATAGGGACTCTGACTGCAAGCCCACCCTACCCAGATAGAAAGGGTGAGTAGATTGACTTTGGCTATTAGGCCATGTTACTCCAAGACCCAGGGGGGTCCTGCAGACTTGGCTGTGGGCCTATGATGACCCATCCCAAAAGGGAATGGGGTGTGCCTGATTCACAATGGGGGCGAAATACCAAAGAAGTCCACCACAATAGCATTTAACTTCAAAAAGGGGAGCTACACAAAAAGGAGTAAGCTAGTTCAATGGAAATTAAATTAAAATTAAAAGGAAATGCCACAGGAGTGAAATGCCTGCAAACTGTAAGAAAACTTTTTAAATACACAAATTAGGGCTCTACCCCCCCACCCCCACTCCCAGCCATGGGGAGAGGGCTCATTATACAGGAAGCAGCCACAGAGCTTCTTACAGCAGGGGGAGGTTCACGGAAGTGGGTCTGACCTGGCCCTGGGAGCAGCCCCTGCAAGAGAAGAGGAAGTTCCATCCCTCTTTAGCCCAGCTGGGACTAGCAGCTGGAACCCAGCAGATTGTAAGAGGTCCCAGCAGGGGGTGCCCCAGCAAATGGCAGTGGAACTGGGGAGGTCAGGGAGCCATGCTTGCGCACTTTTTAACATGGGAGCAGTTTGGGAGAGTAACTGCAAGCCTCAGGCAGGTGTGCAGTGGTGCTGGCAGAGGCTGTGTTTTACCTCTGCCACGAAGTGTAGCTTAGTCTAGCATCACTCTGTGCCTGCCTACCTGAGACTTGCACTTTGGGGGGCAACACCCCTCCTTCTCCCCAAACTATGCCCATGTTAAAAAGTGGGGGGACATGGCCCCTGGCCCCCAGTTCCACTGGTGGTGCCACGCCCCCCAACTTCCACAAAGGTTCTGGTGCCCTTGCTCCAGGCCTGCTTCTTCCCAGCTCCAGGCCCAGTGCTCAGGGGTTCAAGGGGCCTTGGGCTGTCTGTGTAGGGGGAAGAGATCACAGCACCCCCCTGACCATGGGCCCTGGGTGGCTGCCCAACTGTAAGGCTGGCCCTTCCCTACCAAAGGATGACCTCCCCCAATTCCATGTGACCACTATCCATAAACTCCTTAAAATTAGATTTGGTTTTCCTATACCCAATGAATCTAATGATCACCTGCTAAAGTTGCTGATCCACTCCCATTCTTTGGGGAAAAATCCAGGCTTTCATCTCTTAAAAAAACAAAACAACAACAACAACAAAAAACCCTGAAAGTCCAGGATGCAGACTTAGGGTTATTACCTTGCTCTTTCTCAATCCATTCATCAGTTTCCACGAGTATTGACACTGTGTTTGCATCTTTATGAAAGAATTATGCTGTTAAAGGGGTAGAATTTAGGAAGGCTTTATACAGGCCTCTAAGAATCAGTGTTCATAGAGCAAGTGCCCTCATTAAATTGTATCACTTGCACAAACCTTCATAGATGAGGTTAAAAATTAATTATACTAAACAATGGAAATGTTTTCCACATCTTCCATGAGCCAAAAATTCTTTTTCCTAGACCATTTTTTTTTCTTGTTTATCATCCTTTTGAGGATTACCAGTTTTTCCACTCAAAAGCCTCAGTTTTTGTACGTAACATCACAATATGGGGATAAGTACAAAGGCAAAACCAATTGCCAGTTTGCATTGTTGTAGAATCCTGCAACCTCTATAGGAACTAGACTTTCTAAAGGACAGAGTGGTGACTATCCTGTCATAAACATGAATGCAGAATTGCTTTTATGCTTGAGAAATTTAGCTTTACCACTCTGTTTTGATGAAATGAAGAGGCAATCAATACTGGCACTTAGATTCCACAGTGACAGATGTCACCATGTAAGTGCTGAAAAATATCATTCCTTAGCTGAACCATAGTTCCTTTGCACCCTGATCTACTAAGGTGTTTATGTGGGAATCCACACAGTTCTTTGTTGATGTTGCACCCTCTTTTGAAACCAGAATTACATTAATGTTGGTTTTAAGAGAGTTTTTTTAAAATTAATTAAATATTTCAAGTCACATCCTCAGCTGGTATAAATCCACATAACTCCTTCATGGAGCAATGTCAATTTACACTGAGGATCCAGGTCTTTTTAGTTTTATTAACTGAGGCACTCTCTGTTCATAATACAACACCTACAAATGCAAGAGAAAATATAGTCAAAGCCTGAACAAAGTAAGGTGTATATTAATAATATTTACTGCTAGGAGTCCTGTTGTCAATAAACACTGATTTATATTGAATCCCTAAATCTCATAAAATAATTGTCTGCATAAAACATAATCACAGTTACAAGAGTGTTTGCCAATTGCTATGACAGCCCACATTATCAGGAGAAGTCTGAATCTCTCTTGCATTAAGAACATTTGCAATACATCTACCTCTCCACACACACATACCCTTCCAGCTCTCCTAGAATATTTGGGGCATGGGTTGGGAGAAACCCACAGAAGAACCAAACCAAGGGAACATTTTAAATGTGGGCACTGACACTTGAGAAATTTCCTCCCTGGGACATTGTGCCTCTCTGAAGTGAATTGTAAATGGGCAGACAGCATATATTTCCTGTTTGCTCTTTTGTTCCTCTAACCTCACAGAATTCACTGTAATGGCTTCAGCATCCAGTCTGAAAGCACAAGTTTTGTAGTTTTGAACAGAGGCTAAGGTGACAATGCAGGTGACAGTCTGAGTGTGGAGAGAGAGAGAGCTTTAACATGCTTGGTAGCAAAATACCATCTCTATACTTGTAAGGAATGCAAGATGGTGTGGTATAGATCAGAGGTTCTCAAACTTCATTGCACTGCGACCCCTTTCTGAAAGCAAAAATTACTACACAACCCCAGGAGCGGGGACCAAAACTCGGGGGCCTATAATCTGAGCCCTGCCGCTCAGGGCTGAAACTGAAGCATGAGTCCCGCTACCTGAGGAGCACAGTTGCCAACTTTCACGTGGTAAATAAGCACCCTGACTTTCACAATAAGCCCAAAATCAAGCTAATCACATTTCAAAACAAGACTATCCCTAATAACCCCAACACTCTATGTCACGGGGTCTCAAACTCAATTTACCTTAGGGCCAGTGCCAGTCCTCAAATCCTCCCAGTGGGCCAATAATGTCACTCATGCCATCTAGAACCCACCCCTCAAAAAAACTCTACCCCCCACCTGCCTTTATTGTTAGATAACATTAGATTTCATTCATAATTTCTCTTTGCTTTGTTAATGATTACATTTCCTTATTTTTATAGAGAAATAATAATAAAAAAGCACCCTTCTACTCAATGTTGTCAGGACTCTAATCAAAAGTTTTCAAAAAATGGCTGCTGAAAGTTAGGCTTCTAAATCCATATTTAGGCACCCAAATAAATGACTTGATTTTCTAACATACTCAGCACCTGGTGGCTCCCATAGAAGTTAATGTCAACTACCACATGCTGAGCATTTTTGAAAATCAAGACAGAGTTAGATGCCCAAGTGTAGATTTAGGGCCTAACATTAGACCCTATTTTTTTGAAAATTTTGGCCTTTATGGGGGGAGGGATAGCTCAGTGGTTTGAGCATGGGCCTGCTAAACCCAGGGTTGTGAGCTCAATCCTTGAGGGGGCCATTTGGGGATGGATCCTGCTTTGAGCAGGGGTTTGGACTAGATGATCTCGTGAGATCCCTTCCAACCTTAATAATCTATGATTCTATCCACTGTTGTTGCTTTTGTTTCTGTTCATATTTAACCCAGATAACTTTCAATTTTACAACTGGTTTTGGTCCATTTTGTATTACTTTATGTCTTCTGATAGTAAGTTAATGTGTATGAACCAAGCACCAAGGGCGGTCAGACTTTTTGCAAGCTTTATCCACACCCTAGACCTCTCTGGTACCAAGACACTCAGTCATGTCCAGTTAGTGTGGTGATTGGATGAGGACATTAGCTCTATCTCCAGCTATTTCTTAAATATATGTTCATTTAATATATTTAAATATATATTAATATGTTTAAATATATTTAATATCTAATAAAATTGTGGTCTTTAAGGGTGCAATCCACAAAGTTACTTAGTCACCCAAACCCAGATTCAGGTGCCTAAATCCCATTTTTAGGTGCCTACATCCCCATTGCGATCCACAAAACTCTCGCTAAACTCTGTAGGGCTAAACTCACTCAGCGACTGTTTTTCAAAGTAAAAATTCCTTACGCATCTCACTTTTTGGCTGTGGGCATGAGCATTTCTGCCTCACTCTAGGCATCCAGACACCTATCTATCATGGAGCAGGAGCCTACTGTATTGGTCCTCGTTAATCTAGGAGGTGGAGGTGGTGATGTGCTAACCTCTGAGCTATGAGATATTCTGATATGGGGCTTTGCATTGCAATGTCTAAATCCTTTCATGGATTATACTCTAGAGCCCCAATCCTGCAATGAGATCCACATGGAAAGGCCCCCTTTGATTTGATTTAATTTAATCTATCCTCCTCCTAAACAATGAAGAATGGAGAATCATCCCCAGCTCTGGGGTTTTATCCAGTCTAATTTTAAATATTCCAAGTGATATATGCTACCCAGATTTAACCTTACCAATTTATCATTCTCCATTCTTAGGAGTAGATTCATAAATAGCTCAATATGCAGGCTGTTTAACAATATGTGTAAATAAAATTCTGAGGTAGTTCTGGAAACATGCAGTGTTGCTGCTCTCCGAAATTTTTGCGGTGCAACTATTTCAGTCTACAGCAGAGTAATTATAAATCTGTTGCGTTATTCTTACACACTTTGTGATGCTGTGTATAAGAAAGGTGACCATTTATATCACCGCTGTTACATGATTACCACAAATCTTGTACAAAGTATGACATTTAAGGTATTAATAAAAAGTTCAGAATGCTAAGTATGATTATGTTGTTTATATGTATGTATCGTCTTTCTATCTGAAGTTATGAATAGTGACTATGTACGTGAATCTTAAACACGTGTTGTATTCCTGGGTAACATCCCCCCAGATAGATTTATATTAAGGTTAGACAGTTATATGCTGGTATCCCATTAAGGACATTCTACTCTCGGAATAGGCCATTGAAGAATCTCATCTCACCCAGTAGGCCTTTCCTGTGGTCACTTCAGACAGTGAGGAGCCAGTGGCCACCCACTATGAGTCAGCAAAACATGTAGGGGTGTATGATATGCTCATGTGACCCTGGACTCCATTTTAGGCCACTAACTTTCCATACACAGGGGCTGTGGGCTTTGTTTGGGGCAGTAAATTTCCAGGATATAAAGGACACTGGAGGCATTTCCATTTTGCCTATTTCTTGCTCCAATTCTCTTGACTGTGGATTTACAACTAAAAGGAGTATCTTGCATTATGGACTGATGACCTGCCAATCTTTTGGAAGTTATCAGAAAGAGTTTTGCAAGTCAGCAGTCTATTCCATCACTACTATAGACTTGAGACAAACAGTCTTTAGTTCGTTTACTAAGGATTGGCTGAGATGGTGTATTTGGGTAAGATTTCAGATTGACCTGGGGATAGGTGTTTGATCCTTTGTGATTAGTGAGAACCTTACATATGGTGAAATGGGTTTTCAGTAACCCCTATTAGACCTATTTGTCTGGATGGGAGTCAAGAGCTAGAATTCCTAAAGGGGACTGTGTTTGGCTTCTGGTTAACTGGCATGATACTGCAGAACCTTTTTTGTTACTGGCTTGGTGAATCTAATTATAGAATAAATCACCGGTTCTTAAGGATTGTCTACCCTTATTCTTGCAGTCTGCTCTCACCATGACATTCTCAGTATGGCAACCAGTTACACTTTACACCTGGAAAAATATTCTACCAATCATTATATATTCTACATGCTGCCCAAGAAGTCTATGGCACAGAAAATGTGCAAAAAATACTGGAAAACATTAATATTCCTAATGTCTATCCAAATGGGATTTACTGTGTCTCCTGAAAATTTCAGACTCTAAAACATGCAATAAAAGAAATAAAAATAAGCAACGTGTAATTTCTAAAAGCAAACAAGGTTGGGTTTACAACCTTCTGAAGTGTGTAATTCAGGTTACCTATAAATATTTATTAGTCAGACAGCTAGCCGATAAGTTCTCTCTCTTGTTTCAAAATTTGGCATATATCTTTTAGCACACAGTCTTTATTCAAATCCCTCTGAGAACATTTTGAAGTTTTCTGCTTAGAATGGTGAAAGTGATAAATTTATTTTGGAAATTTCTTATCTGGCATAGGGCATGGTGTCATAAGTAGATAGGTAAGGGTTAATTTTCTTTTACCTGTAAAGGGTGAACAAAGGGGGAACCAAACATCTGACCAGAGGGCCAATCAGAGACCTGAATTTTTTTTAAAGTCTGGGAGGGAACAGGAAACTGGGGGTCTTTTTGTTTTCCTCGGCTGTGAGTAAACAAGCTTTTCTTCTAACTCCATCTTCTTTCAAATATTCTACTATCAAGTGTGAGTACAAAAGAAAACAAAGTAATCGGCTGTGATGTGCTTTAATTTGTATTTACATGGGTGTTGATTTGCTGGACTGGTTTAATTGGGCTATCTTTTAAATCAGGCTGTTTATTTTCCTATTTTCCTTAAGATAGAGACGACCATATTCCTGTATTGGAATTCTCTTTATCAGGCGAATTTAGTATATTATTTAGTCTTTGTTTTTTATATATAAAGTGTTTGCTTCCAATTGAACAACTTGTGGGAGATTTTTTTCTTAGTAGTGATCTGAGTTACCACAAGTCCGTATTCAAAAGAGAATAATGAGACGAACACGGCACAACCCATACATAGCATCCTCGAAGCGGGGGGAACGAGTCCTCGGTGAATCTGTCTCCCTCACGCGGGGAGAGAAGGGAGGGGGCGAGGGACCTTCCATCTTGTGTGACTTTCCTATTGTCACCCGTCAGGGCGGGGTAAGGCTACAGAAAATCCTGGTTGGTGGCAGCGATATCAGATCCAAGCTGGGTATAAGCTTGGGGGAGGTTCACAGTAAACACTCAGATTTTGAACACTAAGTCCAGATTTGAAACAGACGTTTACCACACATGGTTATTGGATCTGGGTCTGAAAATTAATAATTTTTGGATTTGCTCAGATCTAAACTATAGCTATGATCTTGGAAGGGTTTTAAGAGCATAGTGGTATGAAGACTCTTCTGATATGGTCCTGCTAATGAAAATCAGAGTTAGATGGCGGGGGGGAGAGGCGGGGGGAATCTACTGTTTAATAAATGACATACTTGGGATCAGACTACTGGTAGCTAACTTCATTAAGAAGTAAGGTGGAAATTAACCATCTAATAGTAATACCTAGTTTTTAATGAAGTTTTATATATTTAGATCATCTGGCTTTGAAAATTGTTTCACACCCATAATTATTTTTAGGTCAGGAAGGGAATATCCTGAAAATCACAAGTATGCTAAAAATTGATTGTTAGCCTAATTTCTCTGAAAGAGAATACATCTTTTTTGAAAACCTTATCTACCTTGCTTACAGTGCTAAGCTCAGACAAGTAATAAAAATAACCTCCATTTATTCAGCACCTTTTATCTTGAAGAGTCCTAAACTTTTGATAGACTACTTATGTAGGGCCAGATTCTAATATGCTTTCCGGTCTTGAACAGTACTTTTGAAGCCCATTTATGGAGTGTGGTGCTCCTCTCTATGAGTAAGTTTCTCTGGATCTGGGCCATGTTGATCATTTACCTGTCCCTAAAAGGCAATCCTGTGGGGATGGAACATGGCAATCATTTTGTGCCAACCTCATGGCACAAGAGAGGACCTGAAGAGAAACATCTACATATATTCTTATGTTCTTATGTTCTTATAGTGCTTTTGAGCATAAGATTAAAATTCAAAATGATCTGGACAAACTGGAGAAGTGGTCTGAAGTAAATAGGATGAAATTCAATAAGGACAAATGCAAAGTTCTCCACTTAGGAAGGAACAATCAGTTGCACACATACAAAATGGGAAATGACTGCCTAGGAAGGGATCTGACGGTTGTAGTGGATCACAAGCTAAATATGAGTCAAAAGTGTAATGCTGTTGCAAAAAAGGCAAACATCATTCTGGGGTGAATTAGCAGGAGTATTGTAAGTGTAAGCAGAGTCAGGATGAGCTGTACCCTGACATCTGGTGGTGAAGTACGGGAAGTGTGGAAAGAATGTCTGGAATGCGAAATCTCAAATATTTGCATAGGCACGCCTACCCCATCCCAGACTGCCGAGCTGTGGGACTGCTTTGTGACAGAAATGACTCAACCTCAGTTGGGTGGTACTTGCTAGACAAGGGACATGGGTTCCAAAACCCAGTGAATAGAGAGAGGTTGGGGACAGGTATTTGTGCCTGGTGGTGCAGGCTCCTTGTGGAGTCAGAAGCACCAGTTGCACCCCCTCCTCTCTCCACTGTGGAATGTCAGAGTTGATTTTTTATTCCCTTAAGACTCTAGATACAGGTTGCTGAGCTGAACTCACTTTGGGCTAATGGTGCACTAGCACTGGGCTCCCCTACTATGTGCTGAAATCACTAAGAGCTGAAATCACAAAAGAGCTGAAATTACTGAGCTGGGAGCACTGAGTACTGTGCTAACTAGTGGGGGAGCCTGAAGCTATACTGTGGAACAGAGCAGCTGGCGGAGTGGAGCAGTTTATGGGGATGGCTGGAGCGGACCACAGGACAGCTGGTGGAGTGGAGCGGCTGGCAGAGCGGAGTAGCTGTGGGGCGTGTGGAGCAGCCCACAGAGCGAGCGGAGCCGAGCAGTTTGCTGGGACAACTGGAGCAGCTCACGAGGCAGCTGGTGGAGCGGAGCAGTTTGTGAGGACGGCCGGAGGAGCAGAGTGGAGCAGCTGGTAAGGCGGAGCAGTTCGTGGAGAAGGCGGAAGCAGAACCCACGGAGAGGCAGGGCAGTTGGCCCTGGACCACGTAAGGTGCCCCTTTCACCCAGGCTGGGGGGAGGGACCTCTACAGATAGACTCTTGAATTCTGGGGTGGCATTGACCAGAGACTTTTGGGTTGTTGGACTTTGGAGTGATTGGACTTAAGACCCTAAGGGGGAAAGGACATTGCCAAATGTACTTGGGGGGTTGTTTATGGTTTGTGTTATAACTCTGTTTGTGGTGTTTCTCCAATGGGATGCCACATTGATTCCTTCCTTTATTAAAAAGATTTCGCTACACTCAGACTCCGTGCTTGCGAGAGGGGAAGTATTGCCTCCTAGAGGTGCCCAGGGGGGTGTGGTATGTAAGTGTCCCAGGTCACTGGGTGGGGGCTCGAGCCGGTTATGCCTTGTGTTATTGAAACGGAACCCCTGGATACTGAACCTGGCCCTTGTTGCTGCCAACTCAGAGGGGCAGAAGGGTTACATAAGCAAAACACGAGAAGTAATTCTTCCGCTCTACTCCACACTGATTAGGCCTCAACTAGAGTATTGTTTCCAGTTCTGGGTGCCACTTTTCAGGAAAGATGTAGACAAACTGGAGAAAGTCCAGAGAAGAGCAAGAAAATGAGTCTGGAGAAGAGAAGAATGAGAGGGGACATGATAACAGTTTTCAAGTACATAAAAGGTTGTTACAAGGAGTAGGGAGAAAAATTGTTCTTCTTAACCTCTGAAGAAAGGACAAGAAGCAACATGCTTAAATTGCAGCAAGGGCTGTTTAGGTTGGAGATCAGGAGAAACTTCCTAACTGTCAGAGGAGTTAAGCACTGGAATAAATTGCCTAGGAAGTTTGTGGAATTTATATCACTGGGGATTTTTAAGAGCAGGTTGACAAACACCTGTCAGAGATGGTCTAGATAATACTTAGTCCTGTCTTGATTGCAGGGGACTGGATTAGATGACCTCTCGAGGTCCCTTCCAGTTCTATGATTCTAAGATAGTGGGATTTTTATTTAAGGTAGGCAGAATGTAATGACCAGAAATGGAATTTAACTAGAATG
Source organism: Chelonoidis abingdonii (assembly GCF_003597395.2). Lineage (NCBI taxonomy): Eukaryota > Metazoa > Chordata > Testudines > Testudinidae > Chelonoidis > Chelonoidis abingdonii. The sequence goes on along the minus strand of NC_133769.1, from coordinate 78,939,416 downwards.
TGGAGTGAATACCCCTGTTAATATGAAAACTACAATAAGAATTCTTAATCATCACAAATGATCAGGACATCAAATTTACATCTTATCCAAAAGACAAGAATCCCCCCACCACACACCGTATCAAGTCCCTTTAGAGCTCTGCTGGACTATTGGTTCAAAGCTGACATAGAATGGAGAAAGTCTCCTATTGTATCAAAATGTGTTGCCACCACCACTTTAAGCAGTTACTGTGTAATATCCTCCATACTGCGCAGACTCTATATGATAGCATGAAAATAGTAGTAGACTCACAAAATCATTACTATGTTGCTTGTGAAACTGTATGACACCATAGAATGTAAACCAAGACAGTACACTAAAATCTATACAATGCAATAGATATAGAGGATGAGTTCTTCTGCATAGTTAAAAACAAATTTACAGGCAGTCACTTATATAGACACAAACATGTTTTATATGTAGTTACTTTCTTAAATCACGGTCTGTGTGTAGATAACTACTTAATTTGTATAAGTCTTCTGCCACCTTGCTCATGTTGTCTGTGTTTATATTGCCCTTTAGGCTAAGAATCATACTCTTAACAAGAGTTAAGTTAGGAGAATATGTGTTTCAAATAGGAGTAAAAGTCAACTCATAAACCCATTTAAATTAAGAAATTAAATATCAAGAAAAACAAGCCTTGTGGATAGGGGGAAGCAGTAGATGTGGTATAGCTTGATTTTAGCAAGGCTTTTGATACTGTCTCACATGACCTTCCCATCAACAAACTAGGGAAATATAGCCTAGGTGGAGCTATTATAAGGTGGATGCATAACTGGTTGGAAAACCGTTCCCAGAGGGTAGTTATCAGTGATTCACAGCCAAGCTGGAGGGGCACAGCAAGTGAAGTCCTGCAGGGATCGGTCCTCGGTCTGGTTCTGTTCAACATCTTCATAAATGATTTAGTTAATACATAGAATAGAGAGTACACTTATAAAGTTTGCAGATGATACCAAGCTAGGAAGGGTTGCAAGTGCTTTGGAGGATAGAATTAAAATTAAAAATGATCTGGAGAAATGACTTGAAGTAAATAGGATGAAATTCAATAAGGACAAATACAAAGTACTCTACTTAGGAAGGAACAATCAATTGCATACATACAAAATGGGAAATGACTGCCGAGGAAGGAGTACTACAGAAAGGGATCTGGGGGTCATAGTGGATCACAAGCTAAACACGGTTGCAAAAAAAGCTAACATCATTCTGGGATGTATTAGCAGGAGTGTTGTAAGCAAGACACAAGAAGTATTTTTTTCTGCTGTATTCTGCATTAATACTCAGCTGGAGTATTGTGTCCAGTTCTGGGTGCAACATTTTGGGAAGGATGTGGAGAAATTAGAAAGGGTTCAGAGGAGGGCAACAAAAATGATTAAAGGTCTAGAAAATATGACCTAGGAAGAAATATTGAAAAAACTGGGTTTGTGTAGTCCGGGGAAGAAAAGAATGAAATGAGACATGATAACAGTTTTCAAATACATAAAAAGGTCGTTAGAAGGAGGATGGTGAAAAATTGTTCTCGTTAACCTCTACAGATAGGACAAGAAGCAATGGGCTTAAATTGAAGCAAGGGAGGTTCAGCTTGGACATTAGGAAAAACTTCCTAACTGTCAGGATAGTTAAGTACTGGACCAAATTGCCTAGGGAGGTTGTAGAATCTCTGTCACTGGGGATTTTTAAGAACATTCTATTTCATCATCAGCTCATTTTAAATACCCTCTCTGTGCTCCCTGATGTGACTGCACTTTTGCAGTTGTCTGTATGGAATATCTTGTAGGATACATGAAATGTATCCTAATACATGAAATGAAAAAGAATCTCATATCCAGTTGAAACTAGAAGCAGTCTAGGAATGCTGAATAATCCTGAAACTTTTCATACTCCAGTATAAGTGGTCAGAACCTGGATTTTACATCTCATCCAAAAGAATCTCAAATATAGTTAGATTACTGTAGAATTCCAATGTAGATATTAGACTGTTCTAACATTGCTTCTCAATACTACAAATAAGAGTACTATTCAATGAATGCAAATGCTCTGTTTTCAAAGACAGTGGCAATGATTTACTGCTCTTTGTAGAATTCCCCTCTTCTTGGCTCCATACCGAGGTTCTTTGCCTTAAAGAGGCTCTTGACAGCTAGAGGAATACCACAAGCCCATTACAGCTGTGGTGCTTGCTGGTCATTGTATTGACATATCAAACAGCCACACATATGGAGGTGACCAGCAGAGCGAAAACATTTTCTATATCATTTTCTGGTCCTGTTAGAACAACAACAAATCTGAAATTTCTAGGCAGGATGTAAGGCTTGGGGTAAAGCTGAATGTGACAGGGGAACAGTTTCAGAGCTGGTTAAGCACCAGCAAGGTCTGCATTGGCTATTTTCCTCTCAAGGCTTATTTGTAATTGATTTTGTTTTGTACAGAGTTGCATGTTCTTTAAACAATTTAATTGCTTGTGTCAATTTTATTGTTTAGGCTACAGATGTTTCATTCAGTGTGCAATCATGGCCAGTGAAGCCATATAATTCAGAATAATTGGTCATGCTATAATTAGATTTGATTGTATGTTCTTGTGTTTAATAAAATGTTCCAGATACACATTAAGTTTATTTGCTTGATACAAGTAATTGTGAGGGGACTGCAGGTGCTTGGGTAAAGGGAAAGAAAGGTTTGTCTGTTTTTAATGCAGATGCTGTGGTTTGGTGGTGAGGGCACCCAGCTGTGGGGCAGAGGACTTAAGGTACGTCTACACAGCAAATGGCAGAATCTCGGAGCCCCAGTAGACAGACTTGGGCTCAGGGGGCTCACACTACAGAACTAAAAATAGCATTGTAGATGTTACAGCTTGGGCTCTGAAGCCTAGGAAGGGAGCTCAGCTTCACAGCCTGAGCAGCAACTTCAACACAGCTGTTTTTAGCACCATAGCGTGAGCTCAAGTCTATTGACCTGGACTTCGAGACTTGCTACTGCAGGCTGTTTAGATCTACCCCTAGCATCCAGTCTCCCTGGTCCAAAGTTTCCCTAGTAATTTGTACACAGTGGAACAGCTTAAACAGGAGTAACTGAGGGGAACCTTACATCAGAATATCCCGTAGCTCAATGCTTAGAGTACTCTCCTGAGAGGTGATAAACCCCTTGTGATGGGGTATACCAGACCATTTAGGCCCCCTTCTGTAGGCCTCATGGCCCTGCCACATCCCAACGCAAGGGCTCTATCACTTCTCTGGATAGTACTCTAACCACTGACCTATGGGATATTCTGATGTAAGGTTCCCAAGAAAAGGATAGTGGAGAGGGTCCTCCAAGCTGCCTAGAGTGGCTGTGTGAGACACAGCCAATCAGGGCACAGCAGCCTAGTATAAGAAGAGGTGCAGGGCCCAAGCTAGTTCATTTTCTTGCTAGAATTGGAGGAGTGTGGCTGGCTGATGGGTGGAGCTGCAGTGCCTCAAACAGAACAGCACTGCCAGAAGCTAGGGAGAGCAAGAAGGAGGCCTGAGGTGGTTGCTGGGACTCCATTAGGACAAGGCCCTGGGGTAAGGGTGATGACTATGAAGGGCCATGGGGAAGTAGCTCAAGGAATTAGAGCAGCAGTGCGACATAAAGGGACACAGTGGATGACTGCTGTATACAGGGTCCCTGGGTTGGGACCTGGATTAGTGGGCAGGGCTGGGTCCACTCCACCCCATCATTAGCCACTGGGGGGAGTGGCCTGGATGTTGAGGTACCCCAGAGAGGAATCTGAACTGTGGTGGCCCAACTGGAGAGCTGTGACCAGAAAAGATATGACAGGCTGAAGATGTTGCCTACAGAGAAGGAGCCCTGGGCCACTGCTCTATCCTGGAGCAAGGACAAACAGAGAGAGTGTGAGGCACATTTACTTAGCCAACAGGGTGCTTGTGAGAGGTATGTGCCCTGTTACACCCCTGTTGTAATCCTTTCTCCAGGCAGCAAGGAGAATTGAACCTTGGTCTCCCTGCATCCCATCTGAGTGCTCTAACCACTGGGCTAAAAGGAGCACTGTGGGTGTCACCACTTCTTGCTGTTTTTTTTGTGTTAGGCAGGTGCCTAACTCATTCCTGAAGAAACTGCTTAAGCAACTAAGCAGTCTGACTCCAGGAGTGGGTTCCCATTTGTTAGTCATTAGCTGAGCTAGTTGCCTCCCTGCAGCTGTAGCTTAGGCACCTATCTCTGTGACAATGGAAGGGCTGAGGCCATGCACCCTGTCATTGGCATCTCCCACGAGTTAGCTTAGGTGGTTCCCTGCCTACTGTGCTGGCTTTTGTAGAGCAGTCTAAGGCACCTTCTTTCCCCATTCACTTTACAGGGATCCTAGGCATATAGGTCAGGCCTTGTGGATCTCAGTGTTCCTATGTTTTTTTTGTTTTTTTTTCTGGACACCTAAAAGTTAGGCACTGCAAAGCTGAGAGGTGCATTGCCTAATATACTTTGTGGCTGTGGACCCTGGTGGAATTTTCAAAAGTATCTAGACAGGTGCCTCCCTGCCATTGATTTAAATAGGAGTTAGGCACTCTCACTAGGTGCCTATCTGCATCTTTAGGTGCCTAATTACCTTTGAAAATCTGGCCTAGGGTCCCAGTCTTGCAAAGACTGAAATGTGTGCTTAACTTTATTCACGAGTGACCCCTTTTAAGCCAATAGGACTACTCAAATACATTAAGGTAAGCATGTGTGTAAGTCTTAGCACCATTGTAGCTGAGAGGATCATTGGAAGCATAAACGTTGCTCTTAGTTTAAGATATTCCCTAATTTTAAAACAATATGCCTGAGTAAGTGAGCATTCCTGCCAAAAATAAAATACTGCCCCATCCCCATCTCTTCCCACAATTTCTCAAGCAGAGATCAGTGGAGATATTGAATGCGTGTGCGCACACATACTATTTTACTGATCAGACGTATGTATTTCACCAATACATTATATGAAAGTAATTTTTTTGTATCGTACTTCAAATAGAAGTTGTTGGGACTTGTAGCCTTAGTTTCTGCCAGTTAATTTAGAATGCTGCAATGTGTATAGGTAGTACAAAATATTTCTTATTATTACCTTGGACTTGTCTACACTGTATTTGAAGTTCCATCATTCTACTCATTTGACTAGCTTTGCTAGGTCTCTCTGGAATTCCTCAGGGTCTTCTCCATCTTATCATTTTTGTGAAGCACAGCTGTGGGAGGAATAGTCTTTCAGTCTAAAAGGTACATAAGACTGATGCTGTGGAGACCTCAAATATAGGCAAAGGCTGATTTTTTGCATGGAGGTGGAAACATTGTGAAAGTGTCCTGCTGAAAAACACCTGCCTTTCTACTTCTAGAAAAAACCCTCATAGTAATTTGGGAAGGACACCTTCTAAGCAACTGGGATTGCATGGGACATCTGTACTCACTGATTGCCCCTGGGTCCTGGAACTTATTGTGGCTCTACTGTCAGCCAGGGGAAAAGAGATGCACCACTTTACAAAGTGACTCCGATCTATCTGGGTAGCCCCATTATTTTCAAACTATGCCCTCAATGACAGCTGTTGTGATAGGTTGGCCTGGGGCTCCAAAAGGGTTCTTTATGGTCTGATAAACCTTAGCCCCAGAATAAAATAAAGTGGTTAAACCTAAATGAGATGGGATTCAGGGGAGAAGAGGGCCTAAGGGGGGTTCCTTGCATAGCTCAGGAAACTTGGTCTAGACCTGAATCTCTTTGTTCTAGGGAGTCGGACTCCCAAAGGCAGCTGTGCTACATTACCAGTAGAGGTTTATAATTAAGAAGGCAGTCTGTCTCTTTTCATTTCTCTAGAAGGCTTAGGGGTATATGCTTAGCCTAATTAGAATTAAATCCCTTTATTGCAAGTTTATTTACATTTGGGATTGTTTGTGCAGACAGTCATTACCCCAAAGACCTTCCTGCCTTTTTGTTCTGTGTTTATATAGCACCTAGCACAATGAGGTGCAGGCCCATCTCTGGGGCTCATGGGCACTACCACAAATATTGATAGCAACTTCGGAGGCACTGAACAGAGAATTTGAGTCTGACTGCTTTGAGGTTATCTGAGCCTAATAAATAGGACCTCTCAGAAGAAGCTTTGACTTTGCTTTCAGCAGAATTGCCTCTGGTTGTTCTTGTTGGACAACTGAAATTGAGGCAAGCCAATACCTATGCAAACTTGTTTTCAGCTAATAGGGTCTCCCAAGTGTCACTGAGGACATCATATAAAGACAAGGGAGTTGTTTGTTTCTGCCAGAGCTTGTACTCTTCTACAGTTGGAGTGTCCTTGAGCACAGGCCAGTCTGTCTTTATCGTTCTAGGTTAGGACAACTGGATTTGCCCATAAGCCTCCAACTGAAAACAGATTTCTAGCTCCATCATACTTCAGAATCCAAGCTCAAACATTGCAGTCCAGCATCTGTTATGATGATGCTATGGTGAGATGATCAGTTGACCCCTGTAGATCTTTCCTTCCTTTTAACCCATTCCCTTTGCCCTGGAGGTTGGCAGAATGAGGTGGGATCTAATGCGGTTTTTCCTTCTCCAAAACACTACTTTTCTTTAGTAGCAAAGACTAGACAGCAAAAACACTGTAGCAAAGGACCATATGCCAGGGTATTTTGTGTGACGTGTAATGAATATTAGCAAAATTGTTAGCTTTGTAAGTGGGCATGATTTTTTTTTTCCTAGTTGGAAACTCTATTTGAAAATAGACATTTACTTTTCCTTGCAAGGACCAATAACCAGGGTAACTACAGAATTTAGACAGTTTTATCTCATAATTAGGTGCAGGAAGGAAAGGAGTGGTACTTTACAAGGATGGTTCTGATCTATGTATTTAATTAATGTTGATAATTTAGTGATAGTGGAAGGTGCCATATTGACAGCTCTTGAAGACTTGAATCCTACTTATCCTCAGAGTAATTACAGCACGGGGTGTGGTAGATCAAACTTCCTGCAAATGCATTGTTCCACCAATGTGCCTAAATCCTGTGCTGCAAAGACTTCCTCTAAGAATGAGAGGTCAAATTAATCTTTTTCTCTTTGCTGAAGTTGCAAACAAGAGGTGATAGTTAGGACCAACTTGAGCTGGCAGGAAAATTATTTTTTTAAAAAATAGGAATAGTTCTATATGTATGTACTAGTTTTTTTCAAAATTAAAGTCAAATTCAGTTGTCCAGAAACTTTGGCTCACTGCAGAGCTGGCTGAAAACCCCAAAAATTTGACAACTTTTTGTTGGAAATGTTGCTTTAAATTCAACTATGTGTTTTTGGTTTCAATTAAAATTTTTGTTGAAATATGTTGCTGCAAAACTGTAGAAAAGCATACTTTCCCACCTCTGACATTTTTCTAGATAAGCTATTAAGAGTTGTATCTTTGAGACTGTAAGTAGAAAAAATATGTGCACTATAGTCATCGATAACACATCTTTACATGTTGTCTAGTGTGTGTTCTATCACATCGGTTATACCTGCCTTGTGAAAATGGCAACTTTGCAAGATGCTTGCAAATGACATGTGAACAGTTTGATTCTTAATCAATGTGGAGAGGTGGTAGTAGTCAGAGCCATAGACTAGGATCCAGAACACCTGGGTACTATTCCCAGTTCTACCACTCACCTGCTGGATGACCTGTGGCAAGTCACTTCACCTCTTTGTGCCACAGTTTCCCTGTCTGTAAAATGGAGTTAATGATACTGACCCCTTTTAAAATGCTTTGGCATCTACTAATCCAAAATGCAATATAAAACATAGGTGTTATTACCTATTAATCTGCACACTGATATATTCTCTATTTGTCAAAGTGGGTAGTTCCAAAAAGACTGTCAGCTGCTGTGTAACCTGCGTCTGACGAAGTGGGTATTCACCCACGAAAGCTCACGCTTCCAAAACGTCTGTTAGTCTATAAGGTGCCACAGGATCTCTGCTGCTTTTACAGATCCAGACTAACACGGCTACCCCTCTGATACTTGACACTTTTAAGTGGATGTTTTGCTCTTTAGGATCCTACTTGCTTTCTGTACATTGACATGTCTCTGGTTTTGCCCATATAAGAATGTCAGGATATATTTGTGCTATTTTTTCTTGCTGTCCATGTAGCTAGTAACTTGAGAGCCTGGAATACTTTAAGATTTTTTTTTCTTTTCAACTGGCAAGAGGTGGTTGGTCCTATTCTGGCCTCCAGAAATCAAAAGTAAGAATACTCCATTTACTCCCACATTCCTTCCTCTACATGCTCACTTACAGGAAGTCAGCACACTGCTAACAGCATTCTAGATGTTGGTGCACCAAGATTAGTTATGCTTGAAGTGCTATTTCTACAGAGAAAATAAAGTATATGAGTGCCATAAAATGAAGTAATCTCACATTAAAATCTACTTCAGGTATAATTAACAAGACATGTTCTGTAAGATTGAACATCTCTTTTCCCTATGCTAGTGATGTTAGGAGGGTTTTTCCAACTTCTCTTACTGGACAGCTAAGGCCTTCAGCTAAGATGTAGTTAGGCAGCCATAATGGGAAGTGTATGGTCACATCCTCCACTTCCAAACTAGTCACATTGAAATAGGTGCCATTGGCTATTAGGAATACAGTTCTGTCCTGATTTCCTATCACCTCCAGAGAAAGAGAAGAGCCTAGAAGATGTAAAAGGAAACTTAGTTTGATAGCATCCTGTCTGGCAAGAACTCACTTATCAATAGACACAGCTGGAAAACCCTTATGTCTGTATAGATGTAGTTGTGAAATCCTCACTTCTGTATTGTTTTGTATGTTTGTTTGCATGGTCTCTGTCTGGTTCTGTAATTGTTTCTGTCTGCTGTATAATTAATTTTGTTGGGTGTAAACCAATGAAGGTGGTGGGGTATAACTGGTTAAATAACCATGTTACAATATGTTAGGATTGGTTAGTTAAATTTCAGTAAAATGATTGGTTAAGGAAAAGCTAAGCAAAACTCAGGTTTTACTATATAGTCTGCAGTCAATCAGGAAGTGGGAGGATGGGAACAGGGACTGGGGATGGGGAAATTAAAATCATGCCTTGCTAAAGGGGAGAATGGGAATGGGAACAGGGACACAGGCAAGGCTCTGTGGTGTCAGAACTTGGAAGGGGGACACTAAGGAAGGAAACTGGAATCATGCTTGCTGGAAGTTCACCCCAATAAACATCGAATTGTTTGCACCTTTGGGCTTCAGGTATTGTTGCTCTCTGTTCATGCGAGAAGGACCAGGGAAGTGAGAAGGTGAAGGAATAAGGCCCCTAACACTGGCAGGCATTTCCCTGCCAGGCAAAGTGACGGCACGTTCCACAAGATCACAAGCAGCCTCAGCGGCATTCCTTGAATGAGTCCCTATTCAAGACATATGCAGAGCAGCAGCCTGGTCTTCAGTTCACATCTTCCTATCTCATTATGCCATCATTTAATACTCTAGAGATATTCTAAATTTGGATGAGTTGTACTCGTGTGTGTGTGTATATGAACTCAGATTCCTCCTACATTTACTGCATGTGAGGCACCATGAGTGGAATGGGGTTACTAATCTTTTGTAACTATTCTTTGAAATGTTTTGCCCACTTCCATTCCATCCCCCTCCCTCCTTCCTTAGCAATCCCTCTGCACAGGGCCGGCTCTACAGTTTTCACCGCCCCAAGCAGTGCACCGAATTGCTAGTCCTGGCGGCAAGGGCACTCTCTGCACCCTTAGGGCAGCAGGCGCATTTCCGCGGCGGTGGCAATTCGGCGGCAGCTTCTATGTTTAGCTAAAGCCACCCCGGACAGCTAAACATAGAAGCTGCTTCTGAATTGCCACCGAAACACGCCTGTTGCCGTAGGGGCGCACAGACTGCCCCCGCCGCCCGGGGCAGCAATTCAGCGCGCTGCTTGGGGGCAAAACACGCAGGGACTGCTGCCCCTTTCAGAATGCCGCCCCAAGCACCAGCTTGGAATGCTGGTGCCTGGAGCCGGCCCTGCCTCTGCATCAGTCATCTGGAAAGAAGGAATGGAGGGGGCCATGGTCTGCTAGACCTTTATACTGGTGCACAGTGGTGTGAGACAGTACAGAGGGCACTCAAGCCACTCTGATGGCATCACTGAAGGAAAAATTTCTGAGAACTGTGCACAGAGTGTGTGCACACCAAGAGTGGATGGACATGTGTAACACATCTTGAAGAACAACAGTTACAAAAAGTTAGTAATCTTTTTTAATATGGCCACACTTTTTTTCTGCAGGACCCTTCCTTATTTTTCTTCACTCCCTCTGCTCTTGTCTGCAGAACCCTTGCCTCATTTACTGCATAAAATTGAAAGGGGGTCCTGAATAAGGCAAGGGTTAGAGTAGGGTTTGGGGGGGGCTTTTTTTTTTTTTTGGTGGGAGATAAAACATTTATGTAGTTTTTGAAACCAGTTAGTCTGTCTCCTTCTGACCAGGACTATGTTGGTCATCTGCAAATGTGGCTGTTGCACAATTAATATGGCAAACCACCTTATACTTTCAACTGGGTGTCTGCAAAGCTGAGAATACAGAAAACAGATCAAGGAGATCAATGTCTGACACAATGACCAAAATTCAGACAGTAGAATAAGTTTTTTGTTTTCTTTTTTTGGCTCTGATAAATGCCATTAGAACTTGAGCAATGTGGTAGATTAAGTCAGTGATTTATTAATTATCTGTGTTAGACTGAAAATATTTCATATAGGATTGTCTCCACACACGTCCTTCAGGAATTATTTTTTTGCAGTTGCTTATTTGTCTTTGTTTTATAGTCTGGCTTCAGAAGCATTTACCTTTAAACCGGGAGGGAAAGGATGAATTCATGTTTGACTTTCTCTTGAATAAGATCAAAGCCTATGTACCTTTTTAAAAATTTCTGTAGTCTATTTTTCAGCATTTTGTGCATTAGCCCTTTAGAGGTGAGATCACCACTTCATGTACAGGAAGAGCCAATTCAAACATACATTTGACATGTTAATGGGAGTTACTTTCATAAATTCCCACTGTGCTGATGAGAGATGAAACCTGTCTATTGCACATCCTGTACAAAGCATTCTTTGAAACATTCACTCAATTCCTTAGGTAATTGCTTCCATTTGTTACCAGCCATCTGCATGTACCAATATTTACCCCATAGGAATTCTAACTTCCTGGCACAATGATGAAAGTTAATTTAGTCAATGAACATAATGGATGTGCCCTATTAATATATTGCATCATAAATTCCACACTACTGGAAATTCTGTGCATACAGTATTTTTCAAACAAAGCATTAGTCATAGGAAAAATATCTTCTAGTGCAAAGGTTCCCATGCTGTGGTCCATGGACCATTGGTGGTCTACCAAACACTTGCTGATGATCCCTGGCGAGTTGGCTGAGCACATGGTTCTCGCTTCTTCACCACATTTTCATTCATGGCACATCATTAAAAGACATATTAAATACATGGCTAATATTCCTGTTCCATGTAAGAAACTGCTGTGGCTGGGTTATCTGGTCAGTGCAGGAGCTGGAGGTAGGGCAGGGGCAAAAAGTGGCTTCATGCTCTCATTATGGTCTCCTGGGAATTCTGTGAGGGACTGGGCAGCCACACTAAAAGCCCAACTTTCCATGGCCCTGGGTGTTCTGGCAGCCAGAGATCTGACAGAGATAGATACTCACTGATCTGGGTGCTGTGAGGAGAACATGGCACATGAGCAACTATATCAGACCTATGGCACCTAGAAATTCTAATCTACAAGGGGAATCCTTGGACAGCTGATTGGGCATCTTTTCGTTTGTGTTGCATTGGTATAGCAGCTGCTGGAATGGGTCCCAGGATAAAGTCCATGATATTTACATCCATATTTACATTAAAGTGTTAGGAAATATTTCACATATCTAAATGCAGTAAAGCTCTCAGGAGAGGTAATCTTCTGAATCTGACTTTGTCGGGAATAGTTTATTTAGAACTAACAGAATGAATACATTATAAGAAGTCTGTATGAACTGCCTCCAAGCCTTAGCGTACATACGGCCTGATTTCTCTCCTCCCCACCCCATTTACACTAGTTTTACTCCAGTGTGTAACTCCATGAAGTTTCTCTTAATTTGCATCAGTAGACATGAAAGGAGAATTTTAAAAGTTCACCCACATTAGCTTATACATTTTGTGCCTTGCCTTTCTGTTGAAAATGAGATCCTGTCTTTAAAACATCTGACATGTACATTTTTGTACTGGTAATTTATTTGGTCAGAATTCTGTTACGCCTGGCTCAGGCAATTGTACAGAGCACTTAAGACCAACTGAATCCTGATAACTACTAGACATCAGTAAATAAGAGACCAGAGGTTTAAGATGAGTTACTTTAACTGATATATTTACAGTGTTCACTGTAAGGTGAAATGTACATAATTCAATAAGACTTGACGTGCTGTAGACTGCAAAAAGGCAGTTACTGCTAAAGTAACATGAACTATATGGATGGAGTCTCACATCAGTGTTAGTGTACAAGGATTTAGTAAACACTATATATTAACACATATATATATATGGCAGATCAGACCAATGCATATACCACAAAGATGGCATGGGGGACAAACAAAATTGTCTGTGACCATTTCAGGCTGTTATATCCTTGCTTTGCGCTGTTCATAGTTTTCAAAGCAGTTAATGGACACGTGACAAATCTGCTACGACCTTGCTCTGTAGTGGACTGCTGCTTCCCAGGTACCTGGATTTGATCTGATGTGCTTTGAAGTTTGACTTCAGTGTATCTTTATACTGTTTGTATTGACCATCATGAGAGTGGGTGTCTCGCTTTAACTAACCATAAAATATGGCCTGGGGTATTCTCAAGTTAGCTATATGAACAAAGTGTCTAGACCAATGCAGCTGACCTGTATGAGAATGGTCTGAATGCCGGACATCTGACAATGATTAGGGATTTCAGTATTAGGAATCTGGTCCCACCATTTGACCCTTCAAAGAGACCAAAGACTGTGCATATGGAACTGATAAAGGTCCCTGTGGTGGCAGCAATATGTTTATGCCTCACAACCATATAGAGGTGTGGTTAGCACAACTTCCTGATAGACCTTTAGCTTAGTGCTTATTTTGACAGCCTTATCTTTCCATAGATAGTGTGGCAACATTCCAAATGCACAGCTAGCCTTGCCTATGAGATGCTTCCTAGGTAACAAAGCTTCTCTGTGGACTTGAGGAACACTGTCGATCTTAATAGTTGGGTGGACATGCGCATACCCCAGCACAGCATGGTACAATATTAGTTTTCCTTTGGCTAATTGTGAAACCAAAATTGATTGCACAAGAGAAGTGATCAGTTATAAATTGAATGTCACTGATCAAATGAGCAACTAGTGCACAGTAGTCAGCAAATAAAAGCTCCTTAAGTAAATCTCCCACTTTTGTGTGATCACAGAAGCATTGCAGATTACGCAGCTTCCCATTGGTGCAGGACTGAATAAATGTTCCTCAGTCAGTGTTATGAAATGGATCCATAAGCAGAGCTGAAAGAGTGTGGGAGCCAGCACACAAGCCTGTTTGATGCAATTAGTGACTGGAAAAGGGTCCAATATCTTGCAATTTCCCACCACTCTGGCCATCATGCCATTGTGGAAAGACCAAATGACAAAAATGTAATAAGAAAAGCCAAAAAGGAGTTTGAAGAACAGCTAGCCAAAAATTCAAAAGGTAATAACATGTTTAAGTACATCAGAAGCAGGAAACCCGCTAAACAACCAGTGGGGCCCCTGGACAATCAAGATACAAAAAGAGCACTTAAAGATGATAAAGTCATTGCAGAGAAACTAAATGAATTCTTTGCTTCAGTGTTAACGGCTGAAGATGTTAAGGAGATTCCCAAACCTGAGCCATCCTTGTAGGTGACAAATCTGAGGAATTGTCACAGACTGAAGTGTCAGTAGAGGAAGTTTTGGAATTAATTGATAAACTTAATAGTAACAAGCCACCGGGACCAGATGGCATTCACTAAAGGGTTCTGAAAAAACTCAAATGTGAAATTGCAGAACTATTAACTATGGTTTGTAACCTGTCCTTTAAATCAACTTCTGTACCTAGTGACTGGAAGATAGTTAATGTAACACCAATATTTAAAAAGGGCTCTAGAGGTGATTCCAGGAATTACAGAGCTGCAAGTCTAACGTCAGTACCGGGCAAACTAGTTGAAACAATAGTAAAGAATAAAATTGTCAGACACCTAGAAGAACATAAATTGTTGGGCAAAAGTCAACATGGTTTCTGTAAAGGGAAATCATGTCTTACTAATCTATTGGAGTTCTTTGAAGGGGTCAACAAACATGTGGACAAGGGATCCGTGACATAGTGTAACTAGATTTCCAGAAAGCCTTTGACAAGGTCCTCACCAAAAGCTCTTACATAAATAAAGTTGTCATGCGAAAGAGGAAGATCTTTCATGGAATGAGAACTGGTTAAGCAGGGAATAAAGGTAAGGAAATAAATGGTAAATTTTCATAATGGAGAGGGTAACTAGTGGTGTTCCCCAAGGGTCAGTCTTCGGACCAATCCTATTCAACTTATTCATAATGATCTGGAGATAAGGGTAAACAGTGAGCTGGCAGTTTGCAGACAATACTAAACTTCTCAAGATAGTTAAGACCAAAGCAGACTGTGAAGAACTTCAAAAGAGCTTACAAAACTAGGTGATTGGGCAACAAAATGGCAAAATGAAATTTAATGTGGATAAATGTAAAGTAATGCACACTGGAAAAAATAACTCCCAACTATACATACAATATGCATAGGCGGGGGGTGGGGTGGAGAAGGCACATAAATTTTAGCCTACAACTAATTGGGGGAACGATCTTGGAGTCTTCATGGATAGTTCTCTGAAGACGTCCATGCAATGTGCAGTGGCAGTCAAAAGCAAACAGCGATGTTAGAAATCCTAAAAAAGGGTATAGACTAAGGCAGAGAATATCTTATTGCCGTTATATAATCCATGGTATGCCACATCTTGAATACTGTGTCAAGATGTGGTCTCCTCATCTCAAAAAAGATATACTGGCACTAGAAATGTTCAAGAAGGGCAACTAAAATATTAGGGGTTTGGAACGGGTCCCATATAAAGAGAGATATAAAGAGGTTAGGACTCTTCAGCTTGGAAAAGAGGAAGACTAAGGGGGAATAGGATAGAGTATATAAAAATCATGGAGTGGTGTGGAGAAAGTGAATAAAAGTTTTATTTACTTGTTCCCATAATATAAGAACTAGGGGCCACCAAATGAAATTAATGGGCAGCAGGTTTAAAACAAATAAAAGGAAGTTCTTCTTCACACAGCCCACAGTCAACCTGTGGAACTCCTTGCCTAAGGAGGTTGTGAAGGCTAGGACTATAAAAGAGAAACTCCAGGGATTTATCTAGTAAAGTCCATTTATGGCTATTAGCCAAGATAGGTAAGGAATGGTGTCCCCAGCCTCTATTTGTCAGATGGTGGTGATGGATTGCAGGAGAGAGATCACTTGATCATTACCTGTTAAGTTCACTCCCTCTGGGACACCTGGCATTAGTCACTGTCAGTAGACAGGATACTGGGCTGGATGGACCTTTGGTCTGACCTAGTATGGCCATTCTTAAATAAATTTTGCAGGGTATCCAAAGATCAACACGAGTTTAGAGTCCCTCATGCTTTAAAGACTCAAATCTTGGTTAAATCAACAAACCATATAAAGGCTGTGATTTTGCTCTCAGTATTTTCTCTGAAGCCGATGGGCTGTGAAGACGAGGTCTATAGTGCCCCATCCACACAAATCTACCTTGAGACTTAGAGAAGATGGTTTCCACAAAATAGATATTAAGTCCGTTCAATATAGCCCATGCAAGGATTTTTCCAGGAACAGAGAGTAGGGACATAGCACAGTGATTATCACAGTTTGCCCTAATACCCTTACATTTATAAAGTGAACAATGCTGATATCCTTGAAATCCTGTGGCACCAACTCTTGCTCCTAGATAATGCAGAAGAGCCTTGTAAGATGCCTTGAAATATGGTGGACACCCTGTCTGTAAATCTCTGCTGGAAAGCTATCCAGTCCAGGTGCTTTCCCTTGTCACATCTGCTTGACTGCTGTTATCTTGTATAAGGAAAGGGCTAATGCAAGCTCTTTTAATGGGTGTTGGGGGAACAACATTGATTGCTTCCTCAGAGATGTCTGAAGTGTGGTTGAGAAGCAAACTGAAATATTCTATCCATCAAGCAAGGATTTCTTTTTTTGTCAGTTAAGAGTTGATTGCTGTCCCGTATGAATAGAGGAATTATCCTGTTGCACCTGAGGCCATACACAGTGTAGAAATCAGCAAAAAAGCTTTTAAGGTCTTTGTGGTCTGCTGTCAGTTGTAACTCCACCACGTTCTTTTCCCACCACTGGTTTTTCATTTGCCAAAGTCTGGTCTGAACCATCTGTTTTGCTAGATGATATGCAGCCCTCCTAGCTGCCAAATCCTTATCCTCTGAGTAGACTTGATGGATAGCATGTGGTGAGTTCAAGAGCTGATATCAGCTTTTTTTCTCTTCTCATCTGTTTGGAGTGGGTGTTTAGGGAGAGAAGGTTTTCTTGAGGAAATAATAACACACTGATGGTGGGTACAGTATGGTCCCTCCCTGCCCTGTGCTTAGTCCAACAGTTGCTGTAGTGTGATATGTTCTAAACTTCACTCGCTTTTATTTGTGTATTGAAATATTGGTTAAAACTTTCTCCTTTTTTTTAAATGGCTTTGTGTTCCCTAGCATTGGGCTGTCAGTGAAATACTAACACCTGTGCTACCTCAGGCTTGGCCCCTCTGCCCCTTTATATGCAGCATATTGAATTTCCACGAATTGCAGGTTCAGCTATTTTTGTCTCGTGAAAAAAAGAGGTCTGTTCGCTATACTTCTGTGCCATTATTTGACATTCAAATGAAGCTTAATAAACCAAACACAGACTGCAAAGTAACATTTAAATTCTGTAAATCTGAGTTCCCCTTTGCACTTTGGGTGGCTCTGTGTTGTTCTGGATTTTAATGCTTTCTGTATGAACCCTTTTATAGTAAAGGGAATACGAAAAAATTGTAACTTTCAACAAGAATAGCAAAGAATGCACGCAGTGCCATTCTATAGGTCCCAGTTTAGCCGCCTTAGTGCTGTTTACATTGTACCATACCAATGTTTGTGGCTGAATTTTAGCATTTTTTTACCCATTACCACATTCTTTCATTTCTTGAAGACAAATTTCATTTAGGCCCCAATCCACATGTTTAACTGACTTGCCGGATTGGTGCCAAAGTAGCCGGAGTATGCAGTTGTTTGCAGGATCAATCCCCAAGATGTCTCCACTGTAACAAAATTAGGGTTGCATTTATAATATTGAAGTATTTGTTGTTTAATGGAGAGAATTGCTCTTGGAGAACTATTGTTTTAGATTCAAGTTTCTACAAGGGGGCACCTCTGGCCTTTGGTTTTCCTGCTCCTATCCCCTCTGTCCTTGTGGCTGTCACACACCCTTGAGGCCAATATGCAGCTTCCCATCATATAAATATAAAGTAAAAATGGTGCAATGTATTAAAGCTGTAGTCTCATCAATAGAGCATTTTATGTTTGCCATGCTGTTTATATATAGAAATGAAACAGCATCCTCCCCTCATTTATTTTAAACTTGTTACTATTCACTTTTATTCCAAAAAATAAATAGCAGAAAAGGTGGAAAATTGCTCAGTATTGTGAATGAGTCATACATCTATTTATAATAGGCAACATGGTTTATTTCTCTCTCTCAAGATTAATAACCCTCTTTTCTTATTCTGGCCCCTCTCAATCTCTGAGCTATAATCAGTAATTCACCAACAGCTGTGCTGTCTTTGAACTTTCACTTTTTATTTAAAATCTTAGCTCAGGAAATTTTTTTATATTAACTTACACTGGCACTTTCTCAGTAAGAGTTAATATCTAGAACAACCATAGTGAAGCATTATTGAAAACTACAGACCCACTAATATCATGACAGGAAAACATGTGTTTGAGAGACACACAACCTACAGGCTTTAGCGTACAACATGGACCTATGTCCATATTCTCTAATATCCTAGTGAACTCATATCATGCTTTCTCCCTTGGAATGTTTTAAATACCAAGCAGATTTAAAGTACTTTGTGGTCTTCTCTGGACAGATTTAAAAGTGGCTTAGAGCAAGGAGGCAGTCTGTGTAAACAAGAAATTAAGGCAGTGTTGCATCCCCTCTCCTCCTCCGTTAACTGTGTACTGGGTTTCTGTATTCTCTACAGAAAGGGCAGCAATGTTTCCCGCCTCCTTGCAACTTTGAGACTGTGGCTAAGGGGAGGGGAGGAAGGCCATGAGAGTTCCGTTGCTTCACACACTTATGGAGCTGTAGGCTTTGTACTTCATCCTCCTCACTTTGTGGGAGTTGCCTAATAGCTTATGAGCTAATGTGTGAAGACTCAGACAGTTGAGAGAATTGTATGAAAGCCCAGCTCTGCTCCTCCTGGCTCCTCTCACAGGAAGGGGGAAGGAAAAATATGTCCCTTCCCTGCCTTCACATCCTCCCCAAGGCCTAGAGTACATAGGAGGAGTCAGAGGAGACACCTGAAAGTAGGAAGGTACTGATGAGAGGACGCCTATTTTTGGAGAATGCCCCCCAAAGGGACAGGGTCACAGAACACAGATGGGATGACAGAGCACCAAGGGCCCCAGAGATACAAAACATGGGGGATAATGCAGAACAGGCAGGAAGTAGGATATTGCATTGGGGGAGTGCCACAGAGGGCCCAGAATGTGCTGGGTGGACATGGAGCCCTGAAAGACAGAGCCCTATTCAAACACATGCATGCACAGTCATGCATCCACATGCACACTAGCATACACACACTTGTCTGGCATAAATGTTGTAGACCATGCTGCTACTAAGGAGCCTTGGGAAGGGGAACTCTGCTCCAGCGTGCAGCCTGTTCTTCATCCCTTGCCATGTTTAGGGCAAAATATGAGTCCACTGCCCCCAACACTTTTCTGCAGTTGCCTCTATGGGCCCATAGTCTTTCCCCTCAGCTCCTTATAGAGGTGCTTGGACCATGTAATATTTTTGTCTGAAGAGAACTCAGTTAATCATACAATTATAAGGGACTATAGTATTTTCCAAAGTATTAACCAATGTAGAATATTTCCAAAATATAGTTCCCATGAATTATATGCTAAACCTTTGCAGAAATATTGTTTTAATAGTATTAGTTGGTAGTAAGGTAAGTCTTATAAATAAAATTGACATATGAATTGTTGATTGCAGTACTGAAAGATTAGAAACTATGGGTTATCATTTCATTGACTGCTATAAGTGGTAGCCATGAGCCTGTCAAAAAAACATAGCTTAAATCATTACTTAATTTAATAACTCTAAGGCAGGGTTCCAGAGAAATACAGGTTATGTAATTAAAGACTATTCTAATGCCCTGCCACAAGGGACAGGGGTAAGGCTACAGAAATAAACTTACCTGGATCATTTCCTAACTCTTGAGTGCAATCTTAAAAGTGGTATTAATATGGAATTTCCTAAGGGTCTTTCAAGCTGCCATACTGGATGAGCTGCCATTCTGGATGATACCAGTGGTCCATCTAATCGAGCATGCTGTCTCCAACAACAACCAGTTGCTGCAGAGGAAGGTGCTAGAAGCCCCACAAAAGGCCATTATGGGATAACATGTCCCCAGGGAAAGATCAGACCCCCTCCCAAAATTCAGTCTTTCAGTAGTTTTACATACCTTGTTTAGTCTGCTGAAAATCTAGATCTGTTTAATGAAAATTCAGGAATTATGGAAGTGTGATGTAATTATGCAATATTTGGAACAATAAATATATATACTGTTACATCTCTTTACTAATAGTGCTTTGTATCTTGTGGCATTCCAACCAGATAGACATGACTTTCTGGCAGAACTGATGGAGAACTGTAGTACTGAGATGGATATAGTGAATGCTGAAGATGGACTATTTTCCGGGCTGGTTATGAATTGCATCGTCATGGCTCAAGTCTTCTAACTGAGGAATTTGTCAATACTGTCTTCTTAAAGGGAAAGACACTGGGTTTTTTTCCTTCTAAAACATAGTACTTTTAACCATTAGTGACGGTCTCTTCTCTTGGCTGCTATGTGCCAATTTGCCTAACCAGATTATTCACATCAAGTTTATTTTGACCGAAGGAAATCTCAAAATAGATCTGTAATAAAAGCAACAACTTATATTATTTGTTCACTTTTACACATGGAAACTTCTTTAATCTTGTTTGTTTGTTTTCTATTACTTATTAATAGGCATGATGTTGAAATTAGACTTTTTATGTACAGAAAGGAAATATATTGCTTTCATTTTCTATTTCTCTTAATGAGTCATTACTTTCATTCCTGAACATATACTGTAGATCTTTAATTTGCAGCCTATATTTTACATTATGTTGGAGATAGATAAGGGTATTATGGAAAAATGTGATCATGTAATTAATGATGGCATCACAATGCATATGCACAAGAAGGCAGAGTTGAGTTGCACAGGTAACCTTAATTCTGGCATTTCCTAACATTTTTTGAGTGTTTGCAACCTTAATAATCCTCTTCTAACATACATTGTGTTATGTGTGTGTGCATAATTTCCTAGGCAATTTCCTAGGCTTTTAAAAAGCAAACAGAAATAACAGATATTCCATCATGTGGTATTATGCTGATGCACACATGATTCATCAGAAGGATTGGAACTTTTAGATCCAATGCACAAAACTCTGACACTTGAACTAACAAATGGTAGTGATAGCAGTAGTAGGTTGTTATCCTTTGTATGGACCAGCGCTAAAAGGGGTGAGACATTGTGTCAATGGGGTTCACAGATACTTGTTAGCTGCAGAGGAATGGTGAGACTAAGATCTCTGGTTACATTCCAGGTTCTAGCATGGAAGGGGCAGTACTTTCTAATGAGCACAGGCTCTTCTGCCTATTACCCCTTCTACCCCTTTCCCTGCAACCCATCCTTGCCCTAGTCCTGCCAATTTTCCACCCTGGGCTCTTGGTACTAGTGCCATTCTCCTTGACCATCCAGTCCTAGTCTTACCCCTCCAAACTCCTCATGCCAGTGTCTCCACCTCTGTTTCCTTACTCAGCCATTTCAAATTCACCCCAGCCCCAGTTCCCCCTCCTAATTCTTCATCCATTCTCTCTGCCTACCCTGTTGGCCTCCATTTCCTGCCCCTCCTTCACCCATGGTTTCCCAAGCCCACTTGCACACAGTTCCAGTTTCCCACCCTGGGCTCTTCCTTGTCCCTCCCCAGACTCCCTTGTTCAGTCTCTGTGTCCCCCTCCACCAGTTGTCCTAGTCTCCTTATCTCACCAGTCCCAGTGTCCCCCTTACTTCTACTAGTTCAAGTCTTCTCCTCCCCTGGTTCCTTGTCCCAATCTATTCCTCCACCCTTCACAGGTCTGACTCTTGTCTCTTTTGCATTCAAGTGAGGCAAATTTCTCCTTACTGCCTGGGCATCAGAAGGGTGGTCACTGAACAAAAACACTCTCTCCATGCTCTCAGTTCTGGTGCCCCGCTTTGGCCCATTCTACAGCAGCCCCAGAGCTCAGTTGCAGAGAAAGTTTTGGTCAACTGCAGGCTGGATCACGCCTATTGTAGATGGAATCTTCAAGGAACTGAGCTGCAAAGCTGTGGCAATCCTCTAGTGAGCACGTACAAACTGATTTTTTTCCCCAAAGACTTATAACATGGCCAAATTTAGGCAGATTTTTCACAGGGAGACAAAAGGTACATCCCTGGAAAAGGGGCTATATTTCAAGGCCAAAGGCCAAATTTCAAGTTTCTGCTCCAAGTCATGGGGTGCTAGAGCTTCTCAAAGAAAAAGTTGTGAGAATTTTGTAAGATGGGCAAAACAGTGTATTTTTTCCCTACCTTCAATCTTGGAAATAGCTGAATGATTTTGATTGAAAGTTTCCAAAAACTTTTGGCAGACACTCAGCATGGAAAACTTCAACCCCAGTGGTTCAAGTTTGGCAAAGTTTTTTATAAGCAACTGAAACAGGATCTGATAATGGGAAGTACAGGGCAACCTTAATCACAGGTTAATCTTAATCTTCTAAAGAGTCGTGGTAAAGTTACAGACACAAAAGACCTGGGGATTCTCTGCTGGCATAACTGTTAGATTTCAACAGGGTTACACCTGTAAAGAATTTAGCCTATGATCTCTGGCTCAAATGGTTTACAATCTTAGGGTCTGAAACAATAAGCACTTGTTACCGGGCATAGTGCTTAGTGTGATAGCCCCACTGACTTGAACAAGACTTCTCTTTGTAGTAAGAACTATTCTGCAATGTTTGATTGCAGTATCAGGCCAGCTCCAGCGTTTTTGCTGCCCCAAGCAGCGGGGGGAAAAAACCCAAACCCCACAATCAGTGGCACTTTGGAGGGAGCTCTACCACTGTCGCTTAATCCTTTGGCAGCAGGTCCTTCCCTCCAAGAGGGACTGAGGGACCTGCTTCCAAAGAGCTGGATGTGCCTCCCCTTTGCATTGGCCACCTCAAGCACCTGCTTGCTGTGCTGGTGCCTGGAGCAGTCCCTGTAAATAATACCGCTTGGGAGTGTTTCAGCATCAGTGTAGTAACTGGTTGCCACTTTCTGCCATCTCACTAATGAGAAATCTTTCCACTAGTTTTCTTATCAAGAATACCATTCAGTAAGAAGTCTGTAGCCTCTAGCACTCCTTTAGACATTATAATTCTTAGTCCCAAGTGGGGCAGAGGTAAATCAAACTGTATAAAATCTAAATGATCTGAGCACAGCTTACATTTGCCTTTTGTTAAGCAACACTGAGCAAATTTAATATATGTTCACTGCCAACTAACTTCCTTTTTTTTCCTCCCAACATGTCTATTATGCCTAGTTTATATGTGTACCATATTTACAGATAGCTTACATGAATGTGACTGGAGGATTTCTCCTGCAAAACAAACAAGGCAAAAATATTACAGTATTGCCTGTCAGTTATTTGGCCTAGGTTTAATTATAATTGGATGCTGACAAGATGGTGCCAGTAGTGAACCAAATTTCTTGTGAAAAATTAACTTTCACAAGAATATCTGAAATTAACTTGGAACCATTTAGAGCCATTAACTTGGAGCCATTTATTCAACTTGTCCAACACCCTTTTTTCTCCTCCTCCCTTTATTGGCTGCCTATTGTGCACCAGCTTATTATAACTGAAACCCAGACTTAGAAGTGACCCCACCAATCTGTTCCTTTCCTGTCCACCCTTGAGTTGGCTGAGTCCAAATGGATCAGATTTGGGGCATTGGTACTTGCAGGTGCCATAGCTTGTCTGTCCGTTGGATGTATTCTCCATTTGGAATCATGAATGATGGCCAGAAAGGAAGCATTGGTGGCATAATTAATCATTTGTGTTTCACCATTTCTTGAGTCTTCTATTAAAATAGATAAGATCTTCAGGGCAGGGCCTATTTCTTTGTATTTCTGCAGTGCCTAACACAACAGGCCTCGATCCTGATCTGGGCACTTCTGTAATACAATTACACATTTGGGGGGGAGACCCCGGTGTTAAAAACGTTCTTTGGGATGTGAAGTTAAGAACTCAAAAGTTACGAAAAGCTAAATTAACAGTTGAACATGCAACTTAATTCTACCCCCTTGCGCATTTTTTTCCCCCCACCAACCCTGATACAGTTGCTCCAGCAACTCCCTGGTATTCCCAGCGCAGTTGGTGGTCATGGTGGCACTGCTGCTTTAGCAGCAATGTGAACCTGGCCTCAGAATCATAGACGCTGAATCTGTGGGTTCTCAAGAGCTGGAGCACTCACAGGAAAAAAAATAGTGGGTGCTCAGCATCCACCAGCCACAGCTGTTTGGTGGGATGCCGCCAATCCGCTCTTTGGCGGCTGAGGGAGCAGCATGGAGAGGGCAGGGAGCAGCGAGCGGCAGGTGGTTGGAGCGGGGATGGGAAGAAGCAGAATGAGGGTGGAGCCTCAGGGAAAGGGGCGGAGTGGGGGGTGGTGGCACCTCAGGGCAGAGCAAAGGTGGAGCACTGCTGGGGAAAAATAAGTCGGCACCTATGCTCCAAATGTTTAGTGATTTGGGCAGGCTGGTAAAATTTCTCATCAATGCAAATGAGAGAAGGGAAATGGCTGTTTTGACTAGTTCATATCTCAGCTGAATCTAAATGAAATTTCAGTGGAAAAAGAAAAGTTGTAGTCCAAATGGATTCCTCCTGCTGAATATCAGACTTGTTGCAAATGCTGGAAGCAAGAGAATTGCTCAAAGAAAAGGTTGCAAGAATCATTTATAGTGGAAAGTGCTGGCAATCTAAATATAGGGGTAATATTTAATCACTTCAACTTCCCTTTTTATAAAACAATCTGAAGACTAGAGAGAGAGCAGTGCCTGGTCTACACAGAAGTTTTATTGGCATAAGTACATCAGTCAGGATGTGGAGGGAAAAAAAGCTTCTGAATGATGCAGTATGTCAGTATAACCCCCACAGTAGACAGAGCTTTGTCGACAGAGCAGGACTTCTGCCAACAGCTAACTTTATATGGGGAGGTGGTGTTTCTACACTGATGGAAATATCTCTTCTGTTGTACGCGATGTCTACTCGACAAGGCTATGTCAACATAGTTATGCCTGTGTAGTCTCTACAGTATAGATCAGGGGTCACTTTCAGAAGTGATGTGCTGAGTCTTCATTTATTCACTCTAATTTAAGGTTTCCCATGCCAGTAACATATTAACATTTTTAGGTCTTTGTGTAAGTCTATAATATATGACAAAACTATTGCTGTATATAAAGTAAATAAGGTTTTTAAAATGTTTAAGAAGCTTCATTTAAAATTAAATTAAAATGCAGAGCCTTCCAGACCAGTGGCCAGGACCCAGGCAGTGTGAGTGCCACTGAAAATCAGCTCGTGTGCAGCCTTCAGCATGTGTGCCGTAGGTTGCCTACTCCAGGATAGATATCAATATCATAACATATTGAACCAGAAAACCCTGATGTGGGTTGGGGAAAGATATAAATGGATTTGGAGTAGTAAAAACTGGAATCCTGGAATAACACTCCCCTTGATAAATAAACAAAGAGCACACAAATAAAACACTGATTCACAAAACAGTACTCTTAAAAGCTAAAAACATTAGTATTATGTCTGACTGTGCAACTGTGCTGACTGATTTGTTCTCTAAGGTCAGCTGAAGATGCTGTATGTACCTTTCTCAAGATGATGCCTTGTGAGGGCACTGAAACAGTGAAGAGTTCACATTTGTTTCAGATAGAAGGAAGCAATCTGACAATGTTTTAGATAATGCCAAATAACTTGAAGTCATTAAGAATAAATTTCCCGCTAACAAAAACAGGCATTAGATGCATTCATATTTATTGTAATATTAATGGTCAAGATTTTTTTATAAATGACTAGTGATTTTTTTTCAGGAACTGTTGAGCACCAACCTCCAGAAAATCAAGCACCTTAAGGAGTCTCAACTTGGGCACCCAAAAATCATGGTACCTAAAATCACTATTTTAAACCTTGACCCATAACTACAAATTTTCTCCAGAGTTTTCAGAGATTTGGAGACCCTAAAGAGGCTCCAAGTTTAGCCTGCTTTAAACCAGTGGTTTTCAAACTGTGGGTCATGACCCAGCACTGGGTGGCAGAATGTAAAGCACTGTTACAGTGGCTCTGGCCAGCACTACCAACTGGGCCATTAAAAGTCCCATTGGTGATGCTGCCTGGCCAGGGCAGACTAGTCCCTCCTGTTCTGACACCATGCTGCATCCTGGAAGACACCAGCAGTAGGTCTGGTGCCTAGGTCGGGGGGCTCAGGGGCTCCATGAACTGCTCCCACCCCAAGCACCAGCTGCACACTCCCATTGGCTGGGAGCTGGATCAGAGGGCGGTGACTGCGAGCGAGAGCTGCGTGGAGCTGCATGCACACCTCCATCTAGGAGCCAGACCTGCTGCTGGCCACTTCAGGGCACAGTGCAGTCTGTGGTGTCAGGACAGGCGGGAGGCCTGCCTCTGCACCCCAGCTGCACCGCTGACCAGGAGCTGCCAGAGGTAAGCCCATGCCCCAGCCATGAGTCCCCCCCAAACCTGGAGCCCCCTCCTGCACTCCAAACCCCTGCCCCAGCCCAGAGCCCCCTCCCACACCCAGAACCCCTCATTCCTGGCCCCACCTCGCAGCCCTCACCCCAGGACACCAACCCTTTGCTCCAGATCTGAGTCCCTCCCAAACCCCAAACCACTCATCTTCCCCAGCTCCTTGGAGCCACGGGCATCAGCAATTTTCTTCAACTAGGTTGCCAGAAAAAAGCTTGAAAACCACTGCTTTAAACCTTCAATACTGAATATCCCATATAATGACCACCATCTTATTGGTCATTGCTGACTGGACAGAACTTTGTTGGTTTTGTTGTTGTTTGTTTGTAATATCCAGACCTCAACAGAAGAGGATTCTCTTTAGAACCAAGTAGTTTACCTCATTATTCAGCCAGAATATTGAATGTCTTATTGCCATCTCCCCCTTAGATCCTTAACACTCTGCCTTTGAGCGCTCCCATCCCAGTTTTGCAGCCTGATCTTCAACTGGTGTATATCCACATAGTTCTACCTGGTCTTTTCATTCCAACGTTTTAAACCCAAAGTGTATGGATAAGTAGCCCAGACCAAATTATTGAATTTGAACTTCAAAATTCATAAGAGCTAACCAATCACTACTAAGATATATTTGTTTCAAACCTGCAAGGAATTATTATGAGAAGGGAGTCCAAAAATCACAAATGGTTAGCAAATACCTTGACAGTTTCCTTCCACGAATGTGTGTTTATCAAAACATTTTTTATAGTTTCATTTTGGTACCCCATATTTCACTTTCATATGAACCTTGGCAGAGTAATGTCATCTTTATGTCAAATGCTTTTGTAGAGTTATACTGTTGCTGTGGTGATGGTGGTTAGAAGTGAACTAGCAGAGGGTGAATGATCATTATTGGTAGAAGTGCTTTTCGTGTCCTCTAGCTTGTCTCTGTCGGTTAACCTGTACAGCTTGCTGGAATAAAACCTGATGCCTCTTGTCTGTGTCTTGTGGTTGTTCTTGAATAATGTAGTGGATACCGTACAAATGAACAGGTGAGAAAGGAAAAATGTTGAGCTTGATTCTGATCGCACCCTGGTTTTATGCCAGTGTAACTCCATTAAGGGAGGTGGGTTTTGTGGTTGATACAAATAGATAATAAACAACAATAATTAACTAAGCATTGGGTTGGAACTCCGATGATCAGGGTTAAATTCCCAGCTTTGTCACAGACTTCCCATGCAATCTTGGGCAAGTCATTTAATTCTTCTGTGCCTCAGTTCCTCATCTATAAAAACAGGAATAATATCTGAAGATAAATTCATTAGTTTGTGAAATGCCTAGATACTACAGCAGAGTATGTAGATGGATATACACTCTGTAAGTGAGATCAGAATCGGGACCTTTGTGGGATCTCTCAGATGAAACAAGTTAAATGTTGAACATTAACATGAGATTAAATAAACTGATACCTGCCAAAGATCTAATAAGTAAAATGGAAATAATCTGGGATGTGATGGAGTTGAGAAGGGTGGAATTATACCATCATTGCAATGTCTTTGTGATGGGTGGCCTCAAACCAATAAAATGAGGATTAGATATTGATCACTGGTGGAAGAAAAAGGAGAGGTAAATGCTGTAGTTCTGAACCCCCTTTTATCAACTGCTGGGTTGGTGGCTTGCTTATTGGTGGTAGAGAGGATAAGAGAAGAAAGCTAGAAGCCACAGAAAAGTTGTCTGTCTTGGCTACACAAGGTCCCCACAGCTGTGTAAATGACATGTTCTGCTATCACACATGCTGAATGTTGTAATTGAAAGCTTTACTGGATCTTACATACATATTGAACTAGATTGTGGCTTTTAAGCCACAGCCCTATATAGGGCCACACTGCTCCAGGAGGAGCACAGAAGGGCTTAGATAAACAGTCTCTCTGGGGCTGCTCTTGAGCTTAGAGGATGACATATCTGCTCTATAAAAGCAGCAGAGAATCCTGTGGCACCTTATAGACTAACAGACGTTTTGGAGCGTGAGCTTTCGTGGGTGAATACCCACTTGACGTGCAGGTGAATGAACCAGTGATGGTTGGCTGATCTGGTTAGGTCCTGTGATGGTGTCGCTGGGTGTAGATATGTGGGCAGAGTTGGCATCGAGGTTTGTTGCATGGATTGGTTCCTGAGTAGAGTTACTATGGTACGGTGTGTGCAGTTGCTGGTGAGAATACGTTCAGGTTGGCAGGTTGTCTGTGGGCAAGGATTGGCCTGCCACCCAAGACCTGTGAAAGTGTGGGATCATTGTCCAGGATGGGTTGTAGATCCCTGATGATGCGTTGGAGGGGTTTAGCTGGGGCTGTATGTGATGGCCAGTGGAGTCCTGTTGGTTTCTTCTTGGGTTTGTCTTGCAGTAGGAGGCTTCTGGGTACACGTCTGGCTCTGTGATCTGTTTCCTATTCCTCGTGCGGTATTGTAGTTTTGAGAATGCTTGGTGGAGATTTTGTAGGTGTTGGTCTCTGTCTGTCTTGAGGGTTAGAGCAGATGCGGTTGTACCTCAGTGCTTGGCTGTAGACAATGGATCGTGTGATGTGCCCGGGATGGAAGCTGGAGGCATGAAGGTAGGCATAGCGGTCGGTAGGTTTTCGATATAGGGTGGTGTTAATGTGACCATCACTTATTTGCACCGTGGTGTCTAGAAAGTGGACCTCCTGTGTAGATTGGTCCAGGCTGAGGTTGATGGTGGGGTGGAAGCTGTTGTTGAAATCGTGGTGGAATTTTTCAGAGTCTCCTTCCCATGGTCCAGATGATGAAGATGTCATCAATGTAGCGTAGGTAGAGAAGGGGCGTGAGTGGACGAGAGCTGAGGAAGCGTTGTTCCAGGTCAGCCATAAAAATATTGGCGTATTGTGGGCCATGCGGGTGCCCATAGCAGTGCCACTGATCTGGAGATATATATTGTCATCAAATTTGAAATAGTTGTGTGTGAGTATAAAGGCACAGAGCTCAGCAGCCAGTTGTGCTGTGGCATCATCAGGGATACTGTTCCTGACAGCTTGTATTCCATCTGTGTGTGGGATGTTTGTGTAGAGAGCCTCTACATCCATGGTGGCTAGGATGGTGTTTTCTGGGAGGTGACCAATGCATTGTAGTTTCCTCAGGAAATCAGTGGTGTCACGGAGATAGCTGGGAGTGCTGGTGGCATAGGGTCTGAGTAGAGAGTCCACATATCCAGACAGTCCTTCAGTGAGAGTGCCAATGCCCGAGATGATGGGGCGTCCAGGATTTCCAGGTTTGTGGATCTTGGGTAGTAGATAGAATAACCTGGTCGGGGCTCTAAGGGTATGTTGATTGTTCCGGTGTTAGTGTAGGGAGTGTCCTGAGTAGATGGTGCAGTTTCTTAGTGTATTCCTCAGTGGGATCTGAGGGAAGTGGCCTGTAGAATTTGGTATTGGAGAGTTGTCTGGCAGCCTCCTTTTGGTAGTCAGACCTGTTCATGATGACAACAGCACCTCCTTTATCAGCCTCTTTGATGATAATGTCAGGGTGGTTTCTGAGGCTGTGGATGGCATTGCGTGTTCTGCACGACTTAGGTTATGAGGCAAGCGATGTTGTTTTTCCACGATTTCTGCCTGTGCACGTCGGCGGAAGCATTCAATGTATAGGTCCAGACTGTCATTTCGACCCTCAGGAGGAGTCCATGTGGAGTTCTTCTTTGGTTGTTGGTGGAGGGTACCTGTGTATCAGGTGCACTGTTCAGTGTTGTCTGGAAGTATTCTTTGAGTCACTTGTAGACGGCGAAAGTAGGCTTCCAGATCGCCACAGAACTGTATCATGTTGGTGGGGGTGGGCAGGGCAGAAAGAGAGTCCCCGAGATAGGACAGACTTTTCTTCTGGCTGAGTGTGTAGTTGGATAGATTGACGATATTGCTGGGTGGGTAGGGGTACCACGGTTGTGGCCCCATGTGGCAGGTAGGAGTTTAGACAGCTTACAGTCCTTTTTCCTTTGTAGAGAGGTGAAGTGAGTGCTGTAGATCTCTGTCTTATTTTAGTGAAGTCGTTTTATGGAAGTTTGGTTATTAATGAAAGTCTCCAGGTTGGAGATCTTTTTTGATGTTTTCCTGTTTGCTGTATAGGATGCTGATCAGGTGGTTCCTCAGTTTCTTTGATAGTGTATGGCATAATCTCACTGTGGTCTGTGTAGTATGTAGATAGCAGTGGATTTTTTACCTTTAGTCCATTTGGTATGATGTCCATCCGTTTGCATTTGGAAAGGAGGTTGATATCCGTCTGTATTTGTGAAAGTTTCTTCATGAGGTTGAGGGATTTCTCTATGGAATGATGGATTTTTCTATGGAATGATAGATTCATTCAGATTGCTTCCCTTTGGTGCACTAGCCTCACTTTGTGGGAGAATGCAAAGATGAGGGAAATAGGGGATAGTGGGAAATTTGTGTCCTGACCCTCTCTCTCTCTTCGCAGTTCTCCTTTTTCCTCTTCTGAGCCCTGTGGAGCGGAGTAGGAAACTGCATTCCCCAGAATATAAGGCTGGCTACTGTGATCTGCACAGCTGACAAGGAGAAAAGGTAGATGACTTCTTGCTGGTCCAGGTGTTGCTCACAATCTGGGCCATAACTAAGGCAAGTATAACTCAGAAATCAGGAAGTTTTATTGTCTGTCTTGTGCTGAACAGCAATAGCTGCTTGGTGGCAGGGGACATGGTAGGAGCCAATCAACTTTTCTGCTACCGTCAAGAGACCCTGATTAATGACTTTGTTTTCTACAGCTTCCAGGATTTTTTTCTTCTATCTCATAGCAAACCTTGATTTTTCACAGATATTTCATTGTGAAACATGCCCTTTTTCCACACATTTTCTCAGATTCATTTCAGTGAAGAATGTAATTGTGTGATGTTTGTATCAAGGGGGCATTTAAAATAACTTTAACTGATCTGAATGAAATTATTACCTATTTAGCAAAGCACTTTTTGCAAAGCAACAAACTGCTATACTGAAGCATAATAAAAGGTTAAATGGATATGATCAAAATTGGCAAGCTACAAAAATGAAACAAATTAGTCTCTCTTCAATCAGTTCAAGTGTCCAGAGCATTAGTTGAGTGTTTAAATAAAAGGGAGCAGTATCTATCAAAGCCATTTGATTTGAAAAACCCACAGCAGTGGTTGATGAGAGCTGAACAAGTAACCTCAGCAAATAATATCAACAAATTCAGTCATTCTGGTTGCAGAATGGCCATGAATGGATCAGAATTTTCTCACATTTATTTAAAATGTACTTTGTTTTGCAAGTTATTTGTAGACAGGGGCTCTGGAACAATTTATATAGTGGAGGTGCTGAGCTCCATTGACTCAAACTGTAAACCCTGGATTTGATGGAAACCACTTCAAGCCAGAGGCTACTACTGTACCCCCAGCACCTCTACCTCCAGCACCTACGCTTGTAGAAGGGAAGGAAGAGGGCTTACTCTCTGGATCAATTTTGATCAGTTTTCTGCACGTATCTGATGTTCATTATTTGAAATTGAGCTGTTCTGGTTGGTAGAGGTGATGTTTATGTTCCCAGAATGGATAAGCATGATCCTGAAGAGCATAATCCTGCCAATTTTTCCACATGGGCAGACCCTTGCTCCCATAAGAAGTCCTCTTGAAGTCCACCTGCATGGAACAACTTTCAGGATCAGAGCCACAGTTAAGAGGCGTGCTTAAGGAAGCTAAGGAAGACCTGGGCCTGGTCTACACTATGCTGTTAAACCGATTTTAACAGCGTTAAATCGATTTAACGCTGTGTCCGTCCACACTACACTGCTCTTTATATCGATTTAAAGGGCTCTTTAAATCGATTTCTGAACTCCTACAAAACGAGAGGAGTAACGCTAAAATCGATATTACTATATCGGATTAGGGTTAGTGTGGACGCAAATCGATGTTATTGGCCTCATTATTTTACAGTAGCTACCCACAGTGCACCGCTCCAGAAATCGACGCTAGCCTCGGACCATGGACGCACACCACCGAATTAATGTGCCTAGTTTGGACGTTCACAATCGACTTTATAATATCTGTTTTATAAAATCGGTTTAAGCTATTTCGAATTTATCCTGTAGTGTAGACGTAGCCCTGAATACCTGAGGGAGAGGGACCAGGCTATGAAAATGTAGCAGATAAACAGGTTTAGGGAATTAAAATACCAACCATTTTTCCTTGCTGGGTCACACAGCCCTTGCCTGAGCAATCTTTTCTAGAAATGTTAGGTTACTGTCATTCATTGGCTAGGTGCAGAATTTTAATATATGCTTTACAAACAAGAGGAGTCCCTGTTAAGTGGTTCGTGGATAATTTGTGCAGTTAACTGTTTGAAAAAATCTATTGTGGGAGTGATTCCATTGATTTCAACACAGTTTAGCTCAAGGTTATAATTGAGAGGCTTTCCGAACTTTCTTCTACACCTTTGCAGAATGGGGAAGAGATTCTAGTCCCAGAAACCTTGGGTCCCATTTGTACTCCCTTTGCTTTTACCGTCTCCCAGCTCCCAGACAGGTCAGCAGCTGGTTAACACAGCCAGGGGCCATCTCAGGTTGCATTAATTTTTCAGTAAATTTTCCAGAGGCCTTGTAATGGTGTGCATCCCTTCCCCACCCTTGCCTGCTCCCATTCTTTGTCACAGATCCATATCCCTGAAGAGAGGACATGCCACCATCTCTGCCCTATGGCCTAGCAGGTTGCATTGAGTCTGATTTCTTTCCCTTCATGGTAGTAAAAGTGAGAATATGGCCCTGAATATAATGAGCATTATTAAAAGCTTTTTCATGTTTGTCTATAAAATGATAAGCTAATGAGAAGATTAAGGTAAAGAAATAAAACATGGTAACAAAGTAAAGAAATCTTTAAAAAATATCTCTATATAAAACAATTCTGATAACTAGATTGTTAGGACAGCAAACACACCTAAAATAAAACTAACTACTTTCCCACTGATTTTTCTTCTAATGGCAAGATTCTGTTAAGCCCCAAGTCTGATTTCTGTACTTCCTAGTTTCTCTTATGAATTATTTTTGTCCATTGTCACAATAGGAAGATACATTAAGTATTGTGGCAAACTCAGGACAATTAGCTACCAGGAGAGGGGTAGTAATTGGTCCCAGAAGGCTTAGCCCTGGAGGAATAAGGTTCAGCTGGGACAGAGGTTAGCAGGGAACTAATTAGGTTCAGCTGGCCCCAATTGCTGGAGACCTTTTTAAAACCTCCCTGGCAGGGAAGCAAGGGGGGAGGAGGAAGAGAGAAGCAGGGTAGCTGCCAGCAAGTAGGGGCAGCTAGACTATGAGACTCTTCTTGCAAGGCAGATTGCATTCTCCCCAGAAGGAGAGGAAACTAGAGCAAGGGGCTGGCTGAGAAGGGATCAGCCAGACCCTGTGAGTTTGGGAAAGGTTTTTTTTTTCTTTTACTTTGCCCAAACCTGTGTCTCCGAGTCTAAAAGGGACTGAGCTAACAAATGGAGAGGCAGGTACTTTGCCACACATGGTGTCAGGAGTAGGATGCCCTAGTGAGTGAGGCTCTGTGGCAAGCCATCACTGGGCAAGGTAAAAACCACCAAAAAAAAGTCTTATAGTTATGCTGCACACTTTGCTGGAGCTACAGCTTGCTTTCTCTTCCTCCTCCCCCTTGCTTCTGCCAGGGAAGTTTAAAAGTTCCAGCAGGGGCAGCTGAACTAATTTAGTTCCTGCTAACCCTGTCCCAGCTGAACCTTATTCCTCAGGCTAAGCTTCCGGGAACCAATTACTACCTCTCCTGGTAGCTAATTGTCCTGAGTTTGCCACATATCCCCCCCCCCCCCTCGCTCACACTACGGGTTGGCTACTTGGGTCGGAAAGGAGTGCCCTCGACAGGCCATCCGCATTGCCATGTTGGTTCGGACGTGCGACGGTGAAGTGAGGGTTGAGAATAGGAATCACGCCCATCTTGTTTACTCGCGCATTCTTGTCTGGTTTGGTGCATCCATGTCAACGGGGATGGTCCGTGAACAGGGGTATATCTCCGTCCCAGTAGATATAGCGATGGCTTCTCTACGCCCAATTTTACTGCCAGCATTACTCTCTCCAGATGGCTGTATTTCCGTTCGTAGGCAGGAGCTTTCTTGAGAAGCAGGACGGGTGTGTCGTCATTACGACATTTTGGGAAAGCACCGCCCCAGCCCATTGAGGCGTCGCTCATAGGATAAACTCCTTGCCCCCAGTCTGGTACTAGAGGGTCCGTCAGAGGCGTTCGCAAGATCTGCTAAAGCTGCTTCGGCGCGCAGACCATTTTTACTGTGCTGGGCCGAGCCTGGTCATGCTCCGTAAAGGCATGCTCCTGGTGGCGAAGTGGGAATGAACCGCCTATAGACTCCCACGAGTCCCAGGAATGCTCGACCTGATTTTTATTCTGAGTGGGCGGGGCTCACTTTGTATTGGTCTAGTTTTGTTGGGGCCTCCCACATGCACCCTCCTCCACTACTATACCAAGGATTGGCCTCGATACCCCGATCGAACGTTGGAGGTTTGGGCATCCTGCCTTTCTCAGGGTACCTAGGACGCTCTAATTCGACGTCGTCCCACGTGGGCTATTAATCATGATGATGTCATCAAGATAGGCAGGCAGCGTATCTCCCTATGGAACCGCAACATCTGTCCAATTAGCCCGCTGGAAAGTAAAGGGGGGCGCCCATTGCAATTCAAAGAAGAACAGGTGTATTCGATATGAGTCTTCGGGTTGCAAGGCCGTGTCTTTCTCGCTTGTCGGCCTTAGCCAGGAGTGCCAATAGCGCTTTAGTTAAGATCAAGGTATACATAAAGGGCCTTTCGCCCATCTGTCGAGTCAGCTCATTGTCCTGGGTAAAGGAGGCGTCAAATCGGGACTCCTCATTTAGCTTGCGGAAGTGTTGCCAGAACCTCATACTGCCTGTCTGCTTAGGCCACTAAACCACGGGACTGACCATATGACTATGAGACTCTTCATAACCCTGGGCACCACATCTTCCTGCCTCTTCTCGAGTTTCTTCTCTCTTGTGCTCGCGGGGATCCGGTAGGGGGGGGGGGGGGGGGGGGGGGGGGGGGGGGGGCTTGAGTGCACTTCATTCCGGGTCTGTTAAGATGTGAGGTGAACCTTGTATCCACTGGCTTCTCCGAGATACACAATTGTTGCGTTTGACTCAGCTGACGCGCCTCGGATCGTTGCTCCGGGGTCAGGCTCGCGGGGTCATTACCTCAACCAGGTTGGCTTGATCATCTTAGGGGTAGCGCCCAGCGCAGCTCAGGGTTTCTCATCTGCCGGGTTTCAGCAGATATTTATTGAGTAATTCCCGTTCCGGCCGACTGGCTGCGACCTTATAGTCAACTTCTCCTAC
This sequence comes from Chelonoidis abingdonii, assembly GCF_003597395.2. Lineage (NCBI taxonomy): Eukaryota > Metazoa > Chordata > Testudines > Testudinidae > Chelonoidis > Chelonoidis abingdonii. The sequence goes on along the minus strand of NC_133769.1, from coordinate 78,903,874 downwards.
CCTACCCTCGCTTTGGATACTCATTAGGCCCTGCATCTGCCAGGAGCTTGCTCTCTGCTGTGGGGTATGAGCAATTCATGCGTTGCACCGGCCCCACCTGTGGAACTCCGGGACTTTGCTTGAACGTTGTAGTATTCCGTTGTTGCCCCTTGAGCCTTCTCCATGTGATTCGCACCAGGGTGACTCTGGCGATCGGATCTATCCAATTTGTAGCAATGTTCCACATGTTTCTCTCCCAGGTTTTGGCTGCTCTTCCCAGTCTTCTTGATAGCCAGAGTCCCAGTATGCCCTGGGGTTACGACCTATATACAGCTCGAGGGAGAAATAGTGGAAGCCTGGGAACCTCCCGGACGGCAAATACAGCACTAAGGTAGAGGGCATACCAGTCTTTCCATCTGCGGCTGGATCACTTCGAAACTTCTTCAATGTCCATGTAAAGCGTTCTAATGAGCCGTCTGGGGGTGGTAACGAGTTCTGCGGTCCATAGTGGAGCTGTTACATCACGTCTTCTCACCTAGTAAACAAAGGGGGTCCTTGGTCCAGTCAGGATCTCCTTAGGTATATCCTCTTCTCTTGAAAATATCTGGGACTACATTTTTGGCTTGGACTTGGACATGGTATCTCGTGAAGGGGACTGGCCTCGGGGTATCGGGTGGCATAACAATATGCATCCGTGACTTTTCTCAAATGGCCCCACTATGTCCATGAGCTAATTCGTCGAACGGAACTTAATTAATTTGGTAGAGGGATAGAGGGGCCTTCTAAGTATGGTCGAGGCCATGTAATGTGCATTCGGACAGGGAAACAATATCGCGATGGCTGCATAAGCAGGCAAAAAAAACCTCTGTGAATCCGATGGAGGGTCTTATCATCATGCCTCAAATAGATGACTGTGGGTCCAGATCCATTCCGCCTTTGATATCTTCCGGGGGACCAAGAGTTGTTCGATGACTTGCTCTTGGACGCGGACTACTCTATACAGCAGATCTGTAATCATGTAATTGGTCCCGGGCCCTGTCTCTCCCCTCAGGGCCATTCACCTCGACTACTTCTTAAAATATGTGTGGTATAGGATCATTGGTGATCCTGAAAAATTCTGATTGCTGCTCCTATTTGGTATGCCTTTCGGGGGGTCCACCTCCATCTCCCGCAGGGACAGCCCCGGGGAACCTGTCACACAATTGGTTGGAGTTTAGCTGACCTAGTCTGCTGTTCAGCCGGTCCTTCTTTCCCCTGCCGTGTAATGGCGTCAGTATCGTCAGGATCCTCGTCCCCTCTTTAATCGGCCTCGTTCCCTCCGAGTCTTCTGACTTCCCCGGTGGGGAGAACACATCCTGGCTAAAACTCATGGAAGCGGTAGAGGGCCCCTATCTGGTGCCACCTTGGATCCCAGGTTCTCCCTTCCTTCTCCCTTGTCCAGGGATAGGCCATCAACCCGGGAGTCTCGCCGATAAGGACAGGGTAAGGGTTTTGGAAGACCCCACTGTCACTCGGTGGGTTCCGAGAATTCGATGCGTACAGGGATGGTCGGGTAGGTTGACATTTCCATGTAACAGAATATTCCCGAGTGTTTGGCTGGATAGTTGGCCCCTGACCAGCTTCCCTGAGACCAGTGTAACTGCACTGCCAGATCATTAATGTTGTGGTTTACACCGTTCAGCTTCACGGCCCTACTGTATGATGGGACATTGCATCCCGACTAGAACTTTTAACCTGCACGGTCCCCTATATCTCCAGTTCACGCTGCATAGGCTCTCCAAGATTAGGGCATTGGCCAGCATTTGCCCTAATTCACCACAGCATGACATCGGTACCCCACCTGGCGCCCTATTGTTCGTTGCGTGGGATGTATCCCCTGAACCTTTTCTCTCTCCAGTCCGCCAGTCTCTCCGGGAGGTCGGCGGCTCTTCCGCCTCTGCCTCCCTCTCATTTCCGAGCGGATCCGGCCCGGAGCTAGGGCAAACCGGGATCGGGTAGAGGCTGCAATCCGATACTGGCCTTTCTCCCCCGGTGGTCCGAGAAGTTCTTGGGCTGCTAATGCCTCTCCATGAGAGCAACTAGACTGTCTAAGAGGGGATCATTTTGGCAGACCCCCCCGTATGTCCGGCGGCAACCCTTCATGTTACCTGTCCAATACCAGGACTCTACTACCTTCTCCGGCCCATGGGCCTCGGGCGGAGCCACTTCCGAGCAAGTGTATCAAATCAAATAGCTGGGACCTCGGGTGTTGTCCTCCTGGTACTTCACTCGTGGAAGCGCTGGGCTCTTATGGCCGGCGTCATGCCTGCCCTCGCCAGGATTTCCGCCTTCAGCGAAAGTAATCCATAGCCACTTCTGCGGTCATGTCGAAGTAGGCTTTCTGGTCTCCCCACAGAGGAATGGAGCCAGCAGACCGGCCACTGGTCTTGGGGCCAGGCCTCCCGCAGTGCCGTCCTCTCGAACACCAAGAGATAAATCTCTATATCGTCATCTGTTGTCATCTTCTGCAATAGTTGCTCGCCGCAGCAGGCCGACTCCCCTGGGCCGTGGCGTCATCGTGGTCAGGCCTTCAACTGGTTTACTACCTCGGTCAGGGTTGCTCATCTTGGGCTGCCGGCTCATCAGCAGCTGGTTAGTTCCTGTTGCCCACGCTATGGACTCCCACGGGCAGCCACCTGCACTGGTAGCCTCTTGTTAGGCGCAATGGCCTGCATCAACACTCAGTACTCCTCCATTTAAAAAAAAAAAAAAAAATTATTTTGAGACTCTTCTTGCAAGGCAGATTGCATTCTCCCCAGAAGGAGAGGAAACTAGAGCAAGGGGCTGGCTGAGAAGGGATCAGCCAGACCCTGTGAGATTGGGAAAGGTTTTTTTTTTCTTTTACTTTGCCCAAGCCTGTGTCTCCGAGTCTAAAAGGGACTGAGCTAACAAACGGAGAGGCAGATACTTTGCCACAGTATAAACTTGTTTTATTTTTCCTCCTGGATATCACTGGTAAATATTAGCTACACCAACTGAGCTGTAACTGAATTTACTGAGTGAAATGATTCTTTTTGAAGACATGTTAATGTTAGGTCACAGCTGGAGGGCTGGTAATAAATATCACTGGTTACCAAACACCGTTTATCAATTCAAATCTACCTTACATTTTAAACAGTGTTTATTTTGTTTCCAGATGTTTTGTTTACATTGTCCTGTGCATCAGAACTATGGCAAATGGACTGAGAGGGCTTGTTCAGGTAGCATCAGAGCTAAGTGAACATTTTCAGCATAGTGAAAATCTTTGGGGAATTAGGAACATTGAGCTGCTTATAAAATGGAAGCTTCACATTATTGAGGGCCCCAATTCAGCACAGCTCTTAAACCATCTGCTTAACTAAGCCTGTGTTTAAGGCCCATTGAAGTCAGTGTATTGGTTCGTAGTTCTTGCTAGTTGCACAGCATCCTCATTCCCTATAAAAGCCAACCCCTCATAGCATGGGTGGTGGAACCAGGAGAGAATGGGGTTGTAACATACCCACAATGGAAATACTATGGAGATTCAACCCTTAAGTAAACTTGCACATGTGGTGGGTGGGAGCAGAGGTGAGAGCAAGACCCAGAGGGGCTGGAGTGGCCATGGTGGCACCCAGGATCAGATTAGTGAGCAGGTAGGAACCATTGGCACTCTCCAATCTGAAGCCACCTCAAGTAGCTCCCCTCATTGCCCCTCTTATACCTCTTTCCCCATATCCCAATCACAATGAGCTTCTGCCCCACCCCACCACCCACCATGCAGAAGCAAATCCCTGATTCCTCAGGAAAAAAATGGTACTAAGCTTTCCCAGCCAAGCCGTGTCTCATGTGTTCTGAGATACATTTGCCATCTGTCCAGGAAAAAAAAACAAAATCTCAGTCATTAAGCAATTTTTTTTAATGACAAAGCCACTCAGTGGCATCTGGTGAGAGGCAGGTACAACTCAAGATACTCATTCATTTTCCAAAAGAAAGGGGACAAAACTATGTATCCTGCATAGCTACAAGATTCAGTCTAGCATAATTTCACAACTACTTTTCAATATCTGCCAGCTGTCTAAATATATGTCCATACAGAAGCAAGCTCAAAGAAGCAGTTATCCTCAAAGATGCACTCTATTTAAAAAGAGGGACAAAATTCAGTAAATAGTGGGTCTTATTTATTCCAAAACAAAAATGACAGAAGCGCCATTTAAGGATTCAGAGTCAAAACACTGAACTGACTTGTCACATCATTAATAAAAAGTGCTTCAAGGCCAGGAAATCTACTATAATGTAAATTGTATAAGAATTTTTTGATAAAGTGTAAATACATTTCAATATAACCTTAACTCTGACCCAAAATGAACACCATTCTTTCACAAGCAATTTCAAAAGAAGGGGAAACAAAGGCTTTTTGAATATTACATGTTCAGATTAATGACACACAGATAATGCTATTATGTCTCCTTAATTTAGAGGTATGTTTGAGGTCGGAGGGAGTAAAAGCAATTTCCCTTGGAATAAATAACTAAGGGAAGTGGTCATGGCAACATCACTACCCATAATTAAATCTATGACATTACTGGGAATGATTTAATGAGCAGCTGTGCAAAATGTAGATCCTTCTACATGGTACAAATGATTGGATTTTTTTTTTTTTTGGATCATAGTATCTATGAAGGTATGAAACTGAAGGCTTCAGCTTCTATGGCTGTCATTCTGTCACCTTTCACTTCCTGGAAGGATCTTTCTCTGTTTGGCCATCTTCCCTGCTAAAGGTGGGTGCAGTGCCATTGCTGCTACTGAAGAGAGAAGCATGGATTTCAACCTCCATCCTACCATGATCTAGCCACCCTGTTATGTCTCTGAATTCCCTCTGAGTCCTTCATTTTCCCTTACCTTTTTTATTTGATCTCCTTTTTTTGTGCTTATTTTTTTGTGCTGTTTGTCCCTTCCTGACTTTTTTTTCTTCCTCCTTTTCCAGTCCAGACCGCCTTTTGGTTCCCCTTGTCCTTCTCCTCTCCCATTCTCTACCTACTGTGAAGATCATGGGAGATAGCTATATTATTTTTATGAATACCATGTGCATTTCTGTTTGTTTGATAGTTGTTGTGCTGTCTGATACATGGTTCAAAGGATTAACTCCTGTAGGAGCTCACACCATGTTCACAGGAAGGCAGCCAATGACTCTAGATAACTCAGTTACTAGTACTGAATGGACAATACAGGTGTTCAATTAATTCAGTATTTTGCCTCTGATCAAGCTGAACCTCTAGCTTCTGACAGGGAAGGAAGCCTTTCGGTGGAAAACCTGGACCAAAAACCTAAGCTCATGGGAGGCAGTGTCTGCAGGAAAGTAGACTGAATACCAGTCCCCAGAAATAGGGGTTCCTGGATGAGTTGGGCCTGCCTAAGCTTTGGGGGAAGTGCTAAGCTTTAGATAAAACAAGATGTAAATAAGCTTTTTTTGTTATGTTCTTATGGATGAATAAGCAATACTTTGTCTTGAAGAAGCTGTGCTGAGTCACTGCATTAATCTACTGCTCACAGTTCCTGAAAGGAAGTATCTTGCAGATGCCAACCCCAGTTGGATCTGCTGAGGAAACATAGTCAGTAATCACAGATGCTGCATCCTGCAGACCTGATCTGTGAGTGGGAGCATCATAGAATTCATCCTGAGGAGTGTAGGGAATGTCACCTGAAAAGGTGCACTCAGGAAAGACCAGAGATGGGTTGAGGTACAGCTCTCTGTGACATCTGCCCAGGGAACCCTCTTCTCTTTTAGTGGACAGGTTGCCCCAATCCTGTCTCCCCTCTTCCTTGTCACATTTTTATTGCCATTTCCTCCTCCCCCCATCCATTTTTGCATATTCCAGAACACCTATTGTACAATCCCCATCTATGTGCACAGCTGTGGAGGTCCCCTCAGTGCACTAGAGGTTGGTCCTAGTGGGTATCACTAGTCAGATTGCTCCTGGACTATAGCTAGCCGGGTTGGGTGAACCCCACCCCGCTCACCTTGTGCATGGGGCTGCTCCCCCTCATGTTCCTCACTGTATGCTTGAGGAAGTGAAGACTATTCAGTTCCTTGCAGATCCTGGGAAGGGGTGCTCCCTGCCTGCCTATATAACCTGATCCTCTGGAGCCTGACATCAGGTTCGTATCCCATGAGCTGCTCTAGTTGCTTGCAATGAATTCACATAGGCATAATGCTCTCCAGCTGCTCAACATCTAAACTGTGCCTTGGGAACTATACACACTCATGATCCATACTCTCCAGTTCCTCAGTCTCATGTCCTTCCATGATACAAAGTGATGGGACCTTTTGCCACCTTTTGGAGGACAGAGATTCCCCCATAGGCCAGCTTTTATTCCATGTTGCTTACAAAGCCTGCTTGGGACACAAGTGAGTGCCACCTTCACATAGCTGTGAGGATGGGCATATTGTTGGTATGGTTTACCGTCTCCTACCACCTGCCATTTCTGCAGTGACACAGAGGAAACCATGGAGCATGCTTCATTCCTTAAATCGCACATGCGGGCAGAGTTCCTTTAGGTATTGTCCACTGATTTCCTAGAGTCTCTCCCCAAACAGTGGGCATTGTCCAGGGTTCTCTGCTCTGGTTCTCTCATTCTAACTCTAAGACCTGCATTCCTATTCTTACATACTTTGTCCCCCATAATTAATTGATCCTTGTTCTTCTATAGCCTGCTTCTCCCTACCTTTTGTCGAGGGGTGGTTAAATGTGTGTTGTGGGAGGAGCCCCTTTTGGTCCCACTCATCCCTACTGGGATCAGATAGTCTGGCAACTTTCATGAGCAGTCAGTTCACACAATAAAAAAATTGAAACTGTTGTTACCAGGATTATCAAAGAGAACAAGGTGCCATACTGAAATTACAAATGGATGATTTATAGTGAACAGTCTACTTTTACAAAAGAAACCTACTGCAGCATATTGATTTATTTTGTTGTTCACTACCATAATCAGTCCAGCACTCGTTAGCTATGTGAAGGGGGGAAAAAAGCTCAAGAAGATGGAAATGACTCTGCAGTTCACCAGCATGAAAACCCATCTGGGTTAGTTGTCTTCTAGACTGTCTTCCTGCTGTGCTAATTCCACCCACAAATTATAACTCAATAATAAGGAACATGGCAGGGCAGTGAAAGTGACTTCAAAAAAAAAAAAAAAGCACCCCATTAATCACAGTAGCAGCCAAGATGCATCCAATGTGAAAGTTTAAGGTTCAAACCTGTAGGGTCAGATTCTGCCACCCTACTCAGACTGAGTAGTCCCTTACTGCATGAGGAAAAATGCAACTTCTCCTACAGGGAAGTACTACTTAACATGAATAATGGTGGCAGAATCTGGGCCGTTGTCAAGTGACTTATATTTCAGTCTGCTGGATAGGTGCCTGTTGGCATGTTTACAAAGTGAAATAAATAAACTATAGACCAATTAGTTAAATTGTGCAGTCAGACTTTCTGATGCCATTTACCTCCTCTGTGGCTATACTGTGACTATTTGAAGATCAAATAATAGATGTGAAGGAAATGTTTAGGTTTTGTGCTAGATCATTTTTCAGTAACCAAAAATTCCTTCCTTTAGTACTCATTTAATGGTCTCACATTCTTTTTTTGTCCAATAAAGTGAATGAATCTTCTTGCTTTTCTAGATATCCTTAGCTAAATTGTTCATTTTCCTGTTTTGTGAATACACTCTTTACATTTTATAAAACCTAACAATGCTACAATATTTTGATTGCTGTGACTAAAGCTTTGATTTTACTAGCAATTAACTTTTAACTACTAATTTGTTCACACTGGTTTTGAAGGTTGGTTCAGTTTTGTGTGGCAGGAAATACCGCTCTTGAATCAACTTTAGCATTTTACCATTTAAATGCCTGCTAATAAACATTGCCAGTTCATTTAACTTCAGATAACACTAAATTTCTTTAAAAGGTTACATTTGAATCTATGTGCACCTCAAATTTTTCCACTTGATAAAATTGAGAACTGTAGTGAACTGTGATCACTGTTTCCCAAATCATCCTTTCTAGATGTTTCATTTAAAATATCTTCATTGGCTCATATTTAGTTCAAAATGGCTAGTTGACCCAAAGACATAACTAATTTTAGAAAACAGATTCTCTACAATACAACTTCTATTCTGTTCTTACTGATCTGTGATAAACTTCTAACAGTTCAATTCCTAGCCTGCTAGGGTTCAATCTTAGGTATCTTTTATAAGATTTCAGCAGCTTTCTTTAGTCAAGATTTCCTATAAAAAACACTTGACCTTTTGCCTCTTAATAATTCAATCCAAACTTACTCAACAATTCCTCCTTATTTAAACAAAAACCCAAACCACCTCTATCCCTCAGCTGTAATTTGCAATCACTATCATAGATTGCAACTCATCCCCTTCCTCCTGTCTCATTAATATTTTCAAATATCTAACCCAACTCTATCCCTCGCCTACCTAATTTAGTAATTCGTACAGGGTGAACTCTATCGGCTCCTGCACTGGTACAGGGAAAGGGTGCAGGTATCCAGGATTCATACTTCGGAGTGAGGTAAAAAAGATGTGTGCCTTCTAGTGATGTTACTGGGTGATCTCAGTAGCAGTCACACCTGTAACTGAAGGCAGAATTGAATAGCATAGCTTTTTTTAAATTCCAAATTGCATAAGGGGATGAATAGAATTAAAAAAGAAAACCTTAAGAATGTTTCTTAGGGTATGGCTACACTTGGAAATGTGCAGCACTGGGAGTTACAGCTGTGTTCGTACAGCTGTGTAGGGACAGCGCTGCAGTGTGGCCACACTGACAGCTACCAGCGCTGCAGTGTGGCCACATTTGCTGCAGTGTGGTCACATTTGCAGCAGTTGCAGCGCTGTTGGGAGTGGTGCATTGTGGGCAGCTATCCCACAGAGCACCTCATCCCATTTTGGCGCTGTGGGTTGTGGGAAGGGGATGGAAGGGTGCAGGTCATTTCGCTTCCTGTCCCAACACCCCATGGTGCATCGCTACACATCCCAGCAGTTTGGTGCCATTCTGAGTCTGCAGCGCGATTTCTGTTAGAAATGGAGCCCAAGCTGCT